>NC_134357.1:273872067-274198734 GCF_048569485.1 Anomaloglossus baeobatrachus | reverse complement strand
CCTACCTGGCGCCACCATTCGCAGCTGGTCAGAGCACCGGACGTGGTAGTACTACACGCGGGTGGGAATGACCTGGGTCTCCGGGCTTCCAGGGACCTGATACAAGACATAAAATGTGACTGCCTGCGGCTCCTGTCTTCCCACCCGGGTCTAGTAATTGTCTGGTCGGATATGGTTGCGCGGCTGACATGGCGGCACGCCAGGTCGGTGGAGGCAGTAAACAGGGCGCGAAGTAAAGTGAATCGGGAGATTGGGCGGTTCATTTCCCGGGTTGGGGGTGTCTCTGTTCGGCACCCGGAGTTGGAAGCGGCGTCCGCCGACTTGTTGCGCCGGGACGGGGTCCATTTAAATTCGGTGGGAAATGATATTTGGGCCTTAGGGCTGATGGAGGGGCTTGAGAAGGCTTTGTTGGTGTGGGAGGACTCGCGCGCACAAGGGGTCATGCGAGCTCGCGGTGGCGGAAAGGAGGGGGGTGTCTGAAGGTGGGGGTTTGCACAGAGGAGAGGACGGAACCCAGTGCCGGAGCGGGTTACCTCTAGCGGTGCAATTGTTTGGTAAACGGGTCCTTGCTGGGTTGAGTCTCAGCGGGACGTAGTGGGGGCAACATCTGGCTTGGGCTCTCGAGTCGGTGTGTTGCGGCTGAGGGTCAGGAGACAGGCTGATGTTGCAAAGAACATTTTGGTTAACCTTCAGGTACCCCCCCCTTCCTTTTCGGGTTCTTCAATGAAGAGTTGTATTGTTACATGGCTGATGTTTATGTTATGAATAAATGGGGCTGCTGTGGCCTTTATATTCCAACGTCACACAGTGTTTGTGTTTATTTTAGATAAGAACCCTAGGGGGTAGGGTGTTGTTGGGGAAGGTCACAGGCCTTCAGTCAGACATTCCGGAGTCAAGGAAGAGCCCGGACTGCTGACCCGAAGGGGCTTAAGGGAGGGCTACATGACTAGGAGGGATGCCAGGCCATAGGGTTAATAAGGGGTTAATGGAGAAAGTCAGTTTGGGCGCGAAATTTGGGGGTGGTGCTAAGGGGCAGTTAGGATCAGGGGTCAGTGTGATTGGTCAGGGGGTGGTGGCTATAGGGGGTCGTATATAGGGCAGGTCAGAGGGGGGTGGGCCATTCCTACCTGGACGTGACTGGAATCGTTCCCGCCCGCCCGCCCTAATTGTGGATTCGACATCGATGAAGAAAAGAAGGAAGATCGTATTTGTCGCAGCGGCGGAAAGGAGGGGGGTGTCTGAAGGTGGGGGTTTGCACAGAGGAGAGGACGGAACCCAGTGCCGGAGCGGGTTACCTCTAGCGGTGCAATTGTTTGGTAAACGGGTCCTTGCTGGGTTGAGTCTCAGCGGGACGTAGTGGGGGCAACATCTGGCTTGGGCTCTCGAGTCGGTGTGTTGCGGCTGAGGGTCAGGAGACAGGCTGATGTTGCAAAGAACATTTTGGTTAACCTTCAGGTACCCCCCCCTTCCTTTTCGGGTTCTTCAATGAAGAGTTGTATTGTTACATGGCTGATGTTTATGTTATGAATAAATGGGGCTGCTGTGGCCTTTATATTCCAACGTCACACAGTGTTTGTGTTTATTTTAGATAAGAACCCTAGGGGGTAGGGTGTTGTTGGGGAAGGTCACAGGCCTTCAGTCAGACATTCCGGAGTCATGCTTTTTACC
Organism: Anomaloglossus baeobatrachus; assembly: GCF_048569485.1. Classification (NCBI taxonomy): domain Eukaryota; kingdom Metazoa; phylum Chordata; class Amphibia; order Anura; family Aromobatidae; genus Anomaloglossus; species Anomaloglossus baeobatrachus. Next base: position 274,197,066 of record NC_134357.1, on the reverse strand, counting down.
TGCTTTTTACCTACTTTTTTGCTGCTTTTTCTTCTGCGCTGTTTAATGTCAAAATGGATGTGTTCTTCTATTCAAGCAAAGTCTATGGGAATTTGGGTTTCTTGTTCACACTATGTTGTTCAAAATGCTGCCTTTTTGTGGCAGAACTTTGGTCAAAAACCTCTATATATACACATATGGAGCTACGTCAGAGGACTGACTGCTGTATTTCAAATACTGGCGGCATGGTCAACTGTTACAATACCGGCCATAAAAGTTCTCAAGTGATATATTGAGAAACATTTATAAAATCACTGGGGTATAGTGTTTCAAATTTCATCAGCTTTTTGAGACAAAAATCAGAAAAAGAAGAAGAAGGACAAAATGAAAAAAAGAACAAAAAGAAGAAAAAAAAAAACAAAAAGGGAGCATTGAGCTCCAGACCCTGTATTGAGTCTTAGAAGTGTAGTGACAAGTGCATCTGTCCACAACCCTGTAAGGGTGAACGGGATGACGGACAAGAAAAGTTACGTTCGTGGCAAAAAATGGTGGTGTTGCTATATAAAATTGCATTAAGAATAAAGAAAGGAAAAATTTCTTTATAAAAGTAGTGAAGAAAAAAGTGGAAAATAAGGGGAGTGTAAGCCATTTTACTAATAAACCTAAAAAATAAAAATAAATAGAATAAAAATCATGAATGTTGTGTTATAACAGGAAATTCGGTGTAAGAATGAATATCCGGGATGAGAGTTCAGCGAATGAGTGATAGAAATTGTTACAAAAAGGAGTGTGTACGGTTTATGCGTAAATTTTCAGAATGCGTACATGAAAATTATATGTATGTGAGAATGTCCCCCATGCTTTGTAAAAAGTTATTTATGAAAATATAAATAAAATATATAAAATGCCTAATTATTTATAATTTATGAGAAAGATATATATGTATGGAAGAATGTTATAAGGTGTCCAAGAACCATAAAGAAAAATGGTGCATATATAATGTTAGAGGTCTAGAGTTCCACCAGGCTATATCACCCCTAAAGAAATAGAAAGAAGACCTTACTACCTGTGTACCCCAAAAAGAAGGATTTTTGTGTACTCACCGTAAAATCTCTTTCTCTGAGTCTTCATTGGGGGACACAGGACCATGGGTGTATGCTGCTGTGACTAGGAGGCTGACACTAAGTGAACATAAAAAGAGTTAGCTCCTCCCTGGCAGTGTACACCCTGAGCCGGAGGCGGTACTATGCCAGTTTTTTGATTAGTGTCGTAGGAGGCTGATGTGGGCCCATATCTCTGTGGGCCAACCTCAGCCTAGGCTATTTCTTTTTTTCCGTTTTTTTTTTTTTTTTTCAACTATACGGCGCCGCTCAGCGTTCTCATCCTTTTTACGTTTTTTATCTCTTCTGCAGGATTAAAGATCCCGCATCAGAGAGTATCCTCGCCTGCTCTTCCATACAGAGCTAGGAATGCCAGGGTATCGTTCCCAGCCCTTATCCCCCTCCGGCCCCATGGTACCACCCCAGGGGCTGATTGGGGTCCCACTCATCTACGTTTTATGGGCTTACTCCCCGTCGACCCCTATGGTACCGTCCCAAGGGGTGTTTCGGATGGAGACGGCGAGGAAACATCGCAAGCGCAGGAGGGCTTACAGCACCAGGCCTCCACCAGCGTTCTCCCCTGTCTTCAATGGGCCCAGGCAAAGGAGCACACACTGCAGCGCAGGAGCGCTCTGCAGTCTCCCACACAGCCCCCCAGCAGCCTCCCCTGGCACTTGCCAGCACAAGCCTGCACTCACCGGGGGCCTCCAGCAGCCAGGATGGGACCCAGGGACCTGGACACCGCGCAGGGACGCAGGTAAGACCTGCTCCGCGCGCAGCGCTGCGCTCCCGGCGGCCGCCGCTCTCAAATTTAGTCCCCGGCTTCGGGCCTACATTAGGCCGGAGCTCTCCGCTCCACCCCGTTTGCGCGCGCGCGCGATTTCCGGGCCCGCCCCCCGCTTTTTCTGCCCAGCAACAGCAGATATCATCCCTAGCACGCCCCCTCAGTAATAAAAAAAAAAAAAGAGGCAAAAGCCCGCGTTTTCTAGCAAACGGCCCACCACAGCACAGGCAGACCACTGAGCAGCAGCATCTCTTGTCCGATGCCCCCAGCTATTCTGAGCCTCCTGCTGACCCGGGGAGGACACAGGCCTGGGTGAGTGCTGGTTCTGATTAGGACCAGCAACTTTTCTTACATTTTTTTCTCCTCATTTTTTTCCTCCTATCTCCTGTCTCCTCCCTAGTGTCTCTAGTAGGAGCCCTGAGCAGCCATGCCTAACTCTAAGTCCTCCCGTTCCAAACAGGTCCCGTTCATAATGCATTTTGCGTGCTCGTCCTGCAACGAAAAATTCTCCCAAGGCCAGGCTACCCCCCTCTGCGCAGCTTGCGTCCCTGACCCACAGCCCACGCAGATTGCCCCAGACGCCGCCGACACCCCCATCCCACTCGCTACTGCAGCAGTACAGGATGCACCGAGCCCCAATGCGCTCCCTCCCCCGGAGTGGCTGACTTCTCTCTCCCAGTCGGTGGATTCCCTGTCGAGGGCGTCTCAGACCATCGCGCAGGCTTTGCAGTCACTCCCTACGCTCAGCCATGCCCAGGTCCAGCCGTCGCAGGACGACAGTCGGTCTGACCCAGACCCGACTACTGGAGCGCGGAAGCGGACCCGCACGGTCTCGTCTTCCGATTCCTCCCAGAGGTCTCTCTCCCCTCCAAGGCCCGAGAGCCACTCGTCTCTGAGACCGTGTGATGATTCAGGGGAAGAGTCGGATGCAGCCTCCCTTATGGACTCGGATCAGGCAGCCGACGTCAGGCGTATGGTGGACAGCCTGGTCGATGCGGTGAATACGACGCTGAAGCTACAGCCTGACTCTGCCACCACCCAGAGCTCACAGGTATCTTTCAAACGACTTAAGCGTGTTCACAGGTATTTCTGCGATCATCCGGAGTTCGCTGAGATCTTACGCAAGCACAGACAGCAGCCGGACAAGACGTTCAACAACAGTAAGTCGATTGATTTACACTATCCCTTCCCCGAAGATCTCAGGAAGGAATGGGCGGGCTCACCGGTGGTCGACCCTCCGGTCTCCCGTCTGGCCTCGCATACAGTTCTGTCTCTGCCGCAGGGAACATCGCTCCATGACGCCACGGACCGTAACATCGAGAGATTCGCCCGTTCGGCTTTTGAGGCGGCAGGCGCGGCGCTGTCTCCGGCCTTCGCCGCCGTCTGGGTAGCTAAGGCCATGGTGACCTGGGCCGACACCCTCCGCAGAGGGCTTCGCTCGCAGTCGGGCGATCCCGAGCTTGTCAACATGGCTGCACAGATTGCCCTGGCGGGTGAGTACATCATTAACGCATCTCTGTCTACAGCCAATTGCGCAGCACAAGCGGCCAGCAACACGGTGGCAATCCGCCGGGCAGTCTGGCTCAGAGCCTGGAATGCAGACGCGGCTTCAAAAAAATCACTTACCGCCCTCCCGTTTGCAGGAGGCCGACTGTTTGGGGACAGACTCGACCAGATTATCGCCGAGGCTACGGGAGGAAAGAGCACCTCCCTTCCGCAGCTGAGACCAAGGCGTTTCCAACGCCGCCAGCCGACCTCGGGTTTTCACCCCTTTCGCAGCTTCAGTTCCCCGGCACAGCCTAGGAGGAACAGATCCCCGCAGAGTAGCAGGAAGAACCCGTCTTTCAAGACAAATCCCTCCTGGCGTTCCAGACCACGCCAGCCTGCCAAACCAGCATCTAGATCTCAGCGATACTGCTCCAAATGACTCCTGGTCTTCGCGCGTCAGCGCAGACCAGGTGGGGGGGCGCCTTTCTCTGTTCCAACACGTCTGGCTCCCTTTGATCACAGACGTTTGGGTCAGAGAAATCCTAGTCTCGGGTTACAAGATAGAATTTACGTCAATTCCTCCAAGCCGCTTCTTTCTTTCCCATCCTCCCGAGTCGGACGCGCGAGCTCGCCCCTTTTTTCGCGCCATCAAATCTCTGCACCGCTCAGGGGTCGTGATTCCGGTTTCAGATTCGGAGCGGTTCAGAGGAGTTTACTCCAACCTCTTCGTTGTCCCCAAGAAGGATGGCACTGTGCGCCCTGTTCTCGACCTCAAGATCCTCAACAGGTACGTCAGAACCAGAAGATTTCGCATGGAGTCCCTCCGATCGGTGATTGCCTCCATGGAGGTCGGCGAATTCTTCGCCTCTCTGGACATACAGGACGCATATCTGCATATCCCAATTGCACACCAGCACCAAAGATTCCTATGCTTTGCCGTAGCACACGATCATTATCAGTTCACTGCCCTACCGTTTGGTCTTGCTTCCGCGCCCCGAGTGTTCACGAAAGTCATGGCCGCTGCCATGTCGATCCTGCACTCCAGAGGTGTTTTGGTAATTCCATACCTGGACGACTTACTGATCAAAGGGTCCTCTTTCAACGACTGTCGTCTAAGTGTACAGATCACCATCGACACCCTATCCCGTCTCGGGTGGCTCATCAATCGGAAGAAGTCCTCGTTGACCCCGGCTCGCCGGATTACCTTCCTAGGCATGAAGTTCAATACCATCCAAGGACGCATGTTCCTTCCACAGGAAAAGATTGTCTCCCTCCGGAAAGACGTCCAGATCCTCCTCCACTCCAGGGCTATGTCCATACGATTTGGTATGAGGGCCCTAGGTCAGATGGTGGCGGCAATAGAGGCGGTTCCGTTTGCCCGCTTCCACCTTCGCCCTCTTCAGCTATTCCTACTGCACAATTGGGACAAGTCTCTATTCACCTTTGTGAGACTGTGACCGGGGTTATCTATGACGGCCGGTATGTCTCGCCCCGGTTGTGCTCACTCCATGATAGAAAGTAAATCCACTCTAGGGTTAATGCTGTTTCCCTACAGGCTGAAGGAAGGGTTAAATAGAATCAGGAACAAGGGCAGGTGTGCCGGGTGTGGGGGAGTGAACACAACTCCCTGAGCTCTCTGCTGGAGAGGCACATGTATATTGTTATGGACTTTTGTTTGGACATTAAAACCGTGTGCTGTGAACCTTAATGCCTGGATCCCGTGTCTTCTGCTGCGCAGCCGACCGTGCTACCTCACATATGGTGGAGAATCGGCGGGCATGACAGCCGGTGAGGTGTAGCATCCATCCCTGGTGACCCAGCAGCACATGTCCTGGATTCGAGCGGCTATACTACAGCCCAAACCCGGTGACGCCATGGAGGACATACTAAGGCAGCAGCAACAGACTAATGCACAGCTACAAGAGGCTAATACACAGCAGCAACAGACCAATGCACACCTGCTCCGGGCGTTGGAACGTCAGCAGCAATCCTTACAAGCGCAGGAAAAAAGGCACCAAGAACAGATGGTTCTCCTGGCCAAGTCGATCCGTGCTGGACCGGCAGCAACAACCCCGGGACTGGGTGATGACGGCAGCGTCCGGAAAGCGGTGAGACAAGCGTTGCAAAAGATGACCCCGGGGGATGATGTGGAAGCGTTCCTGGCGGTGTTTGAGCGGGTGGCCGAGCGGGAAAAGCTGCCGACCCCCCAGTGGGCTGAGGTATTGTCGCCCTATCTGACGGGGGAACCCCAAAAAGCGTACCTGGACCTCTGTACCGAGGACGCCATTGACTATGTGACCCTGAAAGCCGAAATACTGGCTCGGTTGGGGGTGAATACCTATGTACGGGCTCAGCGGGTAAATCAGTGGTTCTATGAGGAAGCCAAACCCGTACGCTCCCAGGCCTATGACTTGTTGCATCTTGTAAAAAAATGGTTGCAGCCTGACACTCTGAGCCCGGCGCAAATGGTGGAAAGGGTAGTAGTGGATCGTTTTGTGCGCACTTTACCCGTCACCGTTCAATGGTGGGTAGGACAGGGTGACCCGAGTACCCTGGACCAATTAGTGTCCCTGGTAGAGCGGCATGTGGCTACGCAGGACTTGATACGGGACACTGAGACTTTGCGTACCGCCCGTCGGTCCGGCCCCTCCAAGCCTAGGGCCAAGGACCCACCGCTGACACCGGTGCAGGAGTCCCCTACCGTCCCGTCTGAGGCCGCGGCCGCCATTCCTGAGGTCCGGAAGGTTCTGTACCCTAAACGACAACCCGTCAAGGGGGTTTCCGTCTCCATTAGATGTTGGCGGTGCCAGCGGGTGGGACATATGGAAGCCCAGTGTCCACTCACCACGGAGCCCATGGATTGTGGGGTTACCCGGCGGGGTTCAATGTATGCTCAGGTGGTGTGTACCGCTGACCTGGTCTCCCCAGAGACTAAGCCCCACTTGTGCCAAATACAGGTGAATGGATGTCCGGTTACAGGATTGTTGGATTCCGGAAGCTTAGTGACCCTTGTGCGATCCACCTTGAGGGCTAAAGTAAAGGCCACAGGACGTACCGTGGGGGTTGTTTGCATACATGGGGACCGCCGAGACTATCCCACAGGGATTGTCACCATCACAGCACCTTGCGGTCAGGTGCAACATGAGGTGGGACTTCTTAACACTCTTCCCTATGACGTGATCCTAGGAAGGGATCTGCCCTATTTTTGGACTTTATGGAAGGGACCCCCTAAGTCTCCTCAGATATTGGTCAGTCCGGGACCTGAGCCCTACAATCCTGAATCCGGGACACCTGCCGTAGGGGTCCCCATGATAGGGACAGAATGTGAACCCGATAGGTCGCCCCTAGAGGTATTGGCAGGAGAGGCTGAGACGGTCGAACCCATCCCGGAGTTGGAGGCGTCCCCGGATACGTTTGGGACTGCCCAACTCCAGGACCCTACATTAATACATGCCCGGAGTCGGGTGACAGTAATTGACGGGGTGGCACAGCTGCTCGGTGCCCAGGTAAGGTACCCCCATTTTGCTCTTAAGCAGGATTTACTCTACCGGGTAGATGAAATACGGGGCGTGGGGGTAGAGCAGTTGGTGGTGCCCCAGCCGCATCGTCGGCGGGTCCTCGACTTGGCTCATAAACACCTGATGAGTGGCCACCTAGGGGTCAAGAAAACGCAGGAGCGAATATTGCAAAGGTTCTATTGGCCCGGAGTCTTTGGGGAGGTAAAACGGTTCTGCGAAACCTGCCCGGAGTGTCAGCTTACCGCACCCCTGACCCATTTTCGCAGTCCGTTGGTACCGTTACCCATTATAGAAGTCCCTTTTGAACGGATAGGGATGGATCTGGTGGGGCCCCTCGTAAAGTCCGCTCGAGGGCACCAACACATCCTAGTGATCGTTGACTATGCCACCCGGTATCCCGAGGCGATACCTCTCAGACATACTGCAGCAAAGCTTATAGCTCGGGAGTTGTTTGCTGTGTTCTGCCGGGTGGGGTTGCCCAAGGAGATCCTTACGGATCAGGGGACCCCATTCATGTCTAAAGTGACCAAAGAGCTATGCCGGCTACTCCAGATCAAGCAGTTGCGTACGTCTGTGTATCATCCTCAAACGGACGGTTTAGTCGAGCGTTTCAATAAAACCCTGAAAGCCATGCTCAAAAGGGTAATTTCAAAAGACGGGAAAGACTGGGATATGATGCTTCCCTATTTGATGTTTGCCATCCGTGAGGTGCCACAGGCATCCACGGGGTTTTCGCCTTTTGAATTGTTATACGGGCGACATCCCCGGGGATTGTTGGACCTGGCAAAGGAAACATGGGAGCAAGAGCCCACCCCCCATAAAAGTGTGATTGAACACATTTTGGGTATGCAGAACCGCATAAGCGCGGTCATGCCAATTGTGAAGGAGCATTTACAGGAGGCTCAGACCGCGCAAAGCGGCCGCTACAATAGACAAGCCACCGTGCGGACCTTTAAACCCGGGGATCGGGTGTTGGTATTAATCCCCACGGCGGAGAGTAAATTCCTGGCTCAGTGGCAAGGCCCCTACGAGATAAAGGAAAGAGTCGGGGTGGTTAACTATAAAGTATTGCAGCCCGGTAGGCGGAAACCTGAACAAATATACCATGTCAACCTATTAAAACCTTGGCAGGAACGGGAAAGCCTGATGGCTGTTTTTTCCCCATCTCCCTCCTCTTCGGGTCGTTCACCTCCGGCTCCAGCGACTTCCGGAGAGGACGAACCGGAAGTAAGGATTGGAGAAGCCCTCACCAAGACTCAGAGGCGAGAGGCCAGACGGTTGGTTCAGCAGAACCCCGATGTCTTCTCCGAGCTGCCCGGTAGGACCAGTCTGATACGACATGATATTGTCACCGAGCCCCACCTGAAGGTACGCCTGAAGTCATACCGGGTACCGGAGGCTCGACGACAAGCCATATCGGAGGAAGTAAAGACAAAGTTACGCCTGGGGGTCATCGAAAAATCCCGGAGTGAATGGGCTAGTCCGATTGTCCTAATACCAAAACCCGATGGCTCCTTAAGGTTCTGCAATGACTTTAGGAGATTGAACGAAATATCCAAGTTCGATCTCTACCCCATGCCCCGGGTGGATGAGCTGATTGATAGGCTGGGACAGGCGCGGTATTTTACCACGCTCGACCTGACCAAGGGGTACTGGCAGGTGCCACTGACGGAGTCCGCCAAGGAGAAAACCGCTTTTGTTACGCCGGAGGGTCTCTTCCACTATGTTGTCTTGCCTTTTGGGTTACATGGCGCTCCGGCCACGTTCCAGAGGTTGATGGACTTAGTGCTGGAACCCCACCAGGCGTATGCATCAGCGTACCTTGATGACATCATTGTTTACAGCTCCGATTGGCAGACCCACTTGGAACAGGTACAAGCGGTGGTGGACGCGCTTCGAACAGCCGGATTGACAGCCAATCCCAAGAAATGTGCGTTGGGACTCACGGAAGCCCGCTACTTGGGCTACGTGATAGGCCAAGGAGTGATTAAGCCCCAAATTAACAAGGTTGAGGCGATCCAGAAGTGGCCTAGACCCCTGACCACGAAGCAGGTTAGGGCCTTCCTGGGTATCGTGGGGTACTACAGGAGGTTTGTAAAGGATTTTGCGGGACTATCAGCCCCCTTGACGGACCTTCTCAAAGGCAAGAAGTCCGTCATGGTGCGCTGGACTCCGCAGGCCAAGGACTCCTTCCGGGCCCTGAAGGGGGTCCTGTGCGGACAGCCCGTTCTCGTACACCCTGATTTCCGGAAGGAGTTCATAGTACAGACTGACGCCTCAGAGGTCGGCCTGGGGGCAGTGTTGTCTCAGGTGGTACAGGGGGAGGAACACCCCGTCACCTTCTTAAGTAGGAAGCTCACCCCTCCCGAGCGGAATTATAGCGTAGTGGAGAAGGAGTGCCTGGCGATCAAGTGGGCCTTGGAGTCCCTACGCTATTACCTGCTGGGACGGCAGTTTCGCTTGGTGACGGATCACTCTCCACTGGTCTGGATGAGGTCCGCCAAGGAACGGAATGCCCGGGTTACCCGGTGGTTCCTTTCTCTGCAGAACTTCCGGTTTACGGTTGAACATAGGGCCGGTAGGTTGCAGGGCAACGCCGATGCCTTGTCCCGCGGCCCGTGTTTGATGGCGGGAGTTCAACCCCGCACGCTTGAACTGAGGGGGGGGGTATGTGAGACTGTGACCGGGGTTATCTATGACGGCCGGTATGTCTCGCCCCGGTTGTGCTCACTCCATGATAGAAAGTAAATCCACTCTAGGGTTAATGCTGTTTCCCTACAGGCTGAAGGAAGGGTTAAATAGAATCAGGAACAAGGGCAGGTGTGCCGGGTGTGGGGGAGTGAACACAACTCCCTGAGCTCTCTGCTGGAGAGGCACATGTATATTGTTATGGACTTTTGTTTGGACATTAAAACCGTGTGCTGTGAACCTTAATGCCTGGATCCCGTGTCTTCTGCTGCGCAGCCGACCGTGCTACCTCACACCTTGGATCGCAAGATACGTTTGTCCCCGAAAGTCAGCCACTCGCTGCGCTGGTGGACCAACAGGCAGAATCTCGTCAAAGGAACGTCGTTCTTACCAGTGCACTGGAAGACGGTCACCACCGATGCCAGCCTTCTGGGCTGGGGAGCGGTCTTCCAACACCACACGGCTCACGGTCAGTGGTCCTACCAGGAAAGCCGGCTCCCGATCAATGTTTTGGAGATCAGAGCAGTCATACGAGCCCTGCAAGCTTTTCAACACCTTCTCCAAGGGTCTCCAATCAGGATACAATCGGACAACGCCACGGCGGTGGCATACATCAATCATCAGGGCGGCACGAGGAGCGTCATGGCGATGAAAGAGGTGAAGAGGATCATACAGTGGACAGAGTCTCACAACGCCAGGATCTCCGCGGTACATATCCCCGGCGCGGAAAATTGGGCGGCCGACTACCTCAGCAGACAGGGTCTGGCGTCGGGCGAATGGTCTTTAAACAGAGAAGTTTTCGAGCAGATTTGCCACAGGTGGGGGACTCCGGATGTGGACCTGATGGCCTCGCGGTTCAACAATCAAGTTCCACAGTTCATATCCCGCTACCACGACCAGCAGGCGCTAGGAGTCGACGCCCTCATTCTTCCGTGGAAACAGTTCAGACTACCGTTCATTTTTCCGCCGCTGCCACTGATTCCAAGAGTCCTCAAGAAAATCAAGGCAGAGGGCATTCCGGTGATTCTCATCGCTCCAGAATGGCCCAGGCGAGCATGGTTCGCAGAACTCGCACAGCTCGTCGCAGACACCCCATGGCGGCTTCCAGATCGTCCGGACCTGCTGTCTCAGGGTCCGCTCTTCCATCAAAATTCAGGGGTTCTCAATTTGACGGCATGGCTCTTGAATCCTGGCTGTTAGCCCAGTCAGGGTTTGCCCCAGAAGTGATTCAGACTATGATTAGGGCTCGAAAGCCCTCATCGTCAAAGATCTACTACCGCACCTGGAAGCATTTTTTCAGTGGTGCAAGGTCAACGGCAATCTCTCCCCGCTAGTTCTTTCACTACCGACGCTTCTAGCGTTCCTTCAGGCAGGGTTGCAAGCGGGTCTCTCGCTGGCAACCATCAAGGGGCAGGTTTCGGCTTTGTCTGTTCTTTTCCAAAGAAACCTAGCATCACGTCCGCAGGTCAAGACGTTCATCCAAGGAGTCGCTCATCTGAATCCACCCTATCGGGCTCCGCTAGAACCATGGGATCTTAATCTGGTTTTAGGATCCCTCCAACTGGCTCCATTTGAACCACTCAGAGAAACTTCATTTTCACACTTATCCTGGAAAGTGTTTTTTTTGGTGGCGGTCACTTCAATCAGGAGAACGTCCGAACTGGCAGCTCTGTCGTGCCGCTCACCTTTTATGGTTTTTCACCAGGACAAGGTTGTCCTGCGCCCGTCTCCGGAGTTCCTGCCGAAGGTGGTGTCTCCTTTTCACCTGAATGAGGAGATCGTGCTTCCATCTTTTTGCCCGGCACCCACTCACTCCTTGGAAAGGTCACTACACACTCTGGACTTAGTACGAGCGCTCAGGACTTACGTCTCGAGAACTGCGCCTTTCCGCAAATCAGACAACCTGTTCGTCCTGCCTGCTGGTTCCAAGAAGGGTATGCCGGCGTCCAAGGCTACCATTGCCAGATGGATCAGATCAGCCATTGCGGAGTCCTACCGAATCAGGGACAAGTCCCCTCCGAGGGGAGTAAGAGCCCATTCCACCCGGGCAGTTGGGGCGTCTTGGGCAATCAGACACCAGGCTTCAGCCGAGCAAGTCTGCAAAGCCGCAACGTGGTCCAGTCTTCACACCTTCACCAGGTTTTACAGGGTCCACACCCAGGCATCAGCAGATGCCTGCCTTGGGAGAAAGGTGTTGCAGACGGCTGTCGCACACCTCTAAAAAGGTAGTAAACATTTGTACAGAGCGTTCCCACAGAATTTGTTGTTTGCTTTGGTTCTGTAGGACGGCTTATGTACCCACCCAGGGACTGCTTTTGGACGTCCCATGGTCCTGTGTCCCCCAATGAAGGCGATAGAGAAAGAAGGATTTTTGTGTACTCACCGTAAAATCTCTTTCTCTGAGTCTTCATTGGGGGACACAGCACCCACCCTGTTTGGATTGTGAGGTCTTCCTTTACCGGATGTTTTCCCGATGTTGTTTACGGGTCACCTTTGTTTCCATCCGGTTACTGTATATTTACGTGCCCATAAGGCACTGTGTTTCTTTCAACACACATTTTATCTCTTGTATTACATTGTTTAGTTATGGTTGTTCAAGGCTCTCCTACTACTGCTTTTACACAAAACTGGCATAGTACCGCCTCCGGCTCAGGGTGTACACTGCCAGGGAGGAGCTAACTCTTTTTATGTTCACTTAGTGTCAGCCTCCTAGTCACAGCAGCATACACCCATGGTCCTGTGTCCCCCAATGAAGACTCAGAGAAAGAGATTTTACGGTGAGTACACAAAAATCCTTCTTTTTGGGGTACACAGGTAGTAAGGTCTTCTTTATATTTCTTTAGGGGTGATATAGCCTGGTGGAACTCTAGACCTCTAACATTATATATGCACCATTTTTCTTTATGGTTCTTGGACACCTTATAACATTCTTCCATACATATATATCTTTCTCATAAATTATAAATAATTAGGCATTTTTATATATTTTATTTATATTTTCATAAATAACTTTTTACAAAGCATGGGGGACATTCTCACATACATATAATTTTCATGTACGCATTCTGAAAATTTACGCATAAACCGTACACACTCCTTTTTGTAACAATTTCTATCACTCATTCGCTTATTCGCTCAAGACTTAGCCTTAGCAATGGCACAGTCAGGCAGAGCATACTCACTAGGCGAAACACTGTAGTTAGGCTGCGGCTGGGGTAAATTGGCACACGCATGCGCACTAGCTGCCTCTCCACACTTAGACGTGGAGGAGAAAGTAGCCAGCTGGACAACCCAAGGCACAGCCCTAAATGGCAGCTGACGCCTGGGCGCAAATGAAACCACAGCAGGCTTCAGGTTACAGGTTTTGTAACAACAAATACCATCCAAAAGAACAGGTGTACTTCTTCCCATGGATAATCTGATATGATCCTTTTTTTCACTGACACAACCATCGCTAACAAATGTAGATGAGGCCAAAACAGCAGCTGCTTCAATGGATCTGAAGTGCTCCATAAGTGGCCTCTCCTCCACCCCAATTTCAAGATCCCAAATACTCCATTCCTCTGTGGTGTCAATCCAATCGCACTTGCTTCCTAACAGCTCTCAAGTTTCCACCAGCCCTGCTGAGTATGGGGTAACAAAGATGGTTGAGTTTGCATAGCTGTTCAGTCGCACTATAGCCTGGGAATCAGAGGTCTGCTCCAAAGCTGCAATGAGTACAGACAAGGAAGTTATTATTATTTTTATTATTATTGATTTATAGAGCACCATTGATTCTATGGTGCTGTACATGAGAAGGGGGTTACATACAGAATACATATACAAGTAACTATAGACAGACTGGTACAGAGGGAAGAGGGCCCTGCCCTTGCGGGATTACATTCTAAAGGATTTTTGGGAGGAGACAGTAGGAGTGGTTTAGGTTGAGCGTCAAGTACGTATGGTGGTGGTGTCATTGAAGGTTATAGTCATTTCTGAACAGATGAGTTTTCAGATTCAGTTTGAAGCTTGCGGGTGTAGCAGATAATCTGACGTGTTGAGGTAGCGAGTTCCATGAGACAGGGGAAATGATCTGCGCAGATGGCCAGAAGCTTTGTGAGTGGGATCCAGGCCCCGATGAAGAAGGTGCTGAGCCTAATCTACACCCTCATTTCCAAAAAGTAAATCCTCCTGGTGGAGACAATGGGGAACATGATGAGGAGCACAGATACCTGATTGGAATGACAACTTTACTATTCGGTCAGGGCAGGAAGAGGTTGTCTCGGAGGACTCAGGACGAGGGGAATGAAAACACACAGGGTTATTGATGAGGTTGGAGACCACACTTACTGTCAAACCAAAGTCAGCCAGTCGATGAGGTCAGCAGAGGAGGTGGAGGAGGATGCTACTGACGACGAGGTTACGTTGCGTCTTCCTGGCCAGAGACAAAGTACTGGAAGCACGTCAACAACTGAATCCTGGACCACAACTTTGACTCTGAGCAGAAGTCGTGTTGGCTATGCAGGTCGCATGGTCTGTAAGCCTTGCCTAGCCTGTGAATTTTTGGACATCGCAAAGGATCACCCAAGTCATGGAATCCGTAAGATTTGTCAACAATCTGTAAGTAGAAGGCAAAAACTCACACCTTTGAGTAGTTCCTCCATGAAGTGTCACATGGATATGAATTGATAGCGTGAAGGTGTATTGCTCAGCTTTAGCCACTGTCAATGCAACATGCTAATTTGCCATTGCATGCATTGTTGCAGACTACACACAAGGGGCTGCTGTTATTTTGGATCTGCCTTTGTTTGGTCACTATAGCAATATCAAATTGCTCTTCGGGTGTGGACTTGGAGATGCTGTCTATGAACAGAAGGAAAAGCTAAAGGTGTGTGTTACAGCAAGGAGCCACCGCGGAAACACTTCGTTCAATTGTGAGGGGAGTCATGTTGTACTTTGATGATGAGCCCCGTAATGCCAGTGAGCAGCATCCTGTGCCACAGACCAACATTCTTACAGTGCTGTCTATACTGTTTACCGTGAGAGGAGCGTAAAGTCTGTATTTATGGCGACTGGACATCAGAGTACCCGGGTACGGTAGGCTGTGCCCAGACAATAATGCGGGCACGCAACACTTTGTTTTATTAGCAAAACACATATCTGTTCTGGGTAGGCCGACTATTTATAGACAATAAGACTTGCTGCCTCTGCACTGTCAAATTGTCACATACAGTTTAAATCATAGAGGGACAGCAACACATGTTTGCATTGACTGTTGCTTTTCAAGATTTCCATGACTGTGTTGCAGAGCTGTGTGGTTTGCATTCACACTGTTATCATCTGCATTATCTGTGAGGCTTCAGCTAACAAGGGTATTCAGGGGGGGTAATGTGTTTTGTCTATGTTTAGGTAGGTAACTTGGAAGCTCTTGTGATGCGCCACTGGTAAGTCATGTTCGCACACACACACACACACACACACACACGCACACGCACACGCACACACACACACACGCACACACGCACAAACACACAATTACTGCTACACAGAGGGATTAGCAGGTAGTAGGCAACAGAATAGATTGTTCAATTATTTAAATTGTATGCATGGTTCTTATTGTTTGTTTTGGTAAAGTTAAACAATCATTTATCAACCCAACTGCCTAGAGTCCTTTTCCTGTTGCCTGGTTTTGCTGCATAGTGGGGAGCCCACCCTGTACACGACTTAAAATGAAGCATAAGTCGCAATGTGAATTTCACTGTGCTACAATGCAGCCTAGCGTGCCTGTGCAACCACCGCCTGCCCCATCAAGTGCATCTGCATGCTCTTCATCATCTGTGACTGTGGGGACAGCAGTCACACATGGTTTTTCACACTGAACTTCCACTCCTTTACCCGCAACAGGGAGTGTGATTGGCAGGTCATCACTTGTTTTGGAAGTGGAAACAGAAGGTATTGTTGAGCTGTCAGACATCGAGAGAACCATCATTGGATGCAGGCTACATTATATCCACGCCTGCACCTTCGTCACAGATTGGCTGGACTACCTGCAGTTAATAATTGCATTCCAGAAATGGAAAGGAGTGTAGAATGTACATGTGTTGTACCTTGCTTGGCAGCAAAGGAACACTAACTTAGTATTCCAGACAATTTTAGGATGGCAGAAAAAGAGTCAGCTCTTTGGGCAAATTAAATAGCGTGGCAAAAGTGGACAGATGGGTACAGGGGCCGTGTTCAGTGGGTACCAGGACAGTAAAAGAAGCCTCACTTTCTATCCCTCCTAATGATCAAATGCAGCAAGGAATTCCCTGAGTTTGCTATAAAATTAGCATAGCTAAATGTGCATGAGGGTAGAATGCAGAGGTGCTTGAGATTGCTTGGCACCAGTGGGGCAATAATGGAATACAACAGCCAGTTCTATGATGCCACTAAATGGCAGTATTTTTTGCTATCATAGCTTATTAAAAACAGAGCAGGAGGGTGTCCTGCACAGGTGCTAGAAATAGCTTGGCACCAGTGGGGCACAATAAAGGAATCCAACAGCCAGTTCTATGATGCCACTAAATGGCAGTATTTTTTGCTATCATTATAGCTTATTAAAAACAGAGCAGGAGGGTGTCCTGCACAGGTGCTGCACATAGATTTGCACCAGTGGGGCACTAATGGAGTACAACAGCCACTTCTTGTATGCCACTAAGTTTACTCAATTTTTGGTATTATAATGTCTTAGTAAGTAACAATGAGTTTGAGTGTGCAATGCAGGCAGACGTGCTGCAAATATATTTGCACTAGTGGGACTAGACAAAAGTCCAATAGCCACGTTTAGGATGCCACTAGGTACACTGAGTGTTTGCTAGTATAATGGCTTAGTTATGAGTTGGAGTGTGCAATGCAGGCAGACGTGCTGCAAATGTCTTTGCACTAGTGGGACTAGACAAAAGTCCAATAGCCACGTTTAGGATGCCACTAGGTACACTGAGTGTTTGCTAGTATAATGGCTTAGTTATGAGTTTGAGTGTGCAATGCAGGCAGACGTGCTGCAAATATCTTTGCACTAGTGGGACTAGACAAAAGTCCAATAGCCACGTTTAGGATGCCACTAGGTACACTGAGTGTTTGCTAGTATAATGGCTTAGTTATGAGTTGGAGTGTGCAATGCAGGCAGACGTGCTGCAAATATCTTTGCACTAGTGGGACTAAACAAAAGTCCAATAGCCACATTTAGGATGCCACTAGGTACACTGAGTGTTTGCTAGTATAATGGCTTAGTTATAATGAGTTGGGAGTGTGCAATGTAGGCAGACGTGCTGCAAATGTCTTTGCACTAGTGGGACTAGACAAAAGTCCAATAGCCACGTTTAGGATGCCACTAGGTACACTGAGTGTTTGCTAGTATAATGGCTTAGTTATGAGTTGGAGTGTGCAATGCAGGCAGACGTGCTGCAAATATCTTTGCACTAGTGGGACTAAACAAAAGTCCAATAGCCACGTTTAGGATGCCACTAGGTACACTGAGTGTTTGCTAGTATAATGGCTTAGTTATAATGAGTTGGGAGTGTGCAATGCAGGCAGACGTGCTGCAAATGTCTTTGCACTAGTGGGACTAGACAAAAGTCCAATAGCCACGTTTAGGATGCCACTAGGTACACTGAGTGTTTGCTAGTATAATGGCTTAGTTATGAGTTGGAGTGTGCAATGCAGGCAAACGTGCTGCAAATATATTTGCACTAGTGGGACTAGACAAAAGTCCGATAGCCACGTTTAGGATGCCACTAGGTACACTGAGTGTTTGCTAGTATAATGGCTTAGTTATGAGTTGGAGTGTGCAATGCAGGCAGACGTGCTGCAAATATCTTTGCACTAGTGGGACTAGACAAAAGTCCAATAGCCACGTTTAGGATGCCACTAGGTACACTGAGTGTTTGCTAGTATAATGGCTTAGTTATGAGTTGGAGTGTGCAATGCAGGCAGACGTGCTGCAAATATCTTTGCACTAGTGGGACTAGACAAAATTCCAATAGCCACGTTTAGGATGCCACTAGGTACACTGAATGTTTGCTAGTATAATGGCTTAGTTATGAGTTGGAGTGTGCAATGCAGGCAGACGTGCTGCAAATATCTTTGCACTAGTGGGACTAGACAAAAGTCCAATAGCCACTTTTAGGATGCCACTAGGTACACTGAGTGTTTGCTAGTATAATGGCTTAGTTATAATGAGTTGGAGTGTGCAATGCAGGCAGACGTGCTGCAAATGTCTTTGCACTAGTGGGACTAGACAAAAGTCTAATAGCCACGTTTAGGATGCCACTAGGTACACTGAGTGTTTGCTAGTATAATGGCTTAGTTATGAGTTGGAGTGTGCAATGCAGGCAGACGTGCTGCAAATATCTTTGCACTAGTGGGACTAGACAAAAGTCCAATAGCCACGTTTAGGATGCCACTAGGTACACTGAGTGTTTGCTAGTATAATGGCTTAGTTATAATGAGTCGGAGTGTGTAATGCAGGCAGACGTGCTGCAAATGTCTTTGCACTAGTGGGACTAGACAAAAGTCCAATAGCCACGTTTAGGATGCCACTAGGTACACTGAGTGTTTGCTAGTATAATGGCTTAGTTATAATGAGTTGGAGTGTGCAATGCAGGCAGACGTGCTGCAAATGTCTTTGCACTAGTGGGACTAGACAAAAGTCTAATAGCCACGTTTAGGATGCCACTAGGTACACTGAGTGTTTGCTAGTATAATGGCTTAGTTATGAGTTGGAGTGTGCAATGCAGGCAGACGTGCTGCAAATATCTTTGCACTAGTGGGATTAGACAAAAGTCCAATAGCCACGTTTAGGATGCCACTAGGTACACTGAGTGTTTGCTAGTATAATGGCTTAGTTATAATGAGTTGGAGTGTGCAATGCAGGCAGACGTGCTGCAAATATCTTTGCACTAGTGGGACTAAACAAAAGTCCAATAGCCACGTTTAGGATGCCACTAGGTACACTGAGTGTTTGCTAGTATAATGGCTTAGTTATAATGATTTGGTGTGTGCAGAGGACAGGAGGGTACAGTGCCAGGGTTGTGGGGCTCTGGGTAGAGGAAAGGAAGCCTGCCTTTCTATTCCCTCCTAATGGGGAAATGCAGCGACGAAATCCCTGACCTTAGCTACTCAGACGCTGTCTCTGTTTTCAGGACCTGTCACCTATGGCTCTGAGCCTGCCGGCACGAGCCCTTAAAAGGACTTATAGAAAGTGCTATCCCTAAGCTGTTCAGCGCTGTGTATGGAGCGCATACAGCAGTATCGGCGATAGGACAAAGGACGGAGCTGCGCCAGTGATGTCTGACACCAAGGACGCAGAAGGCAGATAATGGCGTGCTGGAGGAAAATGTCCGGTTTTATAATGCAGGGACATGTGACATGGACATCCTATCACACATGCCGTTGCTTCTCTGGCTAAAAGTCCACTTAGCTGTGTGTGTGTCTGGGATTGGCTGACATGCTGGCCCGCCCCACAAGACGCGCGCGCTTAGGGAAGGAAGACAAGGAAAAAAAAAAAAAATGGCGATCGCCATTATACAAACAGCAGTGATCTGAAGGCGCCGTTCACGCACACTATACACTGAAATTTCATAATAGTGTGAGTCACAGAGTGACTTACACTATTACAGCGGAAAGCCAGCTAGGAATAGGCTGTTTTTTTGCTGCTAGAACCATTATCGAACGTTTCTAGAACTATCGAGCTTTTGCAAAAAGCTCGAGTTCTAGTTCGATCTAGAACAGGCCCCAAAATCACTCGAGCCTAGAACTGGAGAACCTCGAACCTAGAACCGCGCTCAACTCTAGTCTTGAGGAAACATTGGGATGTTTTATCTAACTCCTACCCCAATATTAAAGATTTTCACAGACCTCCCCTTATGTCTCATCGTAGATCTCTCAATATTAGGGATAAAGTAGTGAGAGCGGACCTGGTGTAATTAAGGGATCGACAGTTCAGCATCCTCGTACAGGGGAATCTTTTAGAAAACATGGATGTTATACCTGTGATAGTAGTTTTGTGGTGTATATGTTGAAATGTCCTTGTGGTTTAATTTATGTAGGTGAAACCACTCAAAAATTAAAAGAGAGACTATCTAATCACAAGTATACAATAAGGCAAAAAAAATCTAACCTTACCTGTATCCCAGCATGTTGCTGAATTTAGGCATAATGTCTCCCAACTACGTTTCCAGATCTTGGAGCAGGTCCAGCTGCCCAGACGAGGGGGGGATCGCACCACAATGCTGAAGAGGATAGATACCTGGATATTCAGGCTGCAATCTCTGCAGCCGCTTGGTCTGAATAGAGACTATGACATTAGTGGTTTCTTGTAATGAATGACTCGCTGATTAAATTCTCTCTGTGTATTTTTCTGTCATATAAATGTAACCCCATCATGTAACTTTGTAAAAATGCTTTTGGAAGCTTATTTGTTTGGTTGCTATAATATAACCTGTTTCTCTAGTTTAAATTTCATGACGCTATGTGAATCCTTAAGGATAAAAATTATACAAAATTATAATAGTAAAAAAAAAAAATGTCAAAAATTTTTTTTGCAATAATTTATATGAACAAGAGTTTATTTTATTTTTGATGATTCACATTATTATTGATGTTTCCCCTTTTTCCCTCATATGCTCTGCATTTATAAAAGTATATCTCTTTTTTTCTTGGTGTTTTTTTTTTTGTTAACTTGAATTGGATCTTGGGATTTGAGATGTTAATTGATATATTTGATTATGCAAATGAGTAGGGTGTTTACTCCTACCAGATCCATGAACCTTTATTATTTAGAGTGGGAATTGTGATGCAGTAATCATCTTTTGTTTGAGAAAGGCTTTCGCCGAAACGCGTTATAATATTTGACGCCTGTACATGGAGTTGTACAATAAAAAGAATCTACATTCATAAAGAAGAGTGTCGGTCTTTTTTCTTCAATTTTGCAACCAATCACAGCAGCCGGTGGGCGGGGAAAGCAGGGAATACGAGATTGAATAATGGGCGGCCGGCATTTTCAAAACAGGAAAAGCCGCCGGAGCAGTGTGACAGCCGTGCAGCGCCGCGCCGGGGATCGGTGATTATGAGAGAGGGGGACGGAGAGAGGGACAGACCGACAGAGAGAGAGAGAGAGAGAGAGAGAGAGAGAGAGAGAGAGACAGACAGACACAGACAGAGCAACCAACTGACAGAGAAAGAGACCGACCGACAGACAGAGGGAGATTCACCGACATCCACAGACAGAGATTGACCGACATTGACAGAGAGAGACTGAAAAGGCTCTCTGTCAAAAAAGCATGCGGATCGCAACAAAACTGCAGTTCAAGTGCATTTTGGTTTCGTTGTGACCCACATCATTGATTTTAATGGGTGGAGAACGCAGCTACAACGCCCAAAAAAAGTGACATGCTGCTTTTTTCCCGCAGCGATTTTGGGCATCCAATGATGATGATGATGATGATATGATTTTTCGGCTTTCTCATAGACTTTGCTGGGGAAGCTGAACGCATGCAATTTGGCACTGAAAACGCTGCAGTTCAAAACGCAGCGTTTCTGCGAGAAAAAACGCAACATGTGCACATAGCCTAAGGGTGTGTGCACTCAGTCTTTATCAGGTGAACTCCATCTAAAAACTGCCTGAAAAAGCACTAAAAAAAAAAAAGACAAAAAGAATGAACATATGCACTGCAGTATAAGGCTATGTGCGCACGTTGCGTTTTTACCCACGTTTCTGCTGCGTTTTTAGTGGCAGCGTTTTTGCGCTAAAACACATGCGTTTTTGTTTTCCAGCAAAGTCTATGGGAAAAGCAGAAATCCTGTCTGCACTTTGCTTTTTTTTCTGCAGCGTTTTATTTGCATATTTTGGGACAAAAACCATGCTGAAAAAGAAGCAGCATATCAGTTGTTTTTGCCATTTCTGCAGCGTTTCCTTAACATTGGAGTCAATGAAAAATGGCAAAATGCAACCAAAATCAAACTTTCCTGCGTTTTTCATGCTTTTTACCTGCTTTTCCACTGCGTTTTTGGCTTCAAAAACGCATGCTTTTCTGGCATAAAATTAAAGGGTTATAATGTTCCTTTACACACACACAATAACCGAAAATTTAAATGCTAAAAAATAAGAAACTTTACCTATTTTTCTGTTAAAATGTGCATAACCACTATTTAATTAAAATTGATAATTTTCCATATAGTTTTATTAAAAGTGAATTTTATCCTTTTTTTCTCTTTTTTCATTCTTTATGACTATTCCAACTTTATTTCTCAGTGTCTTGGTCTACAAAACGCATCAGCAGAAACGCAGGTGAAAACGCGGGTAAAAAGCGCTGAAAACGCACTAAAAACGCGGTAAATACACATGTGTTTTTAGCGCTAAAAAATGGTCAAAAGCCATTTGGTCAAAAACCAAGGGAAGGAAAACGTGCAGAATAAACTGCAGGTACTCCGACGCAACGTGCGCACATAGCCTAAGAATGACTAAAGGCCCTGTACACAGCCACAAACCTGGCACTGATTGTCCACAATTTCACTGCAACCACAGATCTGCCACAGGTGTGTGTGTGTGTGTGTGTGTGTGTGTGTGTGTGTGTGTGTGTGTGTGTGTGTGTGTGTGTGTGTGTGTGTGTGTGTGTGTGTGTGTGTGTGTGTGTGTGTGTGTGTGTGTGTGTGTGTGTGTGTGTGTGTGTGTGTGTGTGTGTGTGTGACAGGGCCTTTATTGTGCATATGTTCCATCTTTTTCTTACTTCTTTTAACTTCTTCAGGTGTCAAAAGTGAAGCTGCTAAAATAATTGAACTGACAAATCTTCAGGTGCCATTATTAAGTTTCTTCTGCATCAAAAAAATATGCAAGTATTCCGGTGTCTACAAGATGCGTGTGCACATACCCGTACAGTAGAGGCAGATGGTGCAAGCTCAGATCCTAAGCCTGCATCAGAGACAGGGGCCTGACATTGGATATACTAATACGTCCAATATTGGGAGGGTGTTAAAAAGATCATGAAGTTGGTGGAGCCGGAAGATTAAGTCACTAGCTCACGAAAAGTATAAGTGCCATAATATCTGACTTTTCCTATAATTATAGGCGTGTCAAATATTTTGCACTTCCCTGTAATAGGATGTCCTCATGCTCATGACAGCTCTAGATTTTGGTGTTGTTTTGCGTAAAGATGAAACAACAATCTGTGTGATGGACGGGTATTAAAGCTCTACTCTGGGGATTGTTCTATATTTCACCACTGGTTAAGTATCAGTAATGTATGTTCTGTGTGTGTAGTAACATACTTACCGGTGGCCAGGGTCGGACACAGAATGCAGAGGGCCCCTGTACAATAAATCTCTTCATACCACAACAAAATAGATTGTACTGTTTATTACTAGTTTAGGACACAACTACTAAATCTAAACAATAACTACGCTACATATTTACCATCTGAATATAACAGACCAGTCCTGCCGCCCTCCTATCTGCTGCATCTTCAGCGCTGTCTCTAATGCTTCTATTTACATTGGCTGGTGATGGCACAACCTGGATACTCCGTGTGTTTTGCAGCTTGTCAGTGGTATACGGCTTGAGTCTGAAGCCAGTGATTGTTTGCAGCGGTCACATGAGGTACCTGGGCTGTGATGTCTGCAGCCATTGTAAATAGAAACATCAGGGAATGGAACACTAGAGCTGGCAGGTGGAAGAAAGATGAGATTTATAGTTTATTAAAGGGATTGTCCACACAAAAGAGCATTACCTGGAGACGAGATTCTGTAAAAATAACAAAATAAATTGTATTCACACCTACTGTCAACCCTCCTGGATCCAGCGCCGGCCGTCCTGTGCCAGCATTATGTCACCATTCTATGGGAGACAGGACCGCTGCAGCTTGTGATACCTGCAGTTCAAGTCACCTGGCCGCTGCAGCCGATCACAAACTGCAGAGGTCCTGTGTCTGGTAGAACAGTGACATAATTATTGCTGGGACAGACCACAGGACAGCAGGCGTTAGATCCAGGAGGTGACAGCAGGGGTAAATAATTTATTTTGTTAGTTTTACAAAATGTAATTATTAGATTATTAGATTCTTTTGCCAGGCAATTTCTTTACAGTACATGTATTTCACACAACTCCTTTAAAAGGGAACTTGATAGCGGATACCCATGAGCCGTGGGCAGCCTGTACCAGGCAGTGGCTGTATGATCACAGGCAGTCATCTCTGACCCTAAATTGCTGCAGAGATTCAGAGAAAAACATTAATATATGTCAGGGACTGAGCCACATGAAATACTAGTCGGACAGATGTGATGTGTGATTCATGCTGCTAATCCACAGGTGACATGTATCCGCTGACAGGACCCTTGTAAGCAGCGTTCTATACCACCGGAGGGTATAGCAGGTAAACAGAGGAAATACAACAAAAAACAGCCGCATCATAGGCATAATAAAATGTCTCACTAAATTGTTTACTGATGGAATATGTGTATTTGCATGTAGTGTCATAATATACTCACCTACCGCCGCTCTCTCCGGTGACCAGCGCTGTTCTGCTCCTGTTTTCACTGACGTCATCGCTCTCCAGTGTCCAGCGCTGTTCTGCTCCTCTTCTCAATGACGTCACTGCCCCTCTCTCTGGTGTCGAGCGCTGTTCTGCTTTTCTCAGTGATGTCACCGCTCTCCAGTATCTCTAGTGTCTAACACGGTCTTGCTCCTCTTCTCAGTGATGTCACCGCCGCTCTCTGGTGTCCAGTGCTGTTCTGCTCCTTTTCTCAGTGACGTCCCCACTCTCTCAAGCATCTCCGTGTTAGCAGAAAGCTGCTCTATAGGCTTTAATTGTTAAAGACATCTGGCTCAGGGTGTAGTGTGACCCAAGATACTACAGAGCGGTGATTGCACTCAGGAAAGTAGAAGAATGGCAGTAGGTGAGTATATAAATACACTCACACTCAATTACTTGCAGAGACACACACTATCCGTAAAAAAGTGAGTAGATAGACAGATAATAGATTGGATAAACAGATAATATATAAATAGACACAGATAGAGGGATAGATAATAGTTTAGATACACAGATAATAGATAGATCATAGATAGAGATGTGATAAATGGATACAGGGATATATATATATATATATTAGATACACAGATAATATGATATATAAACAAGAAAAAACAAAATCACTGATCTCGGGGAGACCAGCCAGAGAAAACACTGCCGGCAGCCAACGAGGGTGCTCAACACAGTGAAATCCTAGGTGCATTGCCCCTTGGGAAATATGTATCTTGGCTAGGTCCTTCTCGGAGGGATATCTGGCTAGTTTCTGTGTCGAGACTCCTAACAGAGGCGCCACGGACTTTTCAATATGATATATAGACACACATTACTCGTGGACTCACCCTCTCTGCAGATGATTGCACATTGTGCCCAGGACAGCAGGTTCTTCTCTGGAGTTGGTTCTCCCATCTTCTCTGTGGTGCAGCCTCCCCTCCACCTGAAGCTTAACTGCTGTAATCTCTTGAAATAATTCCAGTGCAGGAGGGGAACCAGCTCAGGGATGAGGGGGGCAGGGAGCCATGGTTGTATATTGAGGCCTCTTCTCTGCTGGGGACGGAGCTGGTGGGTGGAGCCTCCTCTTTGGTGCTGACAAATGACGTCACCCTCTGCTCGCCGGACAGCAGCTTCTGCAGACATGAATTCTCCCTCCTGCAGGCCCTAACAGGTGAGGGAAGGGGCCCGTGTCAGCTCTGCATAATTATATGGATTCAGCTGATCGAGCCCCCTGCTTCTCCTGTTAGTGTTCAAGTTCCGCTGGCAAAGAAAGTCTCCATAGGTTTTCAAGATCTCGGGAGCCCCCTCCCGCTCGGTGCCCTTGTGCCATTGCACCGGCAGTATGTCCGCCAGTGGCCCACTGCCTGTTGTAAAGTGCAATCCTTATCTAGCAGCAGAGATTCCAAGACTGACTATAGGAAATAGGGGGAGCACATTTTTGTCTTTTAAGGCCGTTCTTTTGTCTGTCAAACTAAATACAGGCATCACGTAATATCAGGTTATCAGTTCAGGTCATTAAAGCCATTGGACAATGGCAGGAACAATTATGCAGGGAAGCAAGGGAAAGGTGCTATAGTGCTTGCAAAATGCTAATAAATGAAGGCCTGCTCAAAAAAAAAAAAATGGATGACAAATTACAGATTATGGGAATTGCTACAGTTCCTGAACATATTAAACAGGGAGGTGCACCAAAAAGGTTTTAACTTTTTGTGGTGGATGAAAGGTAAAGGACAGCAAGAGGTTGGGGCTGAGATACAGATTTCAGCCTTGTATTATTTATTAGGATGTGTGCTGCTTCCATACAATTAAGATTTTATCATCAGGAGATTATCATTGCTTGGACATGGCACATGAGCCCTAGTCCAACCACACCCCCTTCTCTGATAAGCAGCTCGCTATCAATAGACAATATACATATAAAGCGGAAGTGTGGGTGGGGTTAGCTTTCTGTGCTCTGCAACATCTAAGAACTCTGTCATGATGTATGTAGTTTTCCAAGGGATCCCCGTCACCAGCAGCGGTAGTGCCCATCTTCACTATGACCTGTGGGTGGTGTCACGGACTAAATCCCCCAAACCAACCACCCTTTTCACTCACAGGCGAGGAGCGCCGCTCGAGTCCCCGGATCCGGCCCACCGCTCGAGCCACCGAGCAGCCGCAGCAGTGCCGGACCCGAGCATTAGCAAGCGCGCGGCGGCGGCGTCCTCCCCACCCGCGACAGGAGCATGCA
The DNA here is from genome assembly GCF_048569485.1 of Anomaloglossus baeobatrachus. Classification (NCBI taxonomy): domain Eukaryota; kingdom Metazoa; phylum Chordata; class Amphibia; order Anura; family Aromobatidae; genus Anomaloglossus; species Anomaloglossus baeobatrachus. The sequence continues at coordinate 274,170,748 of NC_134357.1, read as the reverse complement.
TGTTAGTGGGGGGCATACAGGTTACTAGGATCAATGGGGACATACACATTACTGAGGCAGGTGGGAGGCTTACACATTACTGGAGACAGTGGGTGGCATCCGAATTACTGGGGTCAGTGAGTGGAATACACATTGCTGGGGCCGCTACGCGGCATAGACAATACTGAGGTCAGTGAGGGGCATACACATTACTTGGGGCCAGTGGGTGGCATACACATTACTGGCATCAGTGGGTGGCATACACATTATTAGGGCCAATGGGGTTATTACACATTACTGGAGTCAGTGGGTGGTATACACATTACTGAGGGACGCTGGAGACATACACATTACTGGGAGATGATGGGGCCTGAGAGGAATACATATTACTTTGGGGATGCAGGGGGGCATACACATTCTGGGGGACGCTGAGGGCCTGGGTGGCATACACATTCTGGTAGACACTGGGTTCCTGGGGGCATAAATACTGGCCCCCAGGAACCAGTAGAACCAGTCTACAGGGGATGGGCGAGGGTACAATGGACAGAGCTGGTTGCGCAGTGGTGTACTGGTGTTAGGGTTATTGTAGGTTGTAGGCTTGTTAGAAGAGGTGGGTCTTCAGGTTCCTTTTGAAGGTTTCCATGGTAGGTGAAAGTCTGATATGCGGGTAGAGTATTTCAGAGTATGGGGGAGATATGGGAGAAATCTTGTATGCGATTCTGGGGAGAGGAGATAAGAGAGGGGAAGAGAAGGATGTCTTGTGAGAATATGAGGTTGCGTGTAGGTACGTATCGGGAGACTAGGTCAGAGATTTATAGAGGAGACAGGTTGTGGATGACTTTGTATGTCATGGTTAGTGTTTTGACCTGAAGTCTTTGGGCAATGGGAAGCCAGTGGAGAGATTGGCAGAGGGAAGAGGCTGGTGAATAGTGAGGGGAGAGGTGGATAAATCAGGCCACAGAGTGTAGGATAGATTGGAGGGGTGCCAAAGTGTTGGAAGGGAGGCCACAGAGCAGGAGGTTTCAGTAGTCGAGGATGGAGATGATGAGGGCATACACTAGTGTTTTTGCTCATTCTTGGTTAAGGAATGCATGAATCCGTAAGATATTTTGAGTTGTAGTCGGCAGGAGGTGAAGAGGGCTTGGATATGTGGCTTGAAGGAAAGAACAAAGTTGTGGGTTATTTCGAGATAACGAGTTTGCGAGACTGGGGAGCGTGAGCAGTCATCAAACTTTGATGGATAGGCTTGTTGGAGGGGTTGAGAGAGGAGAAAAGATAATGAATTCGGTTTTCTCCATGTTAATCTTATGGATTGCGCAGAGAAGAAAGATGAAATAGCAGACAGAGATTGTGGAATTTTGATTAGTATGGTGGAGATGTTGGGTCTAGAGAGGTAGATCTGCGTATCATCAGCGTAGAGATGATACTGAAAGCCGTGGGACTCTTTGAGATGGCCCAGGCCGAAGGTGTAAATGGAAAAGTGGAGGGGTCCAAGAACAGAACCTTGGGGAACACGAACAGATAAGGTGTGAGATGAGGAAGTGGGGTGACAGTGGGAGACGCTGAAAGTTCGGTCTGTTAGGAATGAAGAGATCCAAGATAGGAATCCTGGTGTTTTTTAATTAAGGTTTGAAGATACAAATCAACCCAGGCACTGAGTCTCTCGCTGAGAGACCCAATGCCTGAGACGATGGGACATAAAGGTGGAGGAAATATGTCCTTATGGACTTTATGTTTTCTTTTTTTCTATGGACTTCTATCATCCATGACTTGGTGGGATTAGCTTGAAGCCTCCAACTGAATTACAGTGGGCCACCATGCTACAATGGTGAGTGCGATTTTTTTTTTTTCAATTGAATACTGTACTGTATTTTTATATTAAAGATTTGTTCCTTTTGCAGATTTCTGCCTTTGCACAGTATAAGCAGAAACATGTCAATCAGTGGTGTGGGTGGGTTATAAAGAGCTCATTGGTAATAAAAGTAATAGAGCTGCAGCAGATAACAGTGATTTATCAAAACTATAGCAAGAAGCCCAGAATCTTTATTAACCAGGAAGGTGGTGGGCGATGGGCATTATTTGCCGACAGGGTGGCAGAGAAAAAAAAGAAAACCTGAATTAGTGAAACAGCGTCAATTGGAATAAGTACTCAGTTTTAATTAAAAAATCTGGATGGGGTTGAGCCTAAGTTACCTACAGTTAGGTCCATATATATTTGTAGAGAGACAATTCAGATGCAGTTGACGTTCAGACTTTCAACTTTAATTCAGTGGGTTGTACAAAATGATTGTATAAACATGTGAGGAACTAAAGCATTTTGTAAACTCCATCCCTTCATTTCAGGGGCTCAAAAGTAATTGGACAAATTAAATATTTGGAAATAAAATGTTAATTTCTAATACTTGGTTGAAAACCCTTTGTTGGCAATGACTGCCTGAAGTCTTGAACTCATGGCCATCATCAGACGCTGTGTTTCCTCCTTTTTAATGCTCTCCCGGCTTTTACTGCAGCGATTTTCAGTCGCTGTTTGTTTGTGGGCCTTTCTGTCTGAAGTTTAGTCTTTAACAATTAATATGCGGCTCTATTGGGTTGAGATCAGGTGATGACTCGGCCATTCAAGAATATTCCACTTCTTTGCTTTAATAAACTCCTGGGTTGCTTTGGCTTTACGTTTTGGGACATTGTCCATCTGTATTATGAAACGCTGACCAATCAGTTTGGCTGCATTTGGCTGGAATTGAGCACACAGTATGTCTCTGATAATGTTTTGATTTGTTTTTTTTTCAACAAAGTCCAATCTCTCCTTCTTATTCTTGAGGCTTACAAGTGTCTTGCTCCGTGCAGTGACCCCTCTGCATTTTCTTTCTCGCAGTCTTCTCTTTATGGTAGATTTGGATATTGATACACCTACTTCCTGGAGAGTGTTGTTCACTTGGTTGGATGTTGTGAAGGGGTTTGTCTTCACCTTGGTAATTATTCTGCGATCATCCACCACTGTTGTCTTCTGTGGGCGTCCAGGTCTTTTTGCAATATTGAGATCACCAGTGCTTACCATCTTTCTCAGGATGTACCAAACTATAAATTTAGCCAATCCTAATATTGTAGCAATTTCTTGGATCGTTTTTTTCTGTTTTCTATGAGGCCCGCAACACACATCCGTGCCTCCGGTACGTGTTTGGTATGTTTTTGCACGGACCGGAGACACGGAGACACGGAGACCCATGTTATTCTATGGGTGATGGCACACACGCGTAAAATCACATGGAACGTGTGTCCGTGTGATAAGTACGTGTGTGCGTTTTCCCGCACGGACAACGTGTCCGTTTTTGGCGGTCAACACGCAGGCACAGACCCGCTAAATCAATGGGTCCGTGGCTGCATGTACGACACACAGAGCATGTCCGTGTTCAGCACGTTTCGTCCGTGTGCGTTTGTAAACGAGCGATCTATTTATTTATTTTTTTTTTATTAAAGTCAGTCTACTTACCTTTTTTTCTGCTGTTCTCAGTCATACTTACATTGGCGCTCGGTCGTTTTCTTCCCCCAGCTCATACTTACCAATCCCCGATCACCAGCGCAGCGAGGAACAGCTGTGCCGAAAATATACGGCTTCAAGTCATTTGAAAATGCCGGCCGCTCATTAATCAATCTATCCCCCGCCCACAGGTGCCTATGATTGGTTGCAGTTACACACGCCCCCATGTTGAGTGACAGCTGTCTCACTGCACCCAATCACAGCACCGGTGGGCGGGTATATACTGTGCAGTGAAATAAATAAATAATTAAATAAAAAAACGGCGTGCGGTTCCCCCCAATTTTGATACCAGCCAAGATAAAGCCATACGGCTGAAGGCTGGTATTTTCAGGATGGGGAGCCCCACGTTATGGGGAGCCCCCCAGCCTAACAATATCAGCCAGCAGCCACCCACAATTACCGCATACAATAGATGCGACAGTTCTGGGACTCTACCCGGCTCTTCCCGATTTGCCCTGGTGCGTTGGCAATCGGGTTAATAATGAGTTATTGGCAGCCCATAGCTGCCAATAAGTCCAAGATTAATCATTGCAGGCGTCCATGACACACCCCCAATGATTAACCTGCAAGTTAAAGTAAATAAACACACACAGTGAAAAAATCCTTTTATTTGAAATAAAAAACAATAACAAATTCCCTCATTCACCAATTTATTATGCCCCAAATACCCATCCATGTCCGGCGTAATCCACGGAGGTCCCGCATCGCTTCCAGCTCTGCTACATGAAGGTGACAGGAGCTGCAGAAGAACACCGCCGCTCCTGTCACCTCCACGCAGCAACTGAGGTGAGTAGCGCGATCAGCTGAGCTGTCACTCAGGTTACTCGCAGCCACTACTGGATCCTCCAACTGTGACAGCAAGTCGCCCGAGTGACAGCGACGAAGTCACAGGTGAGTTGCGGTCTCGGGTGGAGGATCCAGCTAGCCGCGGGTAACCTGAGTGACGTCAGCGCTAAGCGCGCTGCTCACTTCAGTCACTCAGGGGATTAGCGGTCACCGGTGAGTCCTTCACGGGTGACCGCTAATCAGTACGCGACACCCAGACAGAGCCGCGGTATGAGGATGAAGTCAGGTGGAGTTCACCCGAGTTCATTCTCATCGTGCAACTCTGTCTGCTGTCAGTGGGTATGTATCAAATGACATTTTACCACACACACGGACATTTCACGTACACATACACCGACATTCCACACGCACACACGGACATTCCACACGCATACACGGATAGCATACGCCATCATACGGATGTCATACGTACCGGAGAAACGCCCAAAAAAACCCGGAACACGGACCCGAAAAACGGACCGTGTCACACGTACGTTTTTTATGCGGAAGTGTGTTTTTGGCCTGAAGGATGGCTTGTAGTGATGAGCGAGTACTAAAAAGCTCGGGTGCTCGAGGCTCGGGCCGAGCATCCCAAGATACTCGTGTACTCGGCCCGAGCACCGAGCCCAATGTTATCCTATGGGAGACCCGAGTATTTTTATGAAATCACCCCCGGCAGCATGTAGAAACCCTAAAAATGTCACAAAAGTCTCAGAAGAGTGCTCAAATGACATGGCAACAGCATGGGGAAGATCCCTTGAAGTATTTATCACTCAAAAGTCACAGCTGTGAACAATTTTGTCCGCGTTTTACGCTATTTTTACGGACTCACCAGAAAACCTTCCAAAATGACACCAAAATGAATTTTCATGGCGGAAATGTTAAGGGCACATACCCAATAGTGAGATAGAGCTGGTGTATGTTACTTTTGGAGATTACATGAAAGATTTTACGTGAAAACATTGTGTGGCACTTCGATGTCCCTGAGAAGAGACGTACATGAAGGCCTCTTGAGTCTAATGTGCCCATTTTGAGGAAGTGGGTCTATTGTAGTATAGCCCTTTGGCAGGGCAGCCAAAAATTGGGAGGCTCCACGTTGTCCCTGGATAGAGACGTGCATGAGGGCCTGTAAACCTGAAGTGCCCATTGTAAGGAAGTGGGTCTATTGTAGTATAGCCCTTTGGCAGGGCAGCCAAAAATTGGGAGGCTCCACATTGTCCCTGGATAGAGACGTGCATGAGGGCCTGTAAACCTGAAGTGCCCATTGTAAGGAAGTGGGTCTATTGTAGTATAGCCCTTTGGCAGGGCAGCCAAAAATTGGGAGGCTCCACGTTGTCTCTGGATAGAGACGTGCATGAGGGCCTGTAAACCTGAAGTGCCCATTGTAAGGAAGTGGGTCTATTGTAGTATAGCCCTTTGGCAGGGCAGCCAAAAATTGGGAGGCTCCACATTGTCCCTGGATAGAGACGTGCATGAGGGCCTGTAAACCTGAAGTGTCCATTGTCAGGAAGTGGGTCTATTGTAGTATAGCCCTTAGGCAGGGCAGCCAAAAATTGGGAGGCTCCACATTGTCCCTGGATAGAGACGAGCATGAGGGCCTCAAAACATTGTTCCCATTGCAAAGGAGCGGGTCTCCTGTCGTTGTAATGTCCATTCTGAAAGAATGGGCGAAAAAATTTACCACTTGGGGAATACCTGAAACAAAGGCCTAATTATTGTAACGGTCATCATGGTGGCGCATGAGGAGAAGGAGGAGCAGTCCAGCGATTATCCAAAGTCCAGAAGTGTGTACCCATGGGTGAGTGGAGGTACATGGCAAATTCCCGTTACAAACTTTAAATTCCGCTCTCATTTGCTGGTGGTGTGGTGAAGTCTAGCCCAATCCAACCCTTGTTCATCTTGATCAGAGTCAGCCTGTCAGCATTTTCAGTTGACAGGCGGGTGCGTTTATCTGTAATGATTCCACCTACGGCACTAAAAACACGCTCTGACAAAACGCTAGCGGCAGGGCAGGCCAGGACTTCCAAGGCGTAGAGAGCCAATTCATGCCACGTGTCCACCTTGGATACCCAATAATTGTAAGGCACAGAGGAATGTCGGAGTACAGTTGTTCGATCTGCAAGGTACTCCTTGAGCATCTGGGCAAACTTAGGATTTCTTGTGGCACTACCCCGCACCTCAGGGGCTGTGGTACGTGAGGGGCTGAGAAAACTGTCCCACATCTTAAAGACTGTTCCCCTACCTCTGGCGGATTGGACTTGTGCCCCTCTCGGCTGTACGCCTTGGTTGTCCACTGATTCCTGACCTATGCCGCTAGCGTTTTGTGAGGGGAATGCTTTGCCTACTTCCGTGACTATGGCCTTCCGGAACTGCTGCATTTTGGCTGACCTCTCCGCCTCGGGAATAAGAGACATAAAGTTCTCCTTGTAGCGTGGGTCTAACAGTGTTACCAACCAGTAATGATTGTCGGCCAAGATGTTCTTAACGCGAGGGTCACGAGACAGGCAGCTTACCATAAAGTCAGCCATGTGCGCCAGACTCTTAACAGCCAGTACTTCAGTATCCTGACCAACACGATGACTGAACATGCTGTCCTCCTCCTCCTCCTCCTCCTCATCTACCCTGTCCTCTGGCCAGCCACGCTGAACCGAGGATATGACTGGTGTGCATGTCATATCCTCAATTTGGCCGGAGAGTTGCTCCATGTCTTCATCATCCTACTCGTCATAGTCCTCCACTGCACGTTGTGATGAGACGAGGCTGGGCTGTTTGTTATCACCCACACCCACTACTGTTTCTTGCTCCAACTCATCGCGCTCCGCCTGCAATGCATCATGTTTGTTTTTGAGCAGAGACCGTTTTAGAAGGCAGAGAAGCGGTATGGTGACGCTAATAATGGCGTCATCACCACTCACCATCTTGGTGGAGTCCTCAAAGTTTTGGAGGATGGTACATAGGTCGGACATCCATCTCCACTCCTCAGGTGTTATGTGTGGAGTTTGACCCATTTCCCGACGGCTTAGGTGATGCAGGTACTCAACAACTGCCCTCTTCTGCTCACATATCCTGACCAACATGTGCAGAGTTGAATTCCAACGCGTGGGGACATCACACAGCAGTCTGTGAGCCGGAAGATGCAAACGGCGCTGAAAGCCGGCAAGGCCGGCTGAAGCAGTAGGTGACTTTCGAAAATGTGCAGACAGGCGGCGAACTTTTACCAGCAGATCAGACAGCTCTGGGTATGACTTTAGAAACCGCTGAACCACGAGGTTGAGCACATGGGCCACGCATGGAACATGTGTCAGCTGGCCTCGCCTCAAAGCCGCCACCAGGTTCCGGCCATTGTCACACACAACCTTTCCTGGCTTTAGGTTCAGAAGTGTGAGCCAGTGATCTGCCTGCTGTTTCAGAGCTGTCCACACCTCTTCTGCATTGTGGGGTTTGTCACCTATGCAGATTTGCTTCAGCACAGCCTGTTGCCGCTTCGCCGAGGCAGTGCTGCAGTGCTTCCAGCTTGGGACTGGTGTGGAGGGTAAAGTGGATGAGGATGCGCAGGAGGAGGAGGAGGCTGAAGAGCATGACATTCTGGAGCTGTAGAGTGTGGGTGAAACCCTGACTGAGGTAGGGCCTGCAAACCTTGGTGTGGGAAGGACGTGTTCCGTCCCTCGCTCAGACTGGGTCTCAGCTTCCACAATATTAACCCAGTGTGCCGTCAATGAGATGTAGCGGCCTTGCCCACAAGCACTTGTCCACGTGTCTGTGGTTAGGTGGACTTTGGGTGAAACAGTGTTGTTCAGGGCACGTGTGATGTTTTGTGACACGTGGTTATGCAATGCGGGGACGGCACACCGGGAGAAATAGTGGCGGCTGGGGACCGAGTAACGTGGGACAGCTGCCGCCATCAGGTTGCGGAATGCTTCTGTCTCCACCAGCCTAAAAGGCAACATTTCCAGCACAAGCAGTCGCGAAATGTTAGCATTTAGAACTGTGGCATGTGGGGCGTTGGCAGTGTATTTGCGCCTGCGTTCAAAGGTTTGCTGAATGGATAACTGAACGCTGCGCTGGGACAAAGACGTGCTTGATGATGGTGTTATTTCTGCGTAGGCAACTGCAGGTGCAGGACCGGAGGAGGCTTGTTCGCAGGCAGCATGGACAGGGGATTGGCTCGCATGCACAACAAGCGAAGACGTAGCAGTGACATCAGCAAGCACTGCTCCTCGACTCTGTTGTACTTCCCACAAAGTCGGGTGCTTGGCTGACATGTGCCTGATCATGCTGGTGGTGGTCAGGCTGCTAGTTTTGGTACCCCTGCTGATGCTGGCACGGCAGGTGTTGCAAATGGCCTTTTTAGAATCATCTGGAGCCAACTTAAAAAACTGCCAGACTCGGGAAGACCTAACATTTGTACAGGCACCTTGTTGCCTGACTTCTGCCTGGAGCCACCACCCTGCTTCTTACTGCCAGTTGGGATGCTACGCCTCCCTTCCCCTGTGCACTGCTGTCCTCGCTCTGCATATCCTCCTGCCAGGTTGGGTCAGTTACTGGATCATCCACCACGTCATCTTCCTCTTCCGCACCCTGCTCCTCCTCCTGACTTCCTGACAATTGTGTCTCATCATCGTCCACCCCTTGTTGAGACACGTTGCCAACTTCGTGAGAACGTGGCTGCTCAAATATTTGGGCATCTGTACATACGATCTCCTCATGACCCACTGCAACATGAGCTGGCGAGAGGCCAGAATGTGCGAATGGAAACGTGAACAGCTCTTCCGAGTGTCCAAGTGTGGGATCAGTAATGTCCGAGGACGTGTACTCTGCCTGGTGGTAGGAAGGAGGATCAGGTTCTGAAATGTGCGGTGCAGTATCACGGCTACTGACACTTGACCGTGTGGAAGACAGAGTGTTTGTGGTGGTGCCAATCTGACTGGAAGCATTATCCGCTATCCAACTAACAACCTGTTGACACTGGTCTTGGTTCAAGAGCGGTGTACTGCTGCGGTCCCCAAGAATTTGGGACAGGACGTGCGAGCGAGTAGATGTGGCCCTTTGTTGTGGCGAAATTAGAGCTTGCCCACGACCTCGGCCTCTGCCTGCACCACCATCACGTCCACTTCCTTGTTCGTTGCCAACGCCCTTGCGCATTTTGCAATGCTGTGCTGACGTGTATTCACTAGACTTGTGCGTTATATCCAAGTTTGTGCAAAACGTGCACAAGTGCACCTGTACGCTGCCACAGACAGGCACACACGTGCGGTTTTTAAATGCAAGCACGGACGCACTAAGAACCTAACAGGTTTTTAGGAGCGACAATTACTGAGAAGTTTGACACTATCAGACACTGCTGACTGACGTGTATTATTCACTAGACTTGTGCGTTATATAATAGTTTGTGCAAAACGTGCACCTGTACGCTGCAACCGACAGGCACACACGTGCGTTTTTAAATGCAAGCACGGACGCACTAAGAACCTAACAGGTTTTTAGGAGCGACAATTACTGAGAAGTCTGACACTATCAGACACTGCTGACTGACGTGTATTATTCACTAGACTTGTGCGTTATATAATAGTTTGTGCAAAACGTGCACCTGTACGCTGCCACCGACAGGCACACACGTGCGGTTTTTAAATGCAAGCACGGACGCACTAAGAACCTAACAGGTTTTTAGGAGCGACAATTACTGAGAAGTCTGACACTATCAGACACTGCTGACTGACGTGTATTATTCACTAGACTTGTGCGTTATATAATAGTTTGTGCAAAACGTGCACCTGTACGCTGCCACCGACAGGCACACACGTGCGGTTTTTAAATGCAAGCACGGACGCAATAAGAACCTAACAGGTTTTTAGGAGCGACAATTACTGAGAAGTCTGACACTATCAGACACTGCTGACTGACGTGTATTATTCACTAGACTTGTGCGTTATATAATAGTTTGTGCAAAACGTGCACCTGTACGCTGCCACCGACAGGCACACACGTGCGGTTTTTAAATGCAAGCACGGACGCACTAAGAACCTAACAGGTTTTTAGGAGCGACAATTACTGAGAAGTCTGACACTATCAGGACTGTTTTAGACTGTGTACACCAGCCCCAGATATGATGAAGGCTGGTATACGGTCACCACTAGGAATGGCTATATACCCTGCCTGCCTGCCTGCCTGTATACTGCTACTATAGTCCTGACAAGGACTCTTCTGGTCACTAGCCTGTACTCCGACCTGGCTATACCCTGCCTGCCTGTATACAACTATAATAGTCCTGAGAAGGACTTCTGGTCACACTGTTTGCAGCCCTGCTACGGAAATAACTATAAAGGGCCGCAAACCTTTCCCTGAAGCAGCAACACTCTCCCTGCACTGACTGTCTGGATGGCTGTGAGCAGAGCACAGCGCGCCCACCGGTATAAAGGCTCGGTCACGCTGTGCAGGCTGGCCAATCACTGCAATTCCACAACTAACAGGGCTGTGGCATTGCAGTGGTCTGCCAGCCAATCCCTGCATGAGGGCTGGCTCTCAAATGAGCGCCAACATGCAGGGATGAAGACCACGAGTACAGCACGAGTATCGCAAGATTACTCGGTCCCTGCCGAGTAGCCCGAGTACAGTGATACTCGTGCGAGTACCGAGTAGTAACAAGCATACTCGCTCATCACTAATGGCTTATTTCCCCTGCATGAAGAGCTCCTTTAACCGCATGTTTTACTTTTCAGCCAAAACTTCAAAATGCAAGCACCACACCTCAAATCAATTCCAGGCCTTTTATATTCTTAATTGAGAATGAAATAACAAATGAATTGCCCACACCGGCTCATGAAACAGCCTGAGAGTCAATTGTCCAATTACTTTTGGGCCCTTTAAAACCCGAGTGGCACATGTAAAGGAGCTGAAATGCCTAAACCAGTCATCCAATTCTAATGTGATATCCTCAAAAAAAAGCTTTCGCTTTTGCCAACCTATTTTTAGGTTGGTGGGAAGCATTATGGGTGCATAGACTGGACCAATTTAAAACCCGAGTAACCCATTGGTCAAGATATATAGATGATGTCTTCTTTATCTGGAATGGGATGGAGGAAGAGTGTCAGGAATTCATAACAATGTTGAATGATAATGATCTCAACATCTATTTAACCTGCACTATATCACCCCTTAAGGTCAACTTTCTAGACTTGGAGATTATAAGAAACAATGACAAACTCACAACCAGCTCATGCTGGAAGACGACGGCAACAAACAGCCTGCTTCAATTTAACAGCTTACATCTGATACACATGAAGATTGGCATACCAACAGGTCAGTTACTCAGAACAAGATTAAACTGTACTGATGATGGGGTGTTTCGGTTACAGGCTAAAAAATCTAACCTATAGGTTTCGGGAACGCAGATACCCTAAAAATATGATCTCGAGGGCATTTCAGAGGGCCAATCAGGAGTCTCAAGCGTCATTGATCTTGACGAAGCCAAAAAAACAGGATCGGCAGGTGAGACTTATCACCACATATAACAATCAGTGGGATAAAATAAGAAACATTTTACAAAATCATTGGCCCATCCTGACCACAGATCTTCAGACATGTAATGTGGTCAGTGAATATCCCCTCTTAACTGCACGGAGGGCACCGAACCTGAGAGACCCTTTAATGATTAGCCCCTTTGTGAAACCCCAAATAAAACTCAATAGGGGATACAATCCCGTAGGTTCCTACCCTTGTGGAGATTGCAATGTCTGCCAATGTATGCAGATAACCCGACACAAATTTTGTAACCTCCAGGACAATAAGGAACATGTACTAACAACATATGTTAACTGCAAATCGAAGAATGTCATCTATGCATTAATTTGTCCCTGCAATATGACATATGTGGGTCAAACATCACAGGAGTTGAGGAAAAGAGTCTAAAAACATGTTTCCACTATTAACCTGGCAGCTTCGGACCAAAAGAAGGGTAAGTCTCTTACCCCTAAGGCCACCCACTTTCTCAACCATCATAAGTCCAATCCTAGAGGGATACGTGTATTGGGGTTACAAAAGTTTAAGGGTAATGGAAGAGGGGGATCTTGCCACAAGTGGTTACTGCGGATGGAATCTAGATGGATTTTTAAATTAAATTCCATCACACCATTTGGATTAAATGAGGAACTTCTCTTTACAGGATTTCTGGGTTGAACAACGCATGTGCCAACTGTGATGATCTGTACCATCTGAAAATGCTGGGATATGACTGTCTGGATTAAGGAACCGAAACGTTATGTGGACAATATGGTTCTTCTGGAGAAATTGAATGATAATGATCTCAACATCTATTTAACCTGCACTATATCACCCCTTAAGGTCAACTTTCTAGACTTGGAGATTATAAGAAACAATGACAAACTCACAACCAGCTCATGCCGGAAGACGACGGCAACAGCAGCCTGCTTCAATTTAACAGCTTACATCTGATACACACGAAGATTGGCATACCAACAGGTCAGTTCCTCAGAACAAGATGAAACTGTACTGATGATGGGGAGTTTCGGTTACAGGCTAAAAAATCTAACCTATAGGTTTCGGGAACGCGGATACCCTAAAAATATGATCTCGAGGGCATTTCAGAGGGCCAATCAGGAGTCTCAAGCGTCATTGATCTTGACGTAGCCAAAAAAACAGGATCGGCAGGTGAGACTTATCACCACATATAACAATTAGTGGGATAAAATAAGAAACATTTTACAAAATCATTGGCCCATCCTGACCACAGATCTTCAGACATGTAATGTGGTCAGTGAATATCCCCTCTTAACTGCACGGAGGGCACCGAACCTGAGAGACCCTTTAATGATTAGCCACTTTGTGAAACCCCAAATAAAACTCAATAGGGGATACAATCCCGTAGGTTCCTACCCTTGTGGAGATTGCAATGTCTGCCAATGTATGCAGATAACCCGACACAAATTTTGTAACCTCCAGGACAATAAGGAACATGTACTAACAACATATGTTAACTGCAAATCGAAGAATGTCATCTATGCATTAATTTGTCCCTGCAATATGACATATGTGGGTCAAACATCACAGGAGTTGAGGAAAAGAGTCCAAAAACATGTTTCCACTATTAACCTGGCAGCTTCGGACCAAAAGAAGGGTAAGTCTCTTACCACTATAGCCACCCACTTTCTCCACCGTCATAAGTCCAATCCTAGAAGGATACGTGTATTGGGGTTACAAAAGTTTAAGGGTAATGGAAGAGGGGGATCTTGCCACAAGTGGTTACTGCGGATGGAATCTAGATGGATTTTTAAATTAAATTCCATCACACCATTTGGATTAAATGAGGAACTTCTCTTTACAGGATTTCTGGGTTGAACAACGCATGTACCAACTGTGATGATCTGTACCATCTGAAAATGCTGGGATATGACTGTCTGGATTAAGGAACCGGAAACGTTATGTGGACAATATGGTTCTTCTGGAGAAATTGAATGATAATGATCTCAACATCTATTTAACCTGCACTATATCACCCCTTAAGGTCAACTTTCTAGACTTGGAGATTATAAGAAACAATGACAAACTCACAACCAGCTCATGCCGGAAGACGACGGCAACAAACAGCCTGCTTCAATTTAACAGCTTACATCTGATACACACGAAGATTGGCGTACCAACAGGTCAGTTCCTCAGAACAAGATGAAACTGTACTGATGATGGGGTGTTTCGGTTACAGGCTAAAAAATCTAACCTATAGGTTTTGGGAACGCGGATACCCTAAAAATATGATCTCGAGGGCATTTCAGAGGGCCAATCAGGAGTCTCAAGCGTCATTGATCTTGACGAAGCCAAAAAAACAGGATCGGCAGGTGAGACTTATCACCACATATAACAATCAGTGGGATAAAATAAGAAACATTTTACAAAATCATTGGCCCATCCTGACCACAGATCTTCAGACATGTAATGTGGTCAGTGAATATCCCCTCTTAACTGCACGGAGGGCACCGAACCTGAGAGACCCTTTAATGATTAGCCACTTTGTGAAACCCCAAATAAAACTCAATAGGGGATACAATCCCGTAGGTTCCTACCCTTGTGGAGATTGCAATGTCTGCCAATGTATGCAGATAACCCGACACAAATTTTGTAACCTCCAGGACAATAAGGAACATGTACTAACAACATATGTTAACTGCAAATCGAAGAATGTCATCTATGCATTAATTTGTCCCTGCAATATGACATATGTGGGTCAAACATCACAGGAGTTGAGGAAAAGAGTCCAAAAACATGTTTCCACTATTAACCTGGCAGCTTCGGACCAAAAGAAGGGTAAGTCTCTTACCACTATAGCCACCCACTTTCTCCACCGTCATAAGTCCAATCCTAGAAGGATACGTGTATTGGGGTTACAAAAGTTTAAGGGTAATGGAAGAGGGGGATCTTGCCACAAGTGGTTACTGCGGATGGAATCTAGATGGATTTTTAAATTAAATTCCATCACACCATTTGGATTAAATGAGGAACTTCTCTTTACAGGATTTCTGGGTTGAACAACGCATGTGACAACTGTGATGATCTGTACCATCTGAAAATGCTGGGATATGACTGTCTGGATTAAGGAACCGGAAACGTTATGTGGACAATATGGTTCTTCTGGAGAAATTGAATGATAATGATCTCAACATCTATTTAACATGCACTATATCACCCCTTAAGGTCAACTTTCTAGACTTGGAGATTATAAGAAACAATGACAAACTCACAACCAGCTCATGCCGGAAGACGACGGCAACAAACAGCCTGCTTCAATTTAACAGCTTACATCTGATACACACGAAGATTGGCGTACCAACAGGTCAGTTCCTCAGAACAAGATGAAACTGTACTGATGATGGGGTGTTTCGGTTACAGGCTAAAAAATCTAACCTATAGGTTTCGGGAACGCGGATACCCTAAAAATATGATCTCGAGGGCATTTCAGAGGGCCAATAAGGAGTCTCAAGCGTCATTGATCTTGACGAAGCCAAAAAAACAGGATCGGCAGGTGAGACTTATCACCACATATAACAATCAGTGGGATAAAATAAGAAACATTTTACAAAATCATTGGCCCATCCTGACCACAGATCTTCAGACATTTAATGTGGTCAGTGAATATCCCCTCTTAACTGCACGGAGGGCACCGAACCTGAGAGACCCTTTAATGATTAGCCACTTTGTGAAACCCCAAATAAAACTCAATAGGGGATACAATCCTGTAGGTTCCTACCCTTGTGGAGATTGCAATGTCTGCCAATGTATGCAGATAACCCGACACAAATTTTGTAACCTCCAGGACAATAAGGAACATGTACTAACAACATATGTTAACTGCAAATCGAAGAATGTCATCTATGCATTAATTTGTCCCTGCAATATGACATATGTGGGTCAAACATCACAGGAGTTGAGGAAAAGAGTCCAAAAACATGTTTCCACTATTAACCTGGCAGCTTCGGAACAAAAGAAGGGTAAGTCTCTTACCCCTATAGCCACCCACTTTCTCCACCATCATAAGTCCAATCCTAGAGGGATACGTGTATTGGGGTTACAAAAGTTTAAGGGTAATGGAAGAGGGGGATCTTGCCACAAGTGGTTACTGCGGATGGAATCTAGATGGGTTTTTAAATTAAATGCCATCACACCATATGGATTAAATGAGGAACTTCTCTTTACAGGATTTCTGGGTTGAACAACTCATGTGCCAACTGTGATGATCTGTACCATCTGAAAATGCTGGGATATGACTGTCTGGATTAAGGAACCGGAAACGTTATGTGGACAATATGGTTCTTCTGGAGAAATTGAAAAAAAACTCCTCGGTTTAATAAAATGGACTATATTTATGTATTTATCTGAATTTGGAGGCACGATGGGAGAAGAGGATAATGGAGGATATTGGCATAAGACACAATGCTTGGAAGATGAAGGGGAAGTATGCACCACTGGATTACAAACGCATAATGTGTTATATGCTGGACCCTGAACTCTAGCCTCTTAATCATAGTGTGTGGCAAGACCGTAATCACAGCATCTCATCTATTCTATTGGATAGTGCTGTGTGATGGTGCAAAATGCTGCACTTATTTGTCTGTAATATATGGCTGAACTATGTCCATTATGAAGACATCAGAATGGGATTATATGTCTAGACTCAATGGCCGTGCACTATGTAAAATTGTATTATGGATAGTATATGCGCTATATGTGGGCTCCACGGTGCATTCCCTTCCCTGGGCGAATGAGCACAAACACCTTAAATACCAACTACTTATAATGCTATGCTTGTGACTTATTTGCTTCTCCGTTTACTTACACTATTCTGACAGGCATAGATGCTATGACCTTTCACTGTACTACGCATGCGCGCTCTATGGCCCTCCTCCTCCCCCTTCACTCACCCTGTCTCCATAACGACTATTGACGCTGACTCCGTGACGGGTAGGAGCGCATGCACGGCTCACGAGATCTCCTCGTATATGCCGGAACTTGATTTTGCTGAATAGATACCTGCGCAGCGTCTACCATGGGCTGGAGTTACCATGGCCGGCGGTATGCACACATGGAGCACTATTTGCTCCAACTGGTCCGGACCAGAGCACACAGGTGATTATTGGTCACATGTAATTATGTTTATATGCTATATAAGAGGATTGGGGATTGAATTGTGTACCACTATCTGTACGCTTGGGGCGTATGCCAGGGTCTCCACTGTTTGAAGTTGCTATATTCAGCTGTGTCTACCATCGGTCTGTATAGTATGTGCCTAGGGCTATCTTTTTCATCAGCTCTCTCCTATAATGGAGATGTGTGTTGACTCCTCACTTTAGGGATACATACTATGGCCTGATACAATAGATGAATTGGTGACCCTTACTTCAACAGTACCACATTATTATTGGGATGTTGCGATTTACGTTGTTTTGCACAATTGGTTGACTGCAGTGCACATTCCCTGTATACTATTGTGATTTATGGAGATACCCAGGTGTGGGTTGTATGTTTTTAATTGTGTTTTAAATCCCTTTTGCAATTCAATAAAATCCTATTTATTTACACGATTTTAGGGTGTGCTTCCCGATATATGCAGTATCTTTTTCCTTTCTTGACTCAAATAAAAGCTAAACGTCAGGACTTTATGACCATGTCCATTATATAACTGTAACTTGAATATGTTTCAGGAAACAGGTAAAAAAAAAATTGTGTCAGTGTCCAAATATATATGGACCTAACTATATATTTAAAAAATCCCTTTAAATTTTGGTCCTTAGAACTGTATGGAAACAACACAGGATACATAAGTTACTTTTTTAATCCTTTTTTATTGTGTTTTCAATGTAAATCAACACGAATATTACTCAGTGATATAAGCAATAGGAACTATAAGTTGGTTTCATGGATAAATATTATGTCTTGAGCAGAAGGGATCAGATGTAGTAACCTGAGTCGCTGACGGAGACCTAAAGGGTTAATCCAACACTGCACCCAGGAGTAGATGAATGGAGGATGGCTGACTTGGAAAATGCTCAACTGGAAACCAGGAAAACACAATAGCATATATAACGTATGTATTACCAATAACATCTGTTAATTATATTAGAAAGAACAATCTTTAATATTTACTTAAAGTAGAAGAAATTCAATAAAATGATTGAAAATGATGATAACACTGAAAGGTGCTGCTTTCTGTAATGGTTTTGTCACTGTTTTCCGTACAAACTGGTTTATATGACCTGATAGTTATACCAGTATTTAATATATTATTCAGTTCATCATTGCCGATTTCTTGTTGCCATAATCAGTGACATAAATCATAAATTGTGCTCAATGAAAATGCAAAGAAAGATTAAACCAATTGGAAATTATAATAACAAGAACAATTTACAAAGAAGAGTGGTCATCGCAGATAGCCAATGTTTACCGTATCCCATATATAATAGTAATAGATACTTTATGTCTATAGGACATACAGGAATGGAAATCTTTCATCTTTTTGAGATCTGATGGATTACACCCACAGTATGTTCTGTAGTAGCAGACACAAATGGCCAGTTGGTGCAGATCTGCTGCTATAAGTAATAGTGGTGCCTTGTATTCTGCAAAACACCTGACATAGATTTATATAATTAAATCTCATCTAAAGTATATCCATAGTATAAATATGATTGGTCAGCTGCCGGTCACATGACCGGTGTGTTGCTGTGCAGCCAGGGCAGTTGGAATGTTTACATCGTCAGTGAGTGACAGTTGGATGTGACCAGCGATGGTGAAGGAGTTGTCTGCTGAGCACAGAGATAATATGGATGCAAAAGAAAAGAAGTTTAGGACAGAAGGAGGGAAGAGACGAAGATCTGCCTATGACCCATCTGATGATGAGAGGAAGTCTTCAGTCAAGAAGCCCAAACAATCTGTCCTGAAGAAGGAGGAAGAGATAGAGGCACATCGGAAGACGGGAGCCAAGAAGAGAGCAGCCGTCTTCAGCTCATCGGGGGACAAAGAAAAGTCTCCCAAAGTGAGCCAGGGAAGAAAACGGCAAAGGATTTCATCCGGGCAGAAAGCCATGGACATGAAGAAGGAAGAAGACTGCAGTAAAGCCAAGAAGAGAAGACTGGTCTTGGCAAGATCCATCAAGAAACCTGAACAAGTCCAGAAGAAAGAAGACTTGCAGGAAGACCAGCGAGGCTCAGGTAGATAATGTATTCCTAATTACCAAGAGAACTGTACAATTGTGAATGCTGTACATATGTTATGTCTAATGCTGCTTTGTTATCTAGGTGTAAAGACTGAGAAAACTCTTCTTTATTTTTAATGTACTGTATATGTGAAATGGCCAAACTAATGATGTAAATCACATGTTCTCATCTAATGTGTCCTGCTAAAATTATGATTAATGTAAATGTTCAGCACAAAGGTTTATAACCCTGTGGATCTTGTACTTGGCTCTCTCCAGCAGTTCCTTAGACAGTGAAGGGGGCGGTAATGTACATGTGTAATCATCACTTCATTTACAGCACCACTTCAGCGTTTTTTGTTTTTTATTCAGCGATGGAGTGGCGCTTTAAATATACTCCCCTACCTCCGTTCTTATACTCACTTTCCAGCAGCGTCAACTTTTACCGCTGTCGCTCCAGTCTTGTGGCGCCATCTTGTGCCCATAAATTATGACTGTCCGAAAGTAAGAAGTTACGTCAAAAGCGCTCAGTGCATCTCTATGAGAGCCAGAACAAGGCCAGATCATGGCTCTCATAGAGATGTATTGGAAAGTGACCTCTGGCGCGCTCTATGAAACACTGGAACAGCTGGTCACCTTTTGCCAGAGACAGACTGGAGCGATGCTGGAAAAGAATGAAGGTATCAGAAGATGAGTATCAGACCGGGGGCAGGAGACTTACATTGAAAGCACCACTGCAGAGGCCCAATAAAGAAAACAAAGCTCTATAGTGGTGCTGTAAAGGGAATATTGGTCCATCATTTTCAGGATTAGTAGGGGTCCACATAGTGGGACCAACAGCGGTCAAACATTTTTCATATTTTTTACATTTTTTAACAATTGAATTTTTATTGAATTTACAAAGTTAAATTGACAGAATTACAAAATAAAGCAGAAAACAATTAAAATCAATGCAATACAGTTTTGGTAAAGAATTTATAGGCAACAGCGGATGAACTCAACTCTGAAGAGTTCACCTCATCTTTACATTTATACATCAGCCAAGACAAGACAGAACATTGATATAAAAGGGAAAGGAGCGGGGGGGGCGGGGGGGGGTAAGAAAATACCAAAGAACAGTGTCAGTCTGATAATTCTACATGAACTACTTTTGGTAACCAGATCTATTAACAATCACTCTGCCTCCCTATTACATAAACTTAACCCCAATATCCCCAACTGTTGTTGGAGATGTGGCAACTCTGGGGCAGACCTACCTCATCCATTTTTCATATATTTTAAAGATTGCTGATAAATGTTGTTTATGTGCCAAACCCTTTAACCTCTTCTGCTGCATTCTGGGCTTTTACTTCTTAGGGCAAAATTACTTAACTGCTCATCTGTGCTGGGATCTGTAAGTGTGGAAAGGGTTCAGGAGCTAAGCCCCATTCACAGGGAGGTGCCAGCTGTGTTATACACCCGGTCTCTATCTCTACAGGGAGCTGCCAGCTGTGTTATACATCCGGTCTCTAGGGTGCTTTACATGCTGCAGTCTCACTAGCGAAATCGCTAGCGTGCGTACCTGCCCCCATCGGCTGTGCGTCATGGGCAAATCGCTTCCCGTGGCGCACAACATCGCCTGCCTAGCGACGTCGCTGTGACCGGTGAACCGCCTCCTTTCTAAGGGGGCGGTTCGTGCGGCGTCACAGCGATGTCACTAAGCGGCCGCCCAATCGAAGCAGAGGGGTGGAGATGAGCGGGACGACCATCCCGCCCACCTCCTTCCTTCCCCGTTACCGGCGGCCGCAGGTAAGGTGATTTTCCTTGTTCCTGCGGTGTCCAACATAGCAATGTGTGCTGCCGCAGGAGCGACGAACAACATCGTACCTGCAGCAGCAACGATATTTGGGAACTGGACAGCGTGTCAACGATCAACGATAAGATGAGTATTTGTGCTCGTTAGCGGTCGCTCGTAAGTGTCACACGCAACGACGTCGCTAACGAGGCCGGATGTGCGTCACAAATTCCGTGACCCCAACGACATTGCATTAGCAACGTCGTTGCATGTAAAGCGACCTTCTGTCTTACAGGGAGATGCCAGCTGTATTATATAGCCAGCCTCTGTCTCTACAGGGAGGTGCCAGCTGTGTTATACAGCCAGCCTTTGTCTTTACAGTGTGATGCCAGCTGTGTTATACAGCCAGCCAATTTTTCTACAGGGAGTTGCCAGCTGTGTTATACAGCCAGCCAATTTTTCTACAGGGAGGTGCCAGCTGTGTTATACAGCCAGCCTTTGTCTTTACAGTGTGATGCCAGCTGTGTTATACAGCCAACCTCTGACTGTAACAACAGCAATCACTGTTGTAAACCATCTGGATGGTGCTGTCAATCTCCCCCAAAAACTACAAGCTCTGAAACAGTTCCATTAACGGAAAAATAAAAATGTCAGAAAATAACAAAACAAACACCCATTTTTTTTTACAAATTTTTACTTAAATAAAAAACAAACTCCTCGCTAGTTTGGTATCACCATAATCGTAGTGACCTGGAGAATCTTCATCTCATAAGTTATTTTAATCATGTAATGAACTCCATAAAACCCCCAAACAATGGTGGGATTTCAATTTTTGTCACTATTTCATCTCACTTGGATTTTTTCCTATTATTCAGTACATTGTTTGATAAATTAAAAACTACAAATAACTGTGCAAAAATAAAGCTGCGTCACTGGAAAAGTAAAAGTTTTATGATTTTTGAAAGAAGACAAACAAAAAGTTACAAAAATTAAAACTTTCCTGGTCCTGAAGGGGTAAATGACCAAAGCAAATGTTGCAGTTTTTTCTATGAAATGACTTATCAGGTAAATGTAGGGATTGTGGCATCCCCATGAAACTGACATTGCTTGTCTTCCAGGAGACACATGGATATGTTATTGATCCATTATAGGCATTCTTCTCTATTTTGTTCTGTAATAATAGAGGAAACTGTTTTCTTTAATTTCATGTGTAACTTTATTTTTTTTCAATAAATAAAGTTTTTCCTTTTCTGCATCTCTGAATTTATTTCTGCATTTGTTCTCATTACATGGAGACTAAATAGTCTGATACATGTCAATTTTTCAGTCTATTTTATGGTGTAAAAGCGAACCTGTCATGTTGGGAAAAGCTATTTACCTGCAGATACAGGGTTAACCTGATGGTAAATAGTATTAGGCCACGTGCACATGTTGAGTAGTTGGTGAGCTTCTTACCTCAGTATTTGTAAGCCAAAACCAGGAGAGGGTAAAAAAATGCAGAATTGGTGCTCGTGTCTCTATAATATACTTTTCCTCTGATTGGTCCATTCCTGATTTTGGCTCACACATATTGAGAGAAAAATCTCACCAAATCCTCAACATGTGCACGTGACCTTATAGCCTGGCCTGCCTACTTTAGTGAAAGTGCAGCTACAGGTGGAAAATTAGCTTATATCTTCCCTGCAGCCTCTTGCTTTCAGTCTTAGGGTCGACGGAGGAAGCTGTAACAGTCAATGCATTCCAAACTGTGGCAGCGGCTGTAATTACTCTACAGCACATTGACTGACAGCCTCCTCTGCATAGAAACACTGCTTACACACACTGCAGAGTAAACTGCCAGTCAATGTGTTGGGGAGTGATTACAGCTGCTGCTCACAGTCTACTGAGTGGTAACTGTAAGAGCTCTCAGTACCACCCCGATAATACCATAATAACAAAAAGCGAGCAGACGCAGGAAGAATGGAAGTAAATTTTCTCTCTGTAGCTGTTGCTCTAATAAGCTAATCCTGATCTTAAAAAGGTTGTCCAAAGGCTGAAAATATTTAAATCGAAATCCCTATATATTGCCCTAATCTAATTTCTAATATTGCTGTGTTAAAAAATGTCCTACCCTTACTTGACTACACTATCTAACTCCCATAGATTTTTTTCCCTACTTCCTGTCAGATGATGCTTTGTTTGAGGATCCCAGTGCATGCTGCAATACTGAAACAAAGCATCATCAGGAGGTAGAGGTTGCGGTCACTGTCACAGACTCTGACACTTCCTTGAAACAAAGAATCATCAGTGACACTTGTTTCAGTGGCTGCTCCATCTCTGCTGTGTCCCTCACTGCTCGCTGTGCACTGTGCAATCTGCTCAGTGCAAGTGTCTGCTCTGTTGCCAGCTCAGGTCAGTAGAGCCAGCAGCACAGAGCAGCGCTGTTAGTGCACTCAGAGTATCCGGCGGCATGCAGGACCAGTGCCATTGTACTGAGCTAGGTGGTGATGAAGCAAATGAGACTATTGCAGGCAGGAATAAGTGAGGTTGAAGATGTAATGATGATATTATGTGTGGAGATACTCTATGTAACAGAAGAAACATACGAGAAGTTGTGTATCTGCTATCTGCTGTATATAATTGCCATCAAGTGGTTGTGCAGTAAGATAACGTTTTTAAAGAACAGGTGGTCTCCTTCACTGCACTGGTTAATATCAGGTCCTGGCCAGCCAAAGCCATCAGTATCATGTGTTTCCCAAGTGTATCGCTTCTGCAGCAAAAGTCTATACATCCAGGCAGGACCCCCTCTTTCAATGTGGCGTGCTGGGGCATCAGAAATGACTAGCTCGCCCATAGTTACTAGCTCGCCCATAGTTGCACCCACGCTACAGTGATAACAGATGATCTGTGGGGTACCGGGTATTGGATCCCCACCTATTAACACCACCGGGTGGGTGTCAGAGGCCAGGCACAAAGAAGCACAGCCCTGTACACTGTTTAGTAATGGCTGAAGAGAACTGGAGTGGATCTGCAGGACCCAGCAGCGGCCACTAAACAACATGCAGAGTTGCTGTCTTCCTTGCACTATTTGCATCCAACAACCACCATGGATTGGTGGAGCTGTCTGCTGGGCCTTATACTGATGACCTATTTTAAAAATAAGTCATAAATATACATTATATATATATATATATATATATAGTAGTTTCTCAAATTCTTCTGCTTCCAGGAGGCAGCGATGCTCGGCCATCCGGCTCCAGCAGCCCAGTCTCTGATAACATCAGAAGGAGATTGTTGTTCCATCATATGCTGGGCCGGGGAGGTTTTGGAGCGGTCCTGCTGGCGGAGGATCCATCTACCTGCAAAGACTTTGCTGTTAAATTCATCTGCAAAAGAACCGTGCTTGATGTTGGTGAGGAATTTGCGATGGTGGAGCGACGAGTTTTACAGCTGGCATCTGGGAGCCCCTTCCTGGTCCACGCAGACTTTGCTTTCCAGACTAATGTAAGATATTCACTATTTATAGCAGTTTTCTGCTCATATTTAAAAGTTAGAAATAGGAAGGGATGCTTATGATAGAAAAGAATTAGGTCTACTTACTCCATAATGAGCTCACTCCTGTATTGCTGCTGCTCCGGCCGTTTCCACCAGACTGAAGGACATGAGTAGAGATGAGCGAACCGGTCCCGGTTCGGCTCAAGGTCGGCTCGCCGAACGGAGGTCCCGTTCGAGTTCGGCTCGTCGAACGTTCGGCGAACCGAACTCGAACTGCATAGGAAACAATGGCAGGCAATCACAAACACATAAAAAAACCTAGAAAACACCCTCAAAGGTGTCCAAAAGGTGACAAACAACTCACAACACAACACAAACACATGGGAAAGTGACAAGGACATATACTCATGCGAAAACAAAACAGCTGGACAAGGAAAAAGAGGAGACACACAGATATAGGCATGGCACGCCCTTCTAAAATCATGTAAAACACCGCAAGGTGACTCCAAGCGTAGTCTCCCTTTTTTTCCAAAAATTGGGCCCCACACACACCCACCCATTCAGTGGCAGCACTTGTGCCCCAGTTGTACAATTCACAGCTAGATTTGCATCAAGCACATTCAAAAATACGCCATACTTAACCGTCCCCAGGATGACACCGGGGTAGGTAGCAAAGTCTTTCCTGATCCCAGCTCTGTTCATCTTGGCTTCTTTTAAAAACACAGCAAGCAAGGGTTACTCCAAGCGGAGTCTCCCTTTTTCCAAAAATTGGGCCACACAGACACCCACCCATTCAGTGGCAGCACTTGTGCCCTAGTTGTGCACTTCACAGCTAGATTTGCATCAAGTACATTCAAAAATACGGCCTAATTAACCGTCCCCAGGATGACACCAGGGTAGGTAGCAAAGTCTTTCCTGATCCCAGCTCTGTTCATCTTGGCTTCTTTTAAAAACACAGCAAGCAAGGGTTACTCCAAGCGGAGTCTCCCTTTTTTTCCAAAAATTGTGCCCCACACACACCCACCCATTCAGTGGCAGCACTTGTGCCCTAGTTGTGCACTTCACAGCTAGATTTGCATCAAGCACATTCAAAAATACGCTATTCTTAACCGTCCCCAGGATGACACCGGGGTAGGTGGCAAAGTCTTTCCTGATCCCAGCTCTGTTCATCTTGGCTCCTTTTAAAAAACACAGCAAGCAAGGGTTACTCCAAGCGGAGTCTCCCTTTTTTCCAAAAATTGGGCCACACAGACACCCACCCATTCAGTGGCAGCACTTGTGCCCTAGTTGTGCACTTCACAGCTAGATTTGCATCAAGCACATTCAAAAATACGGCCTAATTAACCGTCCCCAGGATGACACCAGGTTAGGTAGCAAAGTCTTTCCTGATCCCAGCTCTGTTCATCTTGGCTTCTTTTAAAAACACAGCAAGCAAGGGTTACTCCAAGCGGAGTCTCCTTTTTTTTCCAAAAATTGTGCCCCACACACACCCACCCATTCAGTGGCAGCACTTGTGCCCTAGTTGTGCACTTCACAGCTAGATTTGCATCAAGCACATTCAAAAATACGCTATTCTTAACCGTCCCCAGGATGACACCGGGGTAGGTAGCAAAGTCTTTCCTGATCCCAGCTCTGTTCATCTTGGCTCCTTTTAAAAAACACAGCAAGCAAGGGTTACTCCAAGCGGAGTCTCCCTTTTTTCCAAAAATTGGGCCCCACACACACCCACCCCTTCAGTGGCAGCAGTTGTGCCCCAGTTGTACACTTCACAGCTAGATTTGCATCAAGCACATTCAAAAATACGGCCTAATTAACCGTCCCCAGGATGACACCAGGGTAGGTAGCAAAGTCTTTCCTGATCCCAGCTCTGTTCATCTTGGCTTCTTTTAAAAACACAGCAAGCAAGGGTTACTCCAAGCGGAGTCTCCCTTTTTTTCCAAAAATTGTGCCCCACACACACCCACCCATTCAGTGGCAGCACTTGTGCCCTAGTTGTGCACTTCACAGCTAGATTTGCATCAAGCACATTCAAAAATACGGCCTAATTAACCGTCCCCAGGATGACACCGGGGTAGGTAGCAAAGTCTTTCCTGATCCCAGCTCTGTTCATCTTGGCTCCTTTTAAAAAACACGGCAAGAAAGGGTTACTCCAAGCGGAGTCTCCCTTTTTTCCAAAAATTGGGCCACACAGACACCCCATCAGTGGCAGCACTTGTGCCCTAGTTGCAAACATGATGTTTTGATTTGCATCAAGCACATTCCAAATCCACAAGCATTTACTCTCCCCAGGATGACACAGGGGTAGTAAATTCCTTCTGGATCCATGACTTGTTCATTTTGATGAACGTCAGTCTGTCCACATTGTCACTGGACAGACGCGTGCGCTTATCTGTCAGCACACACCCAGCAGCACTGAAGACACGTTCAGAGACAACGCTGGCAGCTGGACACGACAAAATCTCCAAGGCGTAACTGGAGAGCTCTGGCCATTTTTCTAGATTTGAAGCCCAAAAGGAGCAAGGCTCCATTTGCAAAGTCATGGCATCGATGTTCATTTGGAGATACTCCTGTATCATCCTCTCCAGCCGTTGACTATGTGTCAGACTTGTTGTCTCTGTGGCCTTGCAAAAGAGGGTCTAAAAAAATTATGAAAAGATTCCATAAAATTGCTGTTACCAGCACCAGATACGGTCCTACTGGTACGGGTAGACTGTTGAAGATGACGAGACCGTCCCATG
Source organism: Anomaloglossus baeobatrachus (assembly GCF_048569485.1). Lineage (NCBI taxonomy): Eukaryota > Metazoa > Chordata > Amphibia > Anura > Aromobatidae > Anomaloglossus > Anomaloglossus baeobatrachus. Next base: position 274,143,731 of record NC_134357.1, on the reverse strand, counting down.
TTTGGCAAGTTACAACTGGGAGATTCACTCCCTGCAATTGCACGGTTTTTTGGTGGAAAAGCCGAGCTAAGATCGAGTAACAGCTTCTGCTGTACTCCTGCATACGTGCGTCCCTTTCTATGGCTGGAATTATGTCACAAAATTTGGACTTGTACCGGGGATCTAATAGTGTGGCAATCCAGTAGTCATCATCACTTCTAATTTTGACAATACGAGTGTCATGTTGGAGGTAGTGCAACAAAAAGGCACTCATGTGTCTTGCGCAGCCATGCGGACCAAGTCCACGCTGTGTTTGTGGCATAGAGGTGCTACCCGTTCTTTCTTCCTCTGACATCTCCCCCCAACCTCTTTCAACTGAAATTTGACCAAGGTCTCCCTCATCCGCTGAGTCTTCCATGTCCATGGACAGTTCGTCCTCCATTTCTTCATGTTCTCCTGCACCTTCCTCAACATTTCGCCTGCTACTATGCGCCCTTGTTGATCCCTGTCCCCCATGGTCCCATGCCTGCTGCATTGGTGATGATGAACGTCTGGACCTTGGTGATGTTGTTGTCCCTTGCGCATATGAATCCTCCTGTAGTTCCTCCCCTTCCTGTTGTCCCACCCCCTGACTCCGAATAGTGTTTAGCGTGTGCTCCAGCATGTAAATGACTGGAATCGTCATGCTGATAATGGCATTGTCAGCGCTAAACATATTCGTCGCCATGTCGAAACTGTGCAGAAGGGTGCATAGGTCCTTGATCTGAGACCACTCCATCAGGGTGATCTGCCCCACCTCTGCATCTCGTTGGCCCAGGCTATACGTCATGACGTATTGCACCAGGGCTCGGCGGTGCTGCCACAGTCGCTGTAACATGTGGAGAGTTGAATTCCAGCGTGTCGCCACATCGCATTTCAGGCGATGAACCGGCAGGCCGAAAGACTTCTGGAGCGATGCAAGTCGCTCATCTGCGGCGCTTGAACGGCGGAAGTGAGCAGACAGTTTTCGTGCCCTGTTCAGAAGGCCATCTAGGCCGGGATAGTGTGTTAAAAATTACTGGACGACAAGGTTCAACACGTGAGCCATACGAGGTATGTGTGTCACCTTGCCCAGGCGAAGGGCCGCACCCAGGTTTGCTTCATTGTCGCACATAGCCTTACCAGGCTGCAGGTTGAGTGGAGACAACCATTTATTAAACTCGGACCTCAGAGCTGACCACAACTCCTCAGCTGTGTGACTCTTATTCCCAAGACATGTCAAGCTAAAGACCGCCTGATGCCGTTGCGCTCTGCTGCCAGCATAGTATTGAGGGGTGCGTGATTCCTTCTGCGCAGTGAGAACGCTGGTGGCCTGACCAGGCAGGCTTGGGGCGGAGGTGGAGGACCCAGATGAGGTGGAGGAGGCAGAAGCAGTGGCGGAACTTGGACAGACAGAGGATTGACACACAAGTCGTGGGGACGGCAAGACTTGTGCAGCAGACCCTTCACCATCTATCACCATAGTTACCCAGTGCCCAGTCAGCGACATGTAACGTCCCTGTCCATGCTTACTGGTCCAAGTATCGGTGGTGAAATGCACCCGTTCACACACAGAGTTTCTCAAGGAAGCGGTGATGTTGTGTGCGACATGCTGGTGTAGCGCGGGCACACCTTTCTTAGAGAAGTAGTGGCGACTAGGCATCTGGTACTGGGGCACAGCGACAGACATAAGGTCTCTAAAATCCTGTGTGTCCACTAGGCGGAAAGGCAGCATTTCGGTAGCCAAGAGCTTACAGAGGGATAGAGTCAACCTCTTAGCTTTGTCATGGGTCGCAGGAAATGGCCTTTTATTTGACCACATCTGAGGGACAGAGATCTGGCTGCTGTGTGTAGACGGTGTTGAGTAGGGTGTCCCTGGAAAAATCCAGGTTTGTGAGGAAAGTGCAGGCGGAGACATGATGTTGCCTTCATCCAACGTTGGTGCTATCGATGTCTGAGAGAGCTGTACACACTCACTTGTTTCCCCTTCCAAACCAACTGACGACCTACCAAGCAAACTTCCTGTTGCGGTTACAGTGGTGGAAGTTGTGGGTGGAAAAACAGGTGTGACAGCTGTCCCCACAGTCCTAGAAGATGACGAGCGCGCGGATGCACTGGAAGGGGCAGGCGGTGGATGGTTCGCTCCGCTAGGCCGCATTGCAGCACGGTGAGCTTCCCACCGGGCCATATAATATTTATTCATGTGACGATTCATGGAAGAAGTTGTCAAACTGCTGAGGTTTTGACCTCTACTAAGAGAACCATGACAAATTTTACAGATCACATAATTTGGGCGATCTTTTTCTATGTCAAAAAAGGACCAGGCTAGGCAAGGCTTAGAGGCCATGCGACCTGTTGATCCACCCCGAATAATGCTCAGAGGCAGAGTGGTGGCTGAGGATGCAGTTGTAGACGTGCTACCAGTACTCCGACTGTGTCCAGGAAGGCGCAAGGTAACTTCGTCATCAGTTGCATCCTCCTCCACCACCTCTGTTGACCTCCTCGAGTGCCTGACTGTGGGTTGACAGTAGGTGGGATCTAGAACTTCATCATCAATTGTTGTGTTTGCACTCCCCTCCCCCTCAGACCGAGCCTCTTCTTGCCCTGACCGAATATTTAAGTTGTCATCCCAATCGGGTATCTGCGTCTCATCTTCATCAGTATGTTTCTCATTGTCTATAACCACAGGTGTTACAGTTTGTGACAAAGGGTCAACATTATGCTTAGAAACTTGGTCCTCACGGCCTGAATCAGAGTCACAAAGGTTCTGGGCATCACTGCAGACCATTTCCTGTTCTGTACTCACTGTAGCTTGGGAGCAGACCTCTGATTCCCAGGCTATAGTGTGACTGAACAGCTCTGCAGACTCAGCCATCTCAGTTCCACCATACTGTGCAGGGCTGATGGAGACTTCAGAGCTGGGAGAAAGCAAGTTTGATTGGGATGACAACTCAGAGGACTGGTGTTTTTTGGATGCGGTACTTGAAGTGGCTGAGAGGGCACTTGTTGGACCACTTGAGATCCATTCAAGCACTTTCCTTTTTTGGCCATCATCTACCTTTGTTCCTGTTGTTCGTGTCCGTAAAAAAGGGAGCACATCGGATTGTCCACGGTAAGTAGTAGACATCTTACTTTTGCTGGAAGATGGTCTATCTTCAGCAGATGATAATGGAGCTTTGCCACCTTCCCCACGGACAAAACCTTTTTTGCCTTTTCCACCACGCCTCTTCCCCTTTCCACCAGCATCTGTCATTTTGCCACTCATGTTGATTGCGACAAGATTGTGCACTGAAAATGTGGTAGTAAAAATTGAGAGGTGGTGTAGATTGCAGTGGTGGTGTAGCTTTATTAACAGCAGAATAATAAAGAATAAATATCCCTGACAATGCAACTACGGCCCTTAAACTGGCAGCAAAAATTGCTAGTATAATGGCTTAGTTATGACTTGGAGTGTGCAATGCAGGTAGAGGTGCTGCAAATGTCTTTGCACTAGTGGGACTATAGCAAAGTCCAATAGCCACGTTTAGGATGCCACTAGGTACACTGAGTGTTTGCTAGTATAATGGCTTAGTTATAATGAGTTGGAGTGTGCAATGCAGGTAGAGGTGCTGCAAATGTCTTTGCACTAGTGGGACTATAGCAAAGTCCAATAGCCACGTTTAGGATGCCACTAGGTACACTGAGTGTTTGCTAGTATAATGGCTTAGTTATGACTTAGAGTGTGCAATGCAGGTAGAGGTGCTGCAAATGTCTTTGCACTAGTGGGACTATAGCAAAGTCCAATAGCCACGTTTTAGATGCCACTAGGTACACTGAGTGTTTGCTAGTATAATGGCTTAGTTATGACTTGGAGTGTGCAATGCAGGTAGAGGTGCTGCAAATGTCTTTGCACTACTGGGACTATAGCAAAGTCCAATAGCCACGTTTAGGATGCCACTAGGTACACTGAGTGTTTGCTAGTATAATGGCTTAGTTATGACTTGGAGTGTGCAATGCAGGTAGAGGTGCTGCAAATGTCTTTGCACTAGTGGGACTATAGCAAAGTCCAATAGCCACGTTTAGGATGCCACTAGGTACACTGAGTGTTTACTAGTATAATGGCTTAGTTATAATGAGTTGGAGTGTGCAATGCAGGTAGAGGTGCTGCAAATGTCTTTGCACTAGTGGGATTATAGCAAAGTCCAATAGCCACGTTTAGGATGCCACTAGGTACACTGAGTGTTTGCTAGTATAATGGCTTAGTTATGACTTGGAGTGTGCAATGCAGGTAGAGGTGCTGCAAATGTCTTTGCACTAGTGGGACTATAGCAAAGTCCAATAGCCACGTTTAGGATGCCACTAGGTACACTGAGTGTTTGCTAGTATAATGGCATAGTTATGACTTGGAGTGTGCAATGCAGGTAGAGGTGCTGCAAATGTCTTTGCACTACTGGGACTATAGCAAAGTCCAATAGCCACGTTTAGGATGCCACTAGGTACACTGAGTGTTTGCTAGTATAATGGCTTAGTTATGACTTGGAGTGTGCAATGCAGGTAGAGGTGCTGCAAATGTCTTTGCACTACTGGGACTATAGCAAAGTCCAATAGCCACGTTTAGGATGCCACTAGGTACACTGAGTGTTTGCTAGTATAATGGCTTAGTTATGACTTGGAGTGTGCAATGCAGGTAGAGGTGCTGCAAATGTCTTTGCACTAGTGGGACTATAGCAAAGTCCAATAGCCACGTTTAGGATGCCACTAGGTACACTGAGTGTTTGCTAGTATAATGGCTTAGTTATAATGAGTTGGAGTGTGCAATGCAGGTAGAGGTGCTGCAAATGTCTTTGCACTAGTGGGACTATAGCAAAGTCCAATAGCCACGTTTAGGATGCCACTAGGTACACTGAGTGTTTGCTAGTATAATGGCTTAGTTATGACTTGGAGTGTGCAATGCAGGTAGAGGTGCTGCAAATGTCTTTGCACTAGTGGGACTATAGCAAAGTCCAATAGCCACTTTTAGGATGCCACTAGGTACACTGAGTGTTTGCTAGTATAATGGCTTAGTTATGACTTGGAGTGTGCAATGCAGGCAGACGTGCTGCAAATGTCTTTGCACTAGTGGGACTATAGCAAAGTCCAATAGCCACGTTTAGGATGCCACTAGGTACACTGAGTGTTTGCTAGTATAATGGCTTAGTTATGACTTGGAGTGTGCAATGCATGTAGAGGTGCTGCAAATGTCTTTGCACTAGTGGAACTATAGCAAAGTCCAATAGCCACGTTTAGGATGCCACTAGGTACACTGAGTGTTTGCTAGTATAATGGCTTAGTTATAATGAGTTGGAGTGTGCAATGCAGGTAGAGGTGCTGCAAATGTCTTTGCACTAGTGGGACTATAGCAAAGTCCAATAGCCACGTTTAGGATGCCACTAGGTACACTGAGTGTTTGCTAGTATAATGGCTTAGTTATGACTTGGAGTGTGCAATGCAGGTACAGGTGCTGCAAATGTGTTTGCACTAGTGGGACTATAGCAAAGTCCAATAGCCACGTTTAGAATGCCACTAGGTACACTGAGTGTTTGCTAGTATAATGGCTTAGTTATAATGAGTTGGAGTGTGCAGAGGACAGGAGGGTACAGTGCCAGGGTTGTGGGGCTCTGGGTAGAGGAATGGAAGCCTGCCTTTCTATTCCCTCCTAATGGGGAAATGCAGCGACGAAATCCCTGACCTTTGCTACACAGACGCTGTCGCTGTTTTCAGGACCTGTCACCTATGGCTCTGACCCTGCCGGTACGAGCCCTTAAAAGGACTGATGGAAAGTGCTATCCCTATGCTGTCCAGCGCTGTGTATACAGCAGTATCGGCGATAGGACTCAGTCAGGACGGAGGTGCGCCAGTGATGTCTGACACCAAGGACGCAGAAGAGATAATGGCGTGCTGGAGGAAAATGTCCGGTTTTATAATGCAGGGACATGTGACATGGACATCCTATCACACATGCCGTTGCTTCTCTGGCTAAAAGTCCACTTAGCTGTGTGTGTGTCTGGGATTGGCTGACATGCTGGCCCGCCCCACAAGACGCGCGCGCTTAGGGAAGGAAGACAAGGGAAAAAAAAAAAAATGGCGATCGCCATTATACAAACAGCAGTGATCTGAAGGCGCTGTTCACGCACACTATACACTGAAATGTCATAATAGTGTGAGTCACAGAGTGACTTACACTATTACAGCGGAAAGCCAGCTAGGAATTAGCTGTTTTTTTGCTGCTAGAACCGTTCTCGAACGTTTCTAGAACTATCGAGCTTTTGCAAAAAGGTCGAGTTCTAGTTCGATCTAGAACAGGCCCCAAAATCACTCGAGCCTAGAACTGGAGAACCTCGAACCGCGAACCGCGCTCAACTCTAGACATGAGCTCAAAACCACTAATCATATGACCACTGAGGCCACTGACTGGCTTCAGGGTGATGTGACTGGTGGTTTGGGTATAATCTGAGGTGGAGATGGTTGAAGCAATGGCCCTCAACTGTCACTTCATGATGCACAGCTAAAAGGGAAAGTGTCATCAAAAAAACAATTTTTTCAATAACTGAAAAAATGTAAAGTAGTAATGTTTTGCTTACATATTATCCTTTGTTTTTAACTGACCAAAATAGAAAAAATAATTTCAAACTTAGATATTTTCCACTCTTAAACATTGGGGGGAGCAGCTGCTGAAAACCTATACAACTAGCTCACATTACAGCTACAGTAAAAGTGGGTGGAATCTGCTCTCCTGTGTGTGATGTCCCCTCCCCCTCCACTTCTGGGTGTTTCCAAAAGGATAAGGGAGAATGAAGTTTAGCATCACAGTGCAAAGCCATTTTGTTGGTGACTGCAGAGATCCTCAACTGTTGAACGTGTCACCGAGGACAGCTGCCATAGTGCTCCACTGTCTAATGTGCCCCACTGTATACTGTGCCCCATATACTCTGCCCACATATTGCTGTGCTGCCATATTGCTGTGCCCCTTATACTATGCCACCATAATAGGATGCCACCATATTGCTGTGCCAGCCAATTGATGTGCCACAATATACTAGGCACCATATTGCTGTGCCCCATATACTGTGCTGCCATATTGCTGTGCCCACATATACTGTGCCGCCGTATTCTGTGCCACCATATTGCTGTGCCCCCATATACTGTGCAATGCCATCATATTGCTGTGACCCCATATACTCTGCCGCCATGTACTCTGCCACCATATTGTTGTGCCACCAAATTGCTCTGCCCCATATACTGTGGCGGCACATTGCTATGCCACCATATTGCAGTGTCCCCATATACTCTGCCTCCATATACTATGCCACATAATGCTGTGCCCACATATTGCTGTGCCCACATATCGCTGTGCCACCATATTGTTGTCCAACCATATTGCTTTGCCGCCATATATGCTGCCACCATATTGCTGTGTCTTCATATACTGTGCCGCCATATTGCTGTGCACCGTATACTGTGCCATCATATTGCTGTGCCACCATATTACTGTGTCATCATATTCTTTGCCCCCATATTGCTGTGCCACCATATACTTTGCCCCCATATTGCTGTGCCGACATATTGCTGTGCCACCATATACTTTGCCCCCATATTGCTGTGCCGACATATTGCTGTGCCACCATACACTTTGCCCCCATATTGCTGTGCCACCATATACTTTGCCCCCATATTGCTGTGCCACCATATACTTTGCCCTCATATTGCTGTGCCACCATATTGGGTCTGTGCTCTTCACATCTCAGCAAAGCAGGCAAACAGTAGTGACATTACCGCTGTGCTAAGCTCTCAGAGAGCACAGACAGCGGTATATTTGAAAGTGCGATCTTCAGCAGAGGGCCCAGTGCTGACATTGACACCTAGTAGGGGCATCGCCTGCCTCTATTGGCAGTACGCCACTGCTATTAGCTGAAGACTAGAGATGAGCGAACCGGTCCCGGTTCGGCTCGAGGCCGGTTCGCCGAACGGGGGTCCCGTTCGAGTTCGGTTCGTCGAACGTTCGACGAACCGAACTCGAACGTATAGGCTATAATGGGAGGCAATCACAAACACATAAAAATGCATTATAAATGTACACAAACAGTTAATAAACATTGCCATAACACTTACCGGTCCTCGCGATCCCTTCTGCACTCTGTCTCCTGCCGCTATTCCATCCGATGATCGCTGAATCCTCCCGGTGACCTGCACTGCCAGCAGAGAAGCAGGACCTATCGTGACGTCAAAATAGCCATGTGACCAGTCACGTGGCTATTATCTCATTGGCTACAGACTGGTCACATGACTATGACACGTCATGTAGGACCTGCGAGTGCATCTCTCCGGTACACGGTGCACATATGTGTATCGCCGTGTACCGGCGACATGCTCTAGCACACGGTCGACTCCCCGTTCCGTTAGGGACCGGCTGACACAGCCGGTCATTAACGGAGATCACCGTTGCCATAGCAACGCAGTTAGCGGTGACGTCACCGCTAACCGCGGCTCCGGGAGCACCGTTGCTATGGTAACGCGTCTGTCAGCGTTACCGCTAGCAGCCAGCACTGATCACTCACGGAGTGAAGGCTGCACGCTGCTTCCCGATTGTAGTGAGCATTGTAGTTAGGATGGAGGTTCCCCAGCCCCAAGTGATGCCCCTCACTACAATCGTCACTACTACTACACTAGAAAGAAAGAAGACAGAAGAGCAGGATCGTGGAGGGCTGACAGGGGTAATAAAGATGGAGTCTCTAATGTGTCTGTGTATTTATTTCTATTAAAGTATTTTTTCTCTGTGTGGTGTTTTTTTTTAACCCTTTATTGGAGATTCTTAATGGCCGGGTCAAACGTGCCTGACATTAAGAATCTCTGGCTTAATACTGGCTGGTAAAACAAAGCCAGTATTAACTCATGATTACCCAACAAGCCACCCGGCTCCAGGGCTGTTGGAAGAGTTGGATACAGCGCCAGATGATGGCGCTTCTATGAGAGCGCCATTTTCTGGGACGGCTGCGGACTGAAATCCGCAGCAGAGGCGCCCACAAACCTCGGGCTAACCTGTGCTGCGGATTCCAATCCCCAGCTGCCTAGTTGTACCCGGCTGGACACAAAAATAGGGCGAAGCCCACGTCATTTGTTTTTTAATTATTTCATGAAATAAGTGAAATAATTAAAAAAAACGGGCTTCCCTATATTTTTGGTTCCCAGCCGGGTACAAATAGGCAACTGGGGGTTGGAGGCAGCCCGTGGCTGCCAGCTGTACCTGGCTAGCATACAAAAATATGGCGAAGCCCACGTCATTTTTTTGGTGGGCAAAAAACTTCTGCATACAGTCCTGGATGGAGTATGCTGAGCCTTGTAGTTCTGCAGCTGCTGTCTGCTCTTCTCCATACAGACAGACAGCAGCTGCAGAACTACAAGGCTCAGCATACTCCATCCAGGACTGTATGCAGAAGTTTTTTGCCCCCTGAAAAAATTATGTGGCTTCGCCATATTTTTGTATGCTAGCCAGGTACAGCAGGCAGGTACGGCTGCCCCCAACCCCCAGTTGCCTATTTGTACCCGGCTGGGAACCAAAAATAAAGGGAAGCCCTTTTTTTATTATTTCATGAATTTCATGAAATAATTAGAAAACAAATGACGTAGGCTTTGCCCCATTTTTGTGTCCAGCCAGGTACAACTAGGCAGCTGGGATTGGAATCCGCACCACCGGTTGGCCTGAGCTTTCTGGGCCCCACTGCTGCGAATTGCAGTCTGCAGCCACCTCAGAAAATGGCATTTTCATAGAAGCGCCATCTTCTGGCGCTGTATCCAACTCTTCCAGCACCTGCCTGCTATACCTGGCTAGCATACAAAAATATGGCGAAGCTCACGTCCTTTTTTTGTAGCTTTTTGGCAAAAAAAAAAAAAAATGCTTCCCTGGATTTTCCATTGCCAGTGAAGGTAACACCAAGCAGTGGGGGTTAGCAGCCAGTAGCTGCTTGGATTACCCTTAGCTAGCAATACAAAAAATGCAGTGGGAGCTAACATATATTTTTTTTAATTATTTATTTAAATAACTAAAAATAAAATGGGCTTCCCTGTATTTTGATTGCTGGACATCACAGTGCTGTAAAAATAAATCTTTAAAAAAATGACGTAGCGCTCCGCGGTATTTTTGATTCTCAGCGCAGATAAAGCAGACAGCTATGGGTTGCCACCCCCATCTGCCTGCCGTTACCTTGGTTGGCAATCAAAATACAGGGAAGCCCATTAATTTTTTCTATTTAAAAAATAGTTAAAAAAAAAAAATTACGTTGGGTCCCCCCATTTTTGATAGCCAGCTAGGGTAAAGCAGACGGCTGTAGCCTGAAAACCACAGCTGGCAGCTTTACCGTGGTTGGGGATCCAATGTGGAGGTCCCCTCAGGCTCTTTTTTATAATTATTTTATAAATATTAATAATTACACAATAAAAGTAGGGGACCCCCCAAATTGGATCACCAGCCAAGGTAAAGCGGACAGCTGTGGTCTGGTATTCTCAGGGTGGGAAGGTCCATAGTTATTGGGCCTTCACAGCCTAAAAATAGCAGGCCGCAGGCACCCCAGACGTGGCGCATCCACTAGATGCGCGAATCCTGGCGCTTCACCCCAGCTCATCCCGTGCCCTGGTGCAGTGGCAAACGGGGTAATAAATCGGGTTGATACTAGCTGTAAAGTCACCTGAGATCAAGCCCAGCAGTTTGTGATGTCATGGCGTCTATTAGATACCCAACATCATAAACTGTCAGTACTAACAAAAACAAAAAATCGACAAAAGAAATTTATTTGAAAAAACAGTCCCCAAAACATTTCCTCTTTCACCAATTTATTGTAAGAAAAAAAATAAAGGGGTCCCACGACGACTCTGGACCGTCTAGAATATGGGGGGGAGACACTCAGGGAACGTATCCCCCATTTTCTAGGAGTGCGGACCCTTCATGTGAGGAGTGTGGGTGCAATGAATCTGCACTCACTCTCCCCGGGTCCACAGCAGCAGAGTCCATGTCGTAATGGTTGCTACCAAAGCTGCAATGCCCTGCTCATGAGGTAAGGGCATGCCTAATCAGGAGAACTACTGTAGAGGAAGCTCTGCTCACTGGTATATAGGTGCTCAGAGGTAATAATAGATAAAATTAGTGAGTAACCTCGGCACTCTATATCTCCCAGACTAAGTCAGTAAGTCACAACGGATAGTAATGCAAAATCACTCTTTATTGGTCCGTATTAAGAAAATTTTTTTTTCATAAGCATATATGTTTTTGTCCAAAACAAGTTACAAATGACGTTTCGGCCTGAGCCTTCGTCAGATTGGACTTATCTGCATGTAATCATGAAAAATGACAATAATCAGTATCACATAAGAGTGAGAGAACAATAACATAAACTCGAACAATGTAGAGGTACAATTGGGATGCAGCAAAAAAATTGCAACACAGCAAGAAATGAAACACATGAAACAAATGTCATAATACAGTACAAGGACAATATAGTAATGACAAATATGGGGTCAGAGTAGGCTTAGACAGCTCTGGTATGAAACAGATGTCAATCATAAAGTAACATGTGCAGTAGGTGTAGAGCTACACTATGCATGGCAGAGCTAATGGGTAGACCGACCATAGAAAAAGTAGAGAAAAAGTGGAGAAAAAGTGGAGAATAAGTGGAACATAAGAGGAGAAAAAGTGGAGAAAAAGTGGAGAAAAAAGTGGAGAAAAAGTGGAGAAAAAGTGGAGAAAAAGTGGAGAAAAAGTGGAGATTAAGAGGAGAAAAAGTGGAGAAAAAAGTGGAGAAAAAGTGGAGAAAAAGTGGAGCATAAGTGGAGAAAAAGTGGAGAAAAAGTGGAGAAAAAGTGGAGCATAAGAGGAGAATAAGTGGAGAAAAAAGTGGAGAAAAAGTGGAGAAAAAGTGGAGCATAAGAGGAGAAAAAGTGGAGAAAAAGTTGAGAAAAAGTGGAGCATAAGAGGAGAAAAAGTGGAGAAAAAGTGGAGAAAAAGTGGAGCATAAGAGGAGAAAAAGTGGAGATTAAGAGGAGAAAAAGTGGAGAAAAAGTGGAGCATAAGAGGAGAAAAAGTGGAGAAAAAGTGGAGAAAAAGTGGAGAAAAAGTGGAGCATAAGAGGAGAAAAAGTGGAGATTAAGAGGAGAAAAAGTGGAGAAAAAGTGGAGAAAAAGTGGAGAAAAAGTGGAGCATAAGAGGAGAAAAAGTGGAGAAAAAAGTGGAGAAAAAGTGGAGAAAAAGTGGAGAAAAAGTGGAGATTAAGAGGAGAAAAAGTGGAGCATAAGAGGAGAAAAAGTGGAGAAAAAAGTGGAGAAAAAGTGGAGAAAGTGGAGAAAAAAATGGAGAAAAAGTGGAGAAAAAGTGGAGAAAAAGTGGAGAATAAGAGGAGAAAAAGTGGAGAAAAAGTGGAGAAAAAGTGGAGAATAAGAGGAGAAAAAGTGGAGAATAAGTGGAGAAAAAAATGGAGAAAAAGTGGAGAAAAAGTGGAGCATAAGAGGAGAAAAAGTGGAGAAAAAGTGGAGAAAAAGTGGAGAAAAAGTGGAGCATAAGAGGAGAAAAAGTGGAGAAAAAAGTGGAGAAAAAGTGGAGAAAAAGTGGAGAAAAAGTGGAGCATAAGAGGAGAAAAAGTGGAGAAAAAGTGGAGAAAAAGTGGAGAAAAAGTGGAGCATAAGAGGAGAAAAAGTGGAGAAAAAGTGGAGAAAAAAGTGGAGAAAAAGTGGAGAAAAAGTGGAGAAAAAGTGGAGAAAAAGTGGAGAAAAAGTGGAGATTAAGAGGAGAAAAAGTGGAGAAAAAGTGGAGAAAAAGTGGAGCATAAGAGGAGAAAAAGTGGAGAAAAAAGTGGAGAAAACGTGGAGAAAACGTGGAGAAAAAGTGGAGAAAAAGTGGAGAAAAAGTGGAGAAAAAGTGGAGCATAAGAGGAGAAAAAGTGGAGAAAAAAGTGGAGAAAACGTGGAGAAAAAGTGGAGAAAAAGTGGAGAAAAAGTGGAGCATAAGAGGAGAAAAAGTGGAGATTAAGAGGAGAAAAAGTGGAGAAAAAAGTGGAGAAAAAGTGGAGAAAGTGGAGAAAAAAATGGAGAAAAAGTGGAGAAAAAGTGGAGAAAAAGTGGAGAATAAGAGGAGAAAAAGTGGAGAAAAAGTGGAGAAAAAGTGGAGAATAAGAGGAGAAAAAGTGGAGAATAAGTGGAGAAAAAAATGGAGAAAAAGTGGAGAAAAAGTGGAGAAAAAGTGGAGCATAAGAGGAGAAAAAGTGGAGAAAAAGTGGAGAAAAAGTGGAGAAAAAGTGGAGAAAAAGTGGAGAAAAAGTGGAGCATAAGAGGAGAAAAAGTGGAGAAAAAAGTGGAGAAAAAGTGGAGAAAAAGTGGAGAAAAAGTGGAGATTAAGAGTAGAAAAAGTGGAGCATAAGAGGAGAAAAAGTGGAGAAAAAAGTGGAGAAAAAGTGGAGAAAGTGGAGAAAAAAATGGAGAAAAAGTGGAGAAAAAGTGGAGAAAAAGTGGAGAATAAGAGGAGAAAAAGTGGAGAAAAAGTGGAGAAAAAGTGGAGAATAAGAGGAGAAAAAGTGGAGAATAAGTGGAGAAAAAAATGGAGAAAAAGTGGAGAAAAAGTGGAGAAAAAGTGGAGCATAAGAGGAGAAAAAGTGGAGAAAAAGTGGAGAAAAAGTGGAGAAAAAGTGGAGCATAAGAGGAGAAAAAGTGGAGAAAAAAGTGGAGAAAAAGTGGAGAAAAAGTGGAGCATAAGAGGAGAAAAAGTGGAGAAAAAGTGGAGAAAAAGTGGAGCATAAGAGGAGAAAAAGTGGAGAAAAAGTGGAGAAAAAGTGGAGAAAAAGTGGAGCATAAGAGGAGAAAAAGTGGAGAAAAAATGGAGAAAAAAGTGGAGAAAAAGTGGAGAAAAAGTGGAGAAAAAGTGGAGAAAAAGTGGAGAAAAAGTGGAGATTAAGAGGAGAAAAAGTGGAGAAAAAGTGGAGAAAAAGTGGAGCATAAGAGGAGAAAAAGTGGAGAAAAAAGTGGAGAAAACGTGGAGAAAAAGTGGAGAAAAAGTGGAGAAAAAGTGGAGAAAAAGTGGAGCATAAGAGGAGAAAAAGTGGAGAAAAAAGTGGAGAAAACGTGGAGAAAAAGTGGAGAAAAAGTGGAGAAAAAGTGGAGCATAAGAGGAGAAAAAGTGGAGATTAAGAGGAGAAAAAGTGGAGACAAAGTGGAGAAAAAGTGGAGAAAAAGTGGAGAAAAAGTGGAGCATAAGAGGAGAAAAAGTGGAGAAAAAAGTGGAGAAAAAGTGGAGAAAAAGTGGAGAAAAAGTGGAGATTAAGAGGAGAAAAAGTGGAGCATAAGAGGAGAAAAAGTGGAGAAAAAAGTGGAGAAAAAGTGGAGAAAGTGGAGAAAAAAATGGAGAAAAAGTGGAGAAAAAGTGGAGAAAAAGTGGAGAATAAGAGGAGAAAAAGTGGAGAAAAAGTGGAGAAAAAGTGGAGAATAAGAGGAGAAAAAGTGGAGAATAAGTGGAGAAAAAAATGGAGAAAAAGTGGAGAAAAAGTGGAGAGAAAGTGGAGAAAAAAATGGAGAAAAAGTGGAACACCCTTTGGTACCTTTCATGTGGCACTAAGGGGTGCTTAGCTTTGTATTTAGCCAAAAAAATGAAAAAAAAATGACATAGGGTTCCCCCTAGTTTTGTAGCCAGCTAGGGTAAAGCAGACGGCTGCAGCCTGCAGACCACAGCTGGCAACCTCACCTTGGCTGGTAATCCAAAACTGAGGGCACCCCACGCTGTTATTTTAAATTAAATAAATAATTAAAAAAAAAAACACGTAGGGGTCCCCCAAAATTGGATCACCAGCCAAGGTAAAGCAGACAGCTGGGGCCTGATATTCTCAGACTAGGGAGGTCCATGGTTATTGGAATCTCCCCAGCCTAAAAATAGCAGGCCGCAGCCGCCCCAGAAGTGGCGCATCCATTAGATGCGCCAATCCTGGTGCTTCGCCCCAGCTCATCCCGCGCCCTGGTGCGGTGGCAAACGGGGTAATATTTGGGGTTAATACCAGATGTGTAATGTCACCTGGCATCAAGCCCTGGGGTTGGTGAGGTCAGGCGTCTATCAGATACCCGACATCACCAACCCAGTCAGTAATAAAAAAAAAATAGACGACAAACACATTTTTATTTGAAAAAACACTCCCCAAAACATTCCCTCTTTAACCAATTTATTAGATTGAAAAACAAATCCAGGTCTGGTGTAATCCAAGGGGTTGCCATGACGATGCACACTGTCCCAGTCAATGAAGAGCAGGATGTTCCCCATTGGCTGGGAGAGCAGTGCAGTGACCTGAGCTAACATCAATGGGTCAGCCCAGGTCACTGCAGGGGGGTGACAAGTGCTGCTGTCAGTGAGGTACATTACCTGCACTGATCTCCAGCACACTGACAGCCCCTGTCACTGAGGTCAATGACCGGCGCCTTCACATCAAGTATCGCGAGAGGTCCGTGACGTCACCGCCAGTGTCAGTCTCGGGTCGGAAGCGATAGGTGATGTGACAAGCGGCGGCCATGGAGGACAGTGACAGCGCTGAGGTCGGGATGGCGGGACTTCATCACCGTAGGTAAGCCGAGCGAGCGAGCGAGCGAGCGAGCGGGCGGGCGGGCGGGCGGGCGGGCGGGGGGTGGGGGGTGGATGTGTGTGTGTGTGTGTTTGTGTATGTGTATGTATGTGTACATGCCGCGGGCAGGAGGGGGTGGAGCGAGCTGAGCGGGAAAGTGTGGGCTTCCTGCACGTAACTAAGATAAACATCGGGTTACTAACCAAAGCGCTTTGCTTGGATACCCGATGTTTATCTTGGTTACCAGCTTGTGGCAGGCTGCCAGCGATGGCTCCTGCTCACTGTAGCTGTAAAAAGCCCTGCTTTTTGCTGCTAGAACCGTTCTCGAACGTATCTAGAACTATCGAGCTTTTAGCAAAAAGCTCGAGTTCTAGTTCGATCTCGAACAGCCCAAAAATCACTCGAGCCTAGAACTGGAGAACCACGAACCACGAACCGCGCTCAACTCTACTGAAGACAGTAGAATGTATGGACTGTAGTCAGGACCTGAAAAGAACCCGTATATTCTACGTTCAATCCTCCTGTCAGCCCAGTGTCACGGCTCAACTAGCGCTGAACACAGAGCGGGTGACAGGGAGAAAGTGAGCGCACAACATATACTGTGGTCTCCACAAAGATTGTGCCAATCTCCTCCGTCTGCTGTGATCTGGACAGCCAAACGGGCTGGATTCTGGCAGTCCTAAGGCTGTGAATGCTTCTGGAGTTGGAGGTCAAAGGGGACCTGACAGGTTCCCTTTAATGAGTAGCACAAACTGAAGAATCAGGAGAACTCTAGTCTGATATTATAAAGATATAGAGTAGGGTTCACATTGAGCCTCATTCATGAAACCTGTTTAATAGTCAAACTGTCCTTATTACCTTTAGCAATTAATCCAAGAATGACTTTAATTTTATGGAGTAAACTGAGCTCTGATTGGTTGGTATGTGTAACAAGGCCTTTCTTATATTTATATTGTCACGCTTCCCGGGTCCCGACGTCGTTTCTCACTCACCGCTCCTGTCCCCGGGTCTCCTGCCTCCAGCCACACGTCCTCCTCGGCACCGCTCCCTGCTCTGGCCTCCGGCACCCGGGCGTCACGCATGTGCATTAGGGCGCGCGCGCGGTCACTGACTTCCTCTTAAAGGCCCTGCACTCCCTAAACAGGATATTACATCAGTCAGGGTCAGGTATATTAGGAGCTCCCTGCCTGGAGGGCGTCGCCTGTTCGTCGTGTTTCTGTAAGCTAGGTGTTCAGGTCTCCTAGTGCCTTGCCTCGCTCTAACCCTGTGTCTTCCACAGAGCCAGCCCTGCCACCTTAACCTGGTCCTGACTGCGGATTGCCCAGGAAGTCCTCCGGTGACTGTCGGCTGTGAATCCCATCATCTGCCTTCAGCCTGAACCTGTCTCCGATCCCCGACTTCACCTGGTGACCTCTGCCCTCACGTCCAGCAGGATCCAGATCTCGCCTGATGTTTCTACCTGGTACCTGAACCTGGTCTCCGTCATCTGCATTGCCTCCAGGAACTCTGTGACTCTAGAGACATCTTGCTACCAGTCCCCTGAAGGACGCTGACCCAGTACCATTAGTGCTCCGGCAACCGTGCACCTAGGCCCTCTAGTGGGGTGACCGGACAGTCCCTGTATAGGGGTTAGCTCTGTGTTGCTTCACTGGGGGAGTCCGGTGCACGGCCCAGAGGATCCACCACCCGGGCATCACAGAACGAACAGGCCATGGATCCCGCCGAAGCACTAGCATCCCAACTGGCCGGATTGCAGCAGGAGCTGGTACGTCAGCGAGAGACCCAATCCCGTATGTTGGCCTTCATGACGTCAGTGGACACCTGCCTGAACACACTGCAATCCACAGCCACGTCCCTGTCCACTTCCGCCACATCCACGGCTTCCGTAGGGACTACGTCTGCGACCTCGCAACTGAGACTAGCCTCTCCGCCTCGGTTTGCCGGGGACCCCAAGAACTGCCGTGGGTTCTTGAACCAGTGTTCGCTGCACTTCAAACTGCTCCCACATCTCTTCGCCTCCGACCAAGCTGAGGTTGCCTTCGTCATGTCTCATCTGGAGGGTGAAGCACTGGCATGGATGAACCCCTTGTGGGAGAGGGAAGATCCAGTAACCACCAACATCCAGGACTTCCTGCACGCCTTCCGCACCGCGTTCGATGAACCCGGACGTGCTTCTTCATCCGCCTCATCCCTCCTTAGGCTACGCCAAGGAACTTTGACAGTTGGTTAGTATGCCATCCGGTTCCGCACGCTGGCATCTGAGTTGGGGTGGAACAATGAAGCCTTGACTGCCGCCTTCTGGGAGGGGCTTACCGGTCGTATCAAGGACGAGCTGGTCGGTCGAGACGTCCCCTCCACCTTGGACTCCCTGATCGCCCTTGCAACCCGGATAGACCTCCGCTTCCAAGAAAGGTCTAAGGAAATGTTCCGCGAGCGGCGCCCTGTAAGGCACTCCGCTTCTCCACAGAAGCCTATCCTCTCCTCATCCGGGCTGTCTGGCTCCTCCATCCATGAGCCCATGGAGTCCATGCAAGTGGACCGGCTACGGTCCTCCGAGCAGCGTCGAGCGGAACGAGCCGCCAAGGGTCTCTGCTTCTATTGTGGAGATGGCGCACACCAGGTGCGTGCCTGCCCAGCGAAACCGGGAAACTCCAAAGCCTAGGGTTGGTAGGAGAGGCCACCCTAGGTACTGGGAAGCTCTCTGACCCAGTGACATGGACTGTACAGGTGACAACAGGAGAAACCCGCTTCACGGCAGAGGCATATCTCGACTCCGGGGCAGCGGGTAACTTCATCCACCAGGCCACAGTTGACAAGTACCAGTTACCTGTTACCCCGCTGCAGACACCGCTTGTGATAGCCTCTGTGGATGGGAAACCCCTCTCTGATTCCGTCCTGTTCGCCACTAAACCTGTGAAACTGCGTATCGGTGCGCTACACACCGAAGAAATCGCCTTCTATGTTCTACCACGCATGTCTCATCCGCTTCTGCTGGGTTTACCCTGGTTACGGGTACATGAACCTACGGTCAGCTGGTGTACTGGAGAAATCATCCGCTGGGGCCCGTCTTGTCATGAGAACTGCCTCCAGTCAGTCCAGCCCGTCCGTCGTCCTCCGGCCCCGGACTCCTTACCTGGTCTTCCTCCAGCCTATTGGTCCTTCGCGGATGTGTTCGATAAAAAGGAGTCGGAGGTATTGCCTCCACATCGGCCTTACGACTGTGCCATTGACCTTCTGCCGGGAACCACACCCCCTCGGGGACGGATATACCCTTTGTCCCCTGCTGAGACCCGGGCCATGTCTGAATACATCACCGAGAACCTGGCACGGGGGTTCATTCGCAGGTCCTCGTCCCCGGCTGGTGCGGGCTTCTTCTTCGTCAAGAAAAAAGAAGGCGACTTACGGCCCTGTATCGATTACCGGGGACTAAACCAGATCACGGTAAAAAACAAATACCCCCTGCCTCTCATCCCTGAACTCTTCGATCGGCTCCGGGGGGCCCGTATATTCACCAAATTGGATCTCCGTGGGGCCTACAACCTGGTTCGCATACGCTCCGGAGACGAGTGGAAGACCGCCTTCAACACCCGGGACGGACACTATGAATATTGCGTGATGCCCTTCGGTCTTTGCAATGCCCCAGCAGTCTTCCAGGAGCTGGTGAACGACGTATTCAGGGACCTCCTCTACGTCTGTGTAGTCGTATATCTGGATGACATCTTAATCTACTCCCCAGACTTACGGACTCACAGAGAGCACGTGCAGATCGTGCTACAGAGGCTGAGGAAGAATCGCTTATACGCCAAACACGAGAAGTGTGTGTTCGAGCAATCATCCCTTCCCTTTTTGGGCTATGTGATATCGGACACCGGTCTGCAGATGGATCCCGGGAAGGTCTCTGCTATCCTCGACTGGCCCCCTCCTTCGGGACTAAAAGCCATCCAACGTTTCCTCGGTTTTGCTAACTACTATCGCCAGTTCGTCCCTCACTTCTCGACCCTAACTGCTCCGCTCTCCGCCCTGACCAAGAAGGGGGCCAATCCGAAGGCTTGGACACCCGAGGCCGAAGCCGCCTTCTGCTCTCTGAAGCGGTCCTTTGCTTCTTCTCCCGTCCTTCACCGTCCTGAGTTGAACCGCCAATTCACCCTGGAGGTTGACGCCTCCTCCGCAGGGGCAGGAGCCGTACTTATGCAGAAATCCGCCACCGGGAAGATGGTCACCTGCGGCTTCTTCTCCAAGGTCTTCTCAGCCCCAGAACGCAATTATACCATTGGTGATCGAGAGCTCCTGGCCGTTAAGATGGCGTTGGAGGAATGGCGATATCTCCTGGAGGGAGCGGTTTACCCAGTGATCATCTATACTGACCACAAAAACCTGGAGTATATACGCTCCGCTCAAAGGCTGAACCCGCGCCAAGCACGTTGGTCTCTCTTCTTCGCCAGGTTTGATTTTCAGCTACACTATCGGCCTGCGGACAAGAACGTACGGGCAGATGCCCTGTCTCGGTCCTTTGTTCCGGTAGACCAAGAGGAGGAGCCAAGCCAGCCCATCATCTGTCCTAGCAAGGTCATCCCAGTGGCTCCCGTCTCCCTGGCTCAGATCCCTCCTGGGAAGACGTACGTCACGGAGACCGACCGACTTAAGGTCCTCCAATGGGGACACTCCTCGAAAATGGCCGGACACGCCGGCCAGAAGAAAACCTGGGGTGTCATCGCCCGTCACTATTGGTGGCCGTCTCTTCGTACGGATGTCACCGCCTTCGTCTCTGCATGTTCCTCCTGTGCCCGGAACAAGACGCCTAAGCACCTGCCCTTTGGTCCTCTTCTCCCTCTGCCGACTCCTTCCATTCCATGGCAACACATAGCCATGGACTTTGTCACGGACTTGCCCTTGTCTTCCGGTCATACGGTCATCTGGGTCGTGGTGGACCGATTCTCGAAAATGGCTCATTTTGTTCCTATGGCCGGATTGCCCTCTGCTCAAGAGCTTGCGGACGCCTTCATACAGCACATCTTCCGGCTGCATGGCTTTCCTGCCCATATCGTGTCCGACAGAGGAACCCAATTCACCTCACGCTTCTGGAGGGCTCTCTGTGAACACCTGGGGGTGTCTCTGGACTTTTCCTCTGCCTACCACCCTCAGTCAAACGGACAAGTGGAACGAGTCAACCAGATCATGACCACCTTCCTTCGTCACTACGTCAATGTTCACCAGGACAACTGGTCCACACTCCTTCCTTGGGCTGAATTCTCTCATAACCACCAGGTCAGCGAATCCACCTCCAGTTCTCCCTTCCATGTTGTCTATGGTCTTCAGCCTTCTGTGCCGTTACCAGTCTCTCCAGCTTCCGATGTACCTGCAGCAGATGCCCTGGCCAGAGACTTCTCCGCTATATGGGCCTCAGTCAAGACCTCCCTGGGACATGCTGCTGCACGAATGAAGAAACATGCGGACAAGAGACGTCTTGATCCTCCTTGCTTCTCTCCTGGGGATTTGGTCTGGCTTGCCTCCAAGTACGTCCGACTCAAGATTCCTTCGTACAAGCTGGGTCCGCGGTACATCGGTCCCTTCAAGGTCCTCAGGAAGATTAACGAGGTGTCCTACAAGCTGCAGCTACCGCCCTCCATGCGGATACCCAACTCCTTCCATGTGTCCTTGCTGAAACCTGTTGTCCTCGGTCCCTTCTCCTCTGATGCCTGTCCTCCTCCTCCCATAGCCGATGATGACATCTATGCGGTAAGAGATATCGTGGCCATGAAGACCGTCAGGGGACGGCAGTACTTCCTGGTCGATTGGGCAGGTTATGGTCCCGAGGATAGGTCCTGGGAACCCCGTGAGAATGTGGGTACTCCTCTGATTCGTGCCTTTCTGTCCCGGTTGCGGGGAGGGGGGCCTGGGGGGGGGGGTACTGTCACGCTTCCCGGGTCCCGACGTCGTTTCTCACTCACCGCTCCTGTCCCCGGGTCTCCTGCCTCCAGCCACACGTCCTCCTCGGCACCGCTCCCTGCTCTGGCCTCCGGCACCCGGGCGTCACGCATGTGCATTAGGGCGCGCGCGCGGTCACTGACTTCCTCTTAAAGGCCCTGCACTCCCTAAACAGGATATTACATCAGTCAGGGTCAGGTATATTAGGAGCTCCCTGCCTGGAGGGCGTCGCCTGTTCGTCGTGTTTCTGTAAGCTAGGTGTTCAGGTCTCCTAGTGCCTTGCCTCGCTCTAACCCTGTGTCTTCCACAGAGCCAGCCCTGCCACCTTAACCTGGTCCTGACTGCGGATTGCCCAGGAAGTCCTCCGGTGACTGTCGGCTGTGAATCCCATCATCTGCCTTCAGCCTGAACCTGTCTCCGATCCCCGACTTCACCTGGTGACCTCTGCCCTCACGTCCAGCAGGATCCAGATCTCGCCTGATGTTTCTACCTGGTACCTGAACCTGGTCTCCGTCATCTGCATTGCCTCCAGGAACTCTGTGACTCTAGAGACATCTTGCTACCAGTCCCCTGAAGGACGCTGACCCAGTACCATTAGTGCTCCGGCAACCGTGCACCTAGGCCCTCTAGTGGGGTGACCGGACAGTCCCTGTATAGGGGTTAGCTCTGTGTTGCTTCACTGGGGGAGTCCGGTGCACGGCCCAGAGGATCCACCACCCGGGCATCACATATATACAGTATTGTGCAAAAGTTTTAGTCAAGTCCTGAAAAAATGCTAAAAAGCTGGAAATATTTAAAAATAAAAGTGGTAATAGTTTATTTTTTATTAACTTAATGAAAGTGAATAAACAGAAGAGTAATCTGAATGAAATTAATATTTGGTGAGACCACACTTTGCCTTCAGAATATCATCAAAGCATCAATTCTTCTAGGTTTCCTTGTACATAATTTGTGAAGGAACTTGGCAGGGAGGTTGTTCCAAATATCTTGGAGAACTAACCCAGAAGCGTATCTAGGGGGGCTGGCAGGGTATGTGCCCCGAGCGCAGTTCTAGGGGGGCGCCGTCAGTCCACCTGATGCCATGCTCTGAGAATCTCTCCAGACGCTGTGTCTTGCGCCCTCCATAGTGTCAAGCTGACAGACGGACTCAGAGAAAGTGCAGCACACGGCTCCCTGAGACCAATTGTACTGGTGTCTTTCAGACGCCAGTATAATTGAACCCTGTGACCACCGGCGCTGACTTCCAGGTCAGTGTGACTTCAGTACTGTGATCAGGTTAGCTGATCACACTGCTGACGTCAATCATCAGTGCGGAAGCCCACAGAGGCGGTAAGCAGCGGTGGTGGTGAGTAGTCAAGTCAAAGAGCTGAAGACACCGAAGAGGAACAACGGAGGGTGGGGGTCATCTTTAGACACAGTATGGGGGAGGGTGAGGGGAGGAAAAAATACTGCCACAGTATGGAAAGAAGGGAAGGAATAAAAGTGACTACAGACTTTCATCATAAACCTGAACAACCCCTTTAACAATAAAATTAGGCACTGAAGCCCAATCCTAATAGCATGTAATATACTCCCTGTCAGGATTCAGCTCTGCATTCTGGTTCCAGCAGTCATCACATGACTACACCACTCACATGCAATTTTCATATTTAGTCAGGAGAAGCAGTGAACACGCAGGAGGGTAATGAGCAGCCGTGGAAGTAGTGTTACAGCTGCGCAGGAAACTTAAGTATAATTTGGCGCCACTGAGGCCTCAGTCGCCACAGGGTACTGCACCTCACTTAAGATGCGGTACTCATCCTGGATCCAGAGGAGGTTGGTACCGGTTCCACTACATGCCAACTCATACACACAACCAGGTTGCCAGTGCAGGGTGCAGAATCCTAGGGTAGAATAAACTTCAAGTTGAATCACCAGAATCTGCAGGACAGGGGGATTGCATGTCCCTCTGGCCACCAAAGTTCCCGGAGCACAGTGCCATATAGGGTCCGGAGTCGAGATCTCAGTCAGGCCCCACCACGGACCAGCGACACCTGCATACAGGACAGGAGTCAATACTTAAAGAACCGGGGTCCCCAAGTAGCTTCAGGCCACGGAATCCATCTCTAAAGGCGCAAGCAGGAAGGGTCCACTGACCACTGTACCGGGTCTGACCTCTCACGGATCCGGGATCGACTGGGGCCCATCACGGCGATGACCGGTTCTCTGGGGCAGCAGTGGAACAGTAAGTAAAGACACCTGGAACTGCAGACACTGTGTCAGCCTGTTACTGCTGTCGCCCCGTGCTTCAGCGCCAACGGCCATTACTACTCCCCTCATCATCCTCCCCGGGGCCCGATCCACCTGTGGGGAGCAGAACCATCTTTTCTGCTACAACCATCCGCCCTGGAGGACAGTGACAGCAGCAGCGGCTAATCCCTGGTCGCATACCGCAGGTGGTGTCACGAGACAATCATTCTCACCCTCATCCACTGCTACCCCCATTATCCCATCCATCCCCTTCCGTGGACACCTCAGGGTCACGAAACCGATCAGGCCACCCGTGAAATCCCCCGACCCTTCACTGGCCCGGCGACAAGTGTCCCCCCAGGCCCCGTTGGGTGCTTCAATAACGCTTCTGCTTATTCCTATTTGCTTTGTTTTTCCTTTATTTTTTGTAATTATCTGGATGGCTGATAGTTACACGGATTTTCCTGAGATCTCCAGATCTGATGTCGGTGCACGAATACTAAGGGTACCTTCACACTTTAGCGATGCAGCAGCGATCCGACCAGCGATCTGACCTGGTCAGGATCGCTGCTGCATCGCTACATGGTCGCTGGTGAGCTGTCAAACAGGCAGATCTCACCAGCGACCAGTGAACAGCCCCCAGCCAGCAGCGACGTGCAAGCGACGCTGCGCTTGCACGGAGCCGGCGTCTGGAAGCTGCGGACACTGGTAACTAAGGTAAACATCGGGTATGGTTACCCGATGTTTACATTAGTTACCAGCGCACACCGCTTAGCTGTGTGTGCAGGGAGCCATGCACACTGAGCGCTGGCTCCTTGCTCTCCTAGCTACAGTACACATCGGGTTAATTAACCCGATGTGTAATGCAGCTACATGTGCAGAGAGCAGGGAGCCGCGCACACTGCTTAGCGCTGGCTCCTTGCTCTCTTAGCTACAGTACACATCGGGTTAATTAACCCGATGTGTACAGCAGCTACATGTGCAGAAAGCCGGAGCCGGCAGCACAGGCAGCGTGAGAGCTGCGGAGGCTGATAACTAAGGTAAATATCGGGTAACCACCTTGGTTACCCGATGTTTATCTTAGTTACCAGCCTCCGCAGCTGCCAGATGCCAGCTCCTGCTCCCTGCTCGCTTCATTTGTCACTCTCTCGCTGTCACACACAGCGATCTGTGTGTCACAGTGGGAGAGCGCCTTTGAAGAAAACGAACCAGGGCTGTGTGTAACGAGCAGCGATCTCGCAGCAGGGGCCAGATCGCTGCTCAGTGTCACACACAGCGAGATCGCTAATGAGGTCACTGCTGCGTCACAAAAAGCGTGACTCAGCAGCGATCTCGGCAGCGAGCTCGCTGTGTGTGAAGCACCCCTAAGTATCCAGCACTGATCCCGGATTTTACAGTCTGGGTTATCCTATCACTAATTAAGAACTATCTTCAGCAAAAAAAAAAAAAAAAGGACAAGGGATCCTGGAAGTGATGATTTGGCCCCCGCAGGGCTCTGATCAAAACATCGTTTGAGTCTGTCTGGGATTACAGAAAGAGACAAAAGGATTTGCACAAGCCACATCCACATGTGGGGTTAGTACTCCGAGATCTTTAGAAAAACCTTCCTGAGTTCCTTCTATATTTGTGTACAAGGGTACCTTGAAGAATTGATGTTTTCAGGTTGTTTTGAAGTCAAAGGACGGTCACTTCAAATATCGATTAGATTTAATTTAATTTTTATTCACTACATTTATATTTTCTTAATTGATAAAAAAAATAATTAGATTTATAATACATTTACGCTTCTATTAAATTTCCATTTTTGCCATGCCTGCCTAAAAGTGTTGCAATGCAAAGTACTGTCTACACAGTGTGTGTGTGTGTGTGTGTGTGTGTGTGTGTGTGTGTGTGTGTATGTCCGGGATTTGCATCTGCACCGTAGCAGCTTCAGCCACAAAATTTTGCACACTCACATGTCTGGACCCCGAGAGTGTCATAGGCTATATTGTGAGGTGAAATTTTAACCCCGCGCGTTCCAATTTACCAATCAATTTTGCCCCTATCTACATAATGAGGAAAAAGTGAAACGAAAAGTGTATCCGCACCGTCGCATTTACAATCACGATATTTTGCATAGACACCTCATGTGACACAGGGAACGTCGTAGACTATGTTTTGACAGGAAAATGTAACCCCGCGCTTTATAGTTACTCTCCAAAAAACATGGCTCCATTAAAGTAAATGGAGCCTGGAACTACAGGTTATTAGTAGGAGCTGTGATTGGTTGCTATAGGAGCAAAAGACATTCATAGTATAAGAAGCTTATATGTGAGGTAATAAGATCTTGGTGGGGAGACGGATAGAGAGAGACAGACAGAGACAGACAGAGACAGATAGAGAGACAGACAGAGAGACACACAGACAGACTGAGACAGACAGAGACAGACAGAGAGACAGACAGAGACAGACAGAGAGACATACAGACAGACAAGAGACAGACAGAGAGAGACAGAGAGACAGACAGAGAGACAGACAGAAAGACAGACAGAGACAGAGAGACAGGGAAAGAGACAGAGACAGACGGTGAAAGAGACAGACAGAGACAGATAGAGAGACAGACAGAGACTGACCTAGAAAGAGACAGACCTGGAAAGAGACAGACTTGGAAAGAGACAGACAGACAGACATGCAGACAGGGACAGAGACAGGCAGACAAGGAAGGAGGAGACAACCAGAGAGACAGACAAAAATAGATGGGGAAAGACACAGACCTTCATAGAGACAGACGGGAAAAAGACAGAGAAATAGAGACAGACAAGGAAAGAGACAGACAGAGACAGGCAGACAGGGAAAGAGACATACAGGAAAAGAGACAGATAAAGAGATGGGGAGACAGACGGGGAAAAAAACAGACCTGGGAAAGAGACAGACCTGGGAAAGAGACAGACCTAGAAAGAGACAGATGGGGAAAGTGACAGAGAGATGGAGACAGACAAAAAAAAAAGACAGACAGAGGAAAGAGACAGACGGGGAAAGAGAGACGGGGAAAGAGACAGACGGAGGACATTTCTTGGCCAATTTAGTTAAATCTGTGTGGAATATCTGTGGTGTTGAAATATGTGTTGTGAAATGCTTCTATTAGCTAGTTTTTGCCTTTTAATAATTACATTTCTATATATTTATTTTGTGGTTTTTGTGTGCAGAATACATTTTTGTTAATAGATTCTATTTTGTTAACAACAGTGATTAACCCGGGCGAAGCCAGGTAGTAGAGCTAGTATATATATATACATTACAGACCAAAGGTTTGGACACACCTTCTCATCTCTAGAACAACTGTTAAGAGGAGACTTTGTGCAGCAGGCCTTCATGGTAAAATAGCTGCTAGGAAACCGTTGAGACTCTGAAGAAGGCGGCATATTGTCTCCACCGAAACGCGTAGTCTTTTTAGCGTGATGTCTGCACCTTGCTATTGAACTCTGGAAACTTTTTTAATCCATTTGCAATAAATTTTGGATTTTAATTACAATACCTGAAGTCTCCATCCAGCTGCACCTTACCACGTTGTTTTTATACATATATATATATATATATATATATATATATATATATATATATATATATATATATATATACACATATATATTTATTTATTTTTTTTAATATATATATATATATATATATTTTATTTATGTTTTCACAAATGATTTTTTACAAAGCATGGGGGACATTCCACATGCATATAATTTTCATTTACGTATTCTGAAGATTTTTGCATAAACCGTACACACTCCTTTTTGTAACAATTTCTATCACTCATTCGCTGAACGCTCAACCCAGATATTCATTCTTACACCGCATTTTCTATTATAACACAGCACTCATGATTTTTATTTTATTTATTTTTACTTTTTATTTTTATTAGTAAAATAGCTTACACCCCCCCTTTTATTTCCACTTTTTTCTTCACTACTACTTTTATAAAGACATTTTTTCTTTCTTTATTTTTAATGTAATTTTATAAAGCAACACCACCATTTTTTGCCACAAACACAATTTTTCTTGTCATTCATCCTGTTCACCCTTATTTTCACGGACGTGTGAAGGGGGCCTAAGAGGTAGTCACCCGAAATGGTCTTCCAACAGTCTTGAAGGGGTTCCCAGAGATGCTTAGCACTTGTAGGCCCTTTTGCCTTCATCTTGATTGGTTTCAGGTCTGGTGACTGTGGAGGCCAGGTCATCTTGCGTAGCACCCCATCACTCTCCTCCTTAGTCAAATAGCCCTTACACAGCCTGGAGGTGTGTTTGGGGTCATTGTCCTGTCCAATCTACAATTTTCAGAGTCATGAAAATAAAGAAAACTCTTTGAATGAGAAAATGTGTCAAAAAACTTTTGGTCTGTACTGTACATACACACACACACACGCGCGCACACACACACACACACACACGCACACGCACACACACATTCAGCGTTATATATTAGATTTAGATTTTTCAGACAAAATAAACATATTTTACTTTTGACTCTTAATCACCAGGCTCCTCACAGGCTTGATCCTAACCAATATGTTCTCCTATATAATTACTACTTGTCATCAATGTTAATAACAGGAGATGTCCCTCATGGTCACATATGTGACATCATCTAATACAGGTGGCCATTCTTACCCCACAGCGTGATGTCACAATGACTGAGAATCTATAGAAGTTGGTGTACAGGAGACAAATGCTCATTTCAGTAGATGAAGTTGAGGAGAGCAAAGGATCGAGGACACAGATGGTCATCTCAGAAGACAAACAGCGGAGGATCCAGGATTGAAGATACGTTGTCATGTCTGGAGGTGAAGATAATGAGAGTGGACGCTCGAGGATTGTGGACTCAGAGGTTCAAGTCAAGAGGTGAAGACAAAGAGGGCGGTGGATCCAGGATTGATGACTCATCTCAGAAGGTGAAGACGAGGAGAGTGGAGGATCCGGGATCAACAACACAGGTAAATGAGGAGCTTTAGGCTAGGTTCGCACACTGCGTCTTTTTGACACTGCGTTATTGTGCGTTTTTGGCCGCTAAAAACGCACAAAAACGCACCTGCGTCGAAAAAATGCATCAAAAAACGCATGCGTTTTTGCCGCGATTTGGTGCGTTTTTGGCTGCGTTTTGCTGCGTTTTTGATCTCTGCGTTTTGCTGCGTTTTTCCAATGCATTGCATGGGGGGGGAAAAGCAGAAAAACGCAGGAAAGAACTAACATGTCCATTTTTTTTTTTAACTCAAAAACGCAGGAAAAAAAAACGTGTGTGCAGACAGCAAAAATGAAAACTCATAGACTTTGCTGGGGAAGCAAAATCCTGCAGTTTTGAGGCCAAAAACGCACCCGAAAAACGTGCAAAAATGCCGTGAAAAACGCACTGTGCGCACATAGCCTAACAGGGTTTTCAATCAGTTAAACTTGTGCCAACATGAACGCTTAGGCTATGTTCCCACAAGGCGTTTTTGGTGCTTTGATTAGAAGCAAAACCTGATCTTTTAGCAGTAAAAAACAAGCTGCGGTTTTGTGCTGAGTTTTTGCCACGTTTGTTACTGGGTTTTAAGTCTGTCATTTGTTTACAGTACATGTTAAATAAAGTTTCTTTCATTCACAAAAAAAGCGGCAAAAAACGCACCAAAAAATGCACTGCTGCGTTTTTTTACTCTCATGGCTTTCAATGGTGAAAAAAACAACAAAAACAAATGCTGAGAGAATAGGCATGTGTCGCGGGCGGGGAGGAGGGTGTCAGCACACCGCGCTCACCCCTTCTGCTCGGGTCCGGCTGCTCAGTGGTGGCTCGAGCCGTAGGCCGGATCCCGGGGGTTTTTCTCGAGCGGCACTCCTCGCCCGTGAGTGAAAGGGGGGTTTGGGATGTTGGGATAATGTCCGTGACGCCACCCACGGTTGTGGTGATGTGTAGCACCACCGCTGCTTAATGCGGGGATCCCGGGGATGGTGATGGGGAGCAGCCAGGTGTTGTGTTGCCCCTCCGTGGGTAGGGGTTGGTGATCCCGGGGCCCGGTGATGGCTTGGGAGGTGCAGGGCTTGGTGGGCGCAGGGACGCGGGGACAGCGCTGTGCCTTGCGGCACTGTGGTACTCACTCAGCCTGAGACGTGGACACAGTTTGTACGGTAAACCAAACGGCTGGTAGGACGGTCCCACAGACGGCTGCTTTGCTTTCCCGGTAGGTGACGGTGATGTCCCTCTTCCTTGCACCTGTATGTACGGTTGGTTGCGATGGGTCCCCACCGGTAACCCGCTCCCCGGCTTCAAGCTGGGCCGGAGGAGCACTACACTTTGCCCGCAGGCGCTGGCCCTCAGAGACTGGTGCCCTGGCGGTGGCGGTGCCTCTGTTGTACGGGTTGGGCTGTTGCCTTCAATCGGGACTTGGTTGTTGGGGGAATCTACGTCCCCTTCACTGACGGATTCGGCAAATTTGGCGACTCCTAGCCTTGCCGGGGTCCGAGAGGCCCCTGCCCTGGTGCTGACTGTCCTTCGGAACACTGCTCCAGACCACCGGGCACACAGCCAACGGGGTCCTTCCAGGAACTTCCAAACGGTCCCCCTCCGGACAGTCACCGCCGTCGCTGACCTTGCTGTTCTGGCCCTACACAAAGCTGGGCTCACCGGCTTGGCACACTCTCTGCTCTGTCACCACTTCTTGCTTTCCTCCTTTACTACTCTTCTTTCCTCCACTTTCACTTCTCTGTTGTTTACTCTAGCCCTCAGCTAGACTTCACTCTTGCCCTGCCTGGGCTAAACTCCACTCCTTCCACTTCCTCCTCCAAACTCTATCCGCCTGGTACTTCCTGCCTCCAGAGCTGTGATCTCCTTGGTGGGCGGAGCCAACCGCCTGGCCCACCCCCTGGTGGGAATCATCAGCCTCTGGAGGAAGGCAACAAGGATTTTTGGTTCAGCTTAGGTGTGCCTACCTGGGGTGTGGGGTGTGGTGGTGTTGTGACCTGTGACCCCTGGCTTGCCCAGGGCGACACATTCCCCCTTAGCAAAATGCAGACCGTCCGCGGGCTGCCGTCCTACACCGGTTTTATTTTTCTGTAAAACGGGGATAACAGGGTTAAACATAACATATGACATTTTTAATAACTCTTCCCAAGACGGGAGGCACATTTACTTAAACGTTGCAACGGTTGACGGTTACGGTTTCCGCTCTCTCCCACCCAAGTAACCTGGCCCTGATGCTGCCATTAAAACCCAGGCAGCACCCCTTGACCCACAGTCCAGTACACGGTACCCGAGCAGGATCTGTCCTTCCCTCCAGAGGGTAGCCACCGGTTCCTTTGGCGGCTGGGCCCTGGCCTGCTCTGCTCAGGGCCCTCCCTCCAACCTGCCTCTCCGGAGGCGGCATTGCGGAAAACGGTAACGGTAACCAACATATTTACAAGCCACTAACGTCTGTGGTTGCCCTGCAAGTTCACGGGCTTGTCCATGGATAGTTCCCATGCATTTTTAACGGTCCCCACGGGGACAACGGTGCCGGCTCCAGCCGGTTGCAAATCACACGGTGAATCAGGTGAACTTCGGATCATTTTCACTTATCATTCTCATTATCAGTATAACTTTCAAACAACAAACAACAGGTGGTCCCAACGGGGACGGTGCTGCGGGCATCCACTGCCCTACTCCGGTCTTTCAAGCGCTGGGGTCGCTGGCAAGGGGTAGAGGTCTGCACTCGCTCGGGCTTCCGGGCCCCTCCTGAGTTTAGCGTCCAGTGCGAACCATCCTCGCTCCCCAAAGTGTCGGGTGTATTGCACAATGTCTCCCGGCATCAAGTTGCGGCCGGGATGTTCTTCGGGCAGGTGGGCATGCACATCCCGCCGGGCTACAAACACCTCGGCCTCCAGGCCCGGCTCGTATATGAACCCGTAGCCCCGGCGGACATCGAACCGCCTCACCTGCCCCTCGTACAACAGTCCCCGGACACGGGAGGTTGCCTGCCGGAGATGCTCCTTCTCCCGGATCGCTCTGGCCACCAGTTCGGCCTTCTTCCGCTCCCTCTCGGCGATCTCCAGGCCCAGCGGTACCGGCTCCCTATCCCAGTACGGCGCTGCCGCCAGCGCCGGCGCACGGGTCGGGCCCCGCGGGACATCCTGGACATTACCCACTGTCAGGACTACGGGTGGCATGTCCCGCGGTGTCTTGGCCTTGGGCGCTGCCTTGCAGCTGCAACCCGGCGCTACCTCAGCCGAGGTGTGGGGGATGGGCATAGGGGCTTTCCGCTGCCGGGCCTTCGGCTCGGAACGGGTCATCGGCTCCGGCTCGGGGAGTTTTTCACGGGATGCCTCCGGTTCTACCTTCGGCGTCTTCCACGGTAACACCTCCGGTGTGCCGCGGGCTCCGGTTACAGGTCGGCCCGCTTGGGCGGGGACGCTGGGTACTGCTACCGGTTGCGGTGGTAGCAGGCCTAGTGGCGGGGTCACGGCCTCCGGGACGGGTGGCGAGGGAGGCAACGGGGGGAGAGGGCTTGGACCGGGCCCCACAGCCGCGATGACCGGCCCCTCAAGGGTGTCGGGACGTGGGTCACTCACCCTCCCTTTCTCCGCTTCCTCCTCGCGTCTCCGCACGGTGGCTACAACGTCCGCCATGTCGGCCTCCCACTACTCCATGAGGAGCTGCATCCTGACCTGCAGCCTTTGGTAGAGCTGCGCGGTTCGGATCTCCACCCACGCCGCGGTTCCAGGCGCGGGGGCTACGGTGTCACGGGACGGCATCCACATGATGGCTTCTCTTTTTGCTTCCAGGAACGGTTTGTTTGCAGAGTCCTGGCGTCCCTGCTTTTATAGCCGCAGCTACATGCGGCCGGCCGCCATCGCGTCCCCCTTAGCTCTTTTCGGCCCCTCCTCTCCCTGGGCGGGGTCTTGGCCTTCGCGCCTCTACTGCTCGAAAAGACGCTCGAGCGGGAACTTTTCGCGCCAAAGATGGCGGCTTCTGAAATTTTTCTGCCGGATACCTCCGGCGGTAACAAGGCGCACCTCTACCAGACGGCAGAGCGGTAAGATCCTGTTCGTGACGCCAAGTTGTCGCGGGCGGGGAGGAGGGTGTCAGCACACCGCGCTCACCCCTTCTGCTCGGGTCCGGCTGCTCAGTGGTGGCTCGAGCCGTAGGCCGGATCCCGGGGGTTTTTCTCGAGCGGCACTCCTCGCCCGTGAGTGAAAGGGGGGTTTGGGATGTTGGGATAATGTCCGTGACGCCACCCACGGTTGTGGTGATGTGTAGCACCACCGCTGCTCAATGCGGGGATCCCGGGGATGGTGATGGGGAGCAGCCAGGTGTTGTGTTGCCCCTCCGTGGGTAGGGGTTGGTGATCCCGGGGCCCGGTGATGGCTTGGGAGGTGCAGGGCTTGGTGGGCGCAGGGACGCGGGGACAGCGCTGTGCCTTGCGGCACTGTGGTACTCACTCAGCCTGAGACGTGGACACAGTTTGTACGGTAAACCAAACGGCTGGTAGGACGGTCCCACAGACGGCTGCTTTGCTTTCCCGGTAGGTGACGGTGATGTCCCTCTTCCTTGCACCTGTATGTACGGTTGGTTGCGATGGGTCCCCACCGGTAACCCGCTCCCCGGCTTCAAGCTGGGCCGGAGGAGCACTACACTTTGCCCGCAGGCGCTGGCCCTCAGAGACTGGTGCCCTGGCGGTGGCGGTGCCTCTGTTGTACGGGTTGGGCTGTTGCCTTCAATCGGGACTTGGTTGTTGGGGGAATCTACGTCCCCTTCACTGACGGATTCGGCAAATTTGGCGACTCCTAGCCTTGCCGGGGTCCGAGAGGCCCCTGCCCTGGTGCTGACTGTCCTTCGGAACACTGCTCCAGACCACCGGGCACACAGCCAACGGGGTCCTTCCAGGAACTTCCAAACGGTCCCCCTCCGGACAGTCACCGCCGTCGCTGACCTTGCTGTTCTGGCCCTACACAAAGCTGGGCTCACCGGCTTGGCACACTCTCTGCTCTGTCACCACTTCTTGCTTTCCTCCTTTACTACTCTTCTTTCCTCCACTTTCACTTCTCTGTTGTTTACTCTAGCCCTCAGCTAGACTTCACTCTTGCCCTGCCTGGGCTAAACTCCACTCCTTCCACTTCCTCCTCCAAACTCTATCCGCCTGGTACTTCCTGCCTCCAGAGCTGTGATCTCCTTGGTGGGCGGAGCCAACCGCCTGGCCCACCCCCTGGTGGGAATCATCAGCCTCTGGAGGAAGGCAACAAGGATTTTTGGTTCAGCTTAGGTGTGCCTACCTGGGGTGTGGGGTGTGGTGGTGTTGTGACCTGTGACCCCTGGCTTGCCCAGGGCGACACACATGCTGCTTCTTTACAAAACGCAGCATTTTGCCAGTTCAGTAAGGAAAAATAAAAGTCGGTGTGAGTCTGTGTGTGCAGGAGATTTCTGGAATCTCATAGGTTTTGCTATTATGATAACAAGCAGTTTTTTGTTACCATGTATTTGCATAAAACAAATAAAACAAAATGCAAAAAAAAAACCCACCAAAAACAACCTGTGTGAACATAGCTTTACCCTCCAAATGTCCTGATTGTGGCTGTAACGCACTATACATTGCTTCAGTCTTTGCTGTTAGAATGTGTAGACTTGGGTGATGAAGGTTCTATGTGAGGTCACATGGCGGAATGTTGGACGCAGAGAGCTCCATGCAGCAAACATGGAGACATCCACTTGGAGATAATAATATTTATATAGCGCTATCAATTCCACAGCATTTTACATACATTGGCAACACTGTCCCAATTGGGGTTCACAATCTAAATTCCCTATCAGTATGTTTTTGGAGTGTGGGAAACCGGAGGAAACCCACGCAAGCACGGGAAGAACATACAAACTCCTTGCAGATGTTGTCCTTAGTGGGACTTGAACCAAGGACCCCAGCGCTGCAGTCACCGTGCCACCCATACATCAAATAAGTTTCTGTGACAATCATTTTTAACATGATAAAAAATACCAGTTTTCTAAAATAGATTTGTTTTACTTGACTTGAATTATTTGACACATTGATCTGATCTAACATTGGAAGTGCATTGCCATGCTTAAACACTTGCACTGGCATAATATTGCCGCACATTTATCATTAAGGTGCAAAATTGAAAAAATATGGATTGGCAGGTTTTGAAGTGAGTGATACAGAAAAATGTGGAGCAAATTCCGCCATTTTAGATCACTGGGACCATTACAATTTGGAATGTTGTAACGTCTGCATTGTAATATGTCATTATAATCTGAAGAATTGGTAGGTGGGGGATGGTTATCCATTATTTGTTCTCACGTATGTGCACATATGGAGCATCTAGTCACAATCTAATTTAAGGACTTCAGATCACATATAAACACAACCAATTGAAGTCCATCTTCCATTTTTACATTAGTCTTCCGAATTCTAGGACTTTGACCCTTTCTTTTTTTCTTTTTTTCCAGGGAGTATATCGGGATCTAGAAAGGAAGACTGAAGAATTTAGAAAGGGCCATTATATTGATTAGTGTTAGATTATAGGACTACCGGTATATTGTATTTGGTGCCTTATGTGTCATCACACACTGACTATATAGAACAAAATCTGGAATCTGTTTTATGGTATTCTATTACAGCCATTACTCTGTTTTCCTATACGGGAAGTTGACATCACCATGCATAAAGAATCCCTATCCATCTGCATGTTCAGAAAGATGTTACATTTTGGCATCTGGGCATTGCACCAATAGAACCTGGACCTTGGATTAGTCTACATACAAGTTGATTGTCTCTATATGCCCTTAACATTTGATGGGATGCAGGTCTGTATTGTAAAAATGTCTCCTATCATGTTCCCTATTTTGTTATCATTTCCACATCCTGGTCCCCATCTTGGACATCATAACACATTTACACATTAGTGTAAATCCGTAAGAAAGATAACACTACAGCTACAGAGGTGACCGTCTGATAGCCCAGCTCGACTATCCATCTCTACTGAAGACCCTTTCAGCTTTTTGAGAGTTGGGTGGAGGACATCATCTCTGAAAATAGGGTCCCACAGCTGCACCCCATCAGTGGGAGCAGGACTCTTAGGACTTTTAGAAGAGTCAATGCTCTGAGACCATGGGGGGCGCTTAGCCCCCTCTCTTCGACACTGAGGATGTTTCATTTTTCAGGGATTAGAGAGGGTGGTCCTTATGGTGGACTGCAGGTATGGAGAGCTGTTGTTATCGTATTAGATAGATAAGAATAATTATATGTATTGTAGAAATGTCTCCTATCATGTTCCCTAATTTTTTATTATGTCCACATCCTGGTCCCCATCTTGGACATCATAACAACAAACGTGCACTTTTTTGTTTAATTTACACATTGGACCATAGGAAAAATGACACTACAGCTACAGAGGTGACCGACTGATAGCCCAGCTCGACTATCCATCTCTACTGAAGACCCTTTCAGCTTTTTGAGAGTTGGGTGGAGGACATCATCTCTGAAAATAGGGTCCCACAGCTGCACCCCATCAGTTTGAGCAGGACTCTTAGAAGAGTCAATGCTCTGAGACCATGGGGGGCGCTTAGCCCCCTCTCTTCGTCACTGAGGATGATTTCATTTTTCAGGGATTAGAGAGGGTGGTCCTTATGGTGGACTGCAGGTATGGAGAGCTGTTGTCATCGTATTAGATAGATAAGAATGATTATATGTATTGTAGAAATGTCTCCTATCATGTTCCCTAATTTTTTATTATGTCCACATCCTGGTCCCCATCTTGGACATCATAACAAGCGTGCACGTTTTTGTTTAATTTACACATTGGACCATAGGAAAAATGACACTACAGCTACAGAGGTGACCGTCTGATAGCCCAGCTCGACTATTCATCTCTACTGAAGACCCTTTCAGCTTTTTGAGAGTTGGGTGGAGGACATCATCTCTGAAAATAGGGTCCCACAGCTGCACCCCATCAGTGGGAGCAGGACTCTTTTAACTCTTAGAAGAGTCAATGCTCTGAGACCATGGGGGGCGCTTAGCCCCCTCTCTTCGTCACTGAGGATGTTTCATTTTTCAGGGATTAGAGAGGGTGGTCCTTATGGTGGACTGCAGGTATGGAGAGCTGTTGTCATCGTATTAGATAGATAAGAATGATTATATGTATTGTAGAAATGTCTCCTATCATGTTCCCTAATTTTTTATTATGTCCACATCCTGGTCCCCATCTTGGACATCATAACAAACGTGCACTTTTTTGTTTAATTTACACATTGGACCATAGGAAAAATGACACTACAGCTACAGAGGTGACCGTCTGATAGCCCAGCTCGACTATCCATCTCTACTGAAGACCCTTTCAGCTTTTTGAGAGTTGGGTGGAGGACATCATCTCTGAAAATAGGGTCCCACAGCTGCACCCCATCAGTGGGAGCAGGACTCTTTTAACTCTTAGAAGAGTCAATGCTCTGAGACCATGGGGGGCGCTTAGCCCCCTCTCTTCGTCACTGAGGATGATTTCATTTTTCAGGGATTAGAGAGGGTGGTCCTTATGGTGGACTGCAGGTATGGAGAGCTGTTGTCATCGTATTAGATAGATAAGAATGATTATATGTATTGTAGAAATGTCTCCTATCATGTTCCCTAATTTTTTATTATGTCCACATCCTGGTCCCCATCTTGGACATCATAACAAACGTGCACTTTTTTGTTTAATTTACACATTGGACCATAGGAAAAATGACACTACAGCTACAGAGGTGACCGTCTGATAGCCCAGCTCGACTATCCATCTCTTCTGAAGACCCTTTCAGCTTTTTGAGAGTTGGGTGGAGGACATCATCTCTGAAAATAGGGTCCCACAGCTGCACCCATCAGTGGGAGCAGGACTCTTTTAACTCTTAGAAGAGTCAATGCTCTGAGACCATGGGGGGCGCTTAGCCCCCTCTCTTCGTCACTGAGGATGATTTCATTTTTCAGGGATTAGAGAGGGTGGTCCTTATGGTGGACTGCAGGTATGGAGAGCTGTTGTCATCGTATTAGATAGATAAGAATGATTATATGTATTGTAGAAATGTCTCCTATCATGTTCCCTAATTTTTTATTATGTCCACATCCTGGTCCCCATCTTGGACATCATAACAAACGGCACTTTTTTGTTTAATTTACACATTGGACCATAGGATAAATGACACTACAGCTACAGAGGTGACCGTCTGATAGCCCAGCTCGACTATCCATCTCTACTGAAGACCCTTTCAGCTTTTTGAGAGTTGGGTGGAGGACATCATCTCTGAAAATAGGGTCCCACAGCTGCACCCCATCAGTCGGAGCAGGACTCTTTTAACTCTTAGAAGAGTCAATGCTCTGAGACCATGGGGGACGCTTAGCCCCCTCTCTTCGTCACTGAGGATGATTTCATTTTTCAGGGATTAGAGAGGGTGGTCCTTATGGTGGACTGCAGCTATGGAGAGCTGTTGTCATCGTATTAGATAGATAAGAATGATTATATGTATTGTAGAAATGTCTCCTATCATGTTCCCTAATTTTTTATTATGTCCACATCCTGGTCCCCATCTTGGACATCATAACAAATGTGCACTTTTTTGTTTAATTTACACATTGGACCATAGGAAAAATGACACTACAGCTACAGAGGTGACCGTCTGATAGCCCAGCTCGACTATCCATCTCTACTGAAGACCCTTTCAGCTTTTTGAGAGTTGGGTGGAGGACATCATCTCTGAAAATAGGGTCCCTCAGCTGCACCCCATCAGTGGGAGCAGGACTCTTTTAACTCTTAGAAGAGTCAATGCTCTGAGACCATGGGGGGCGCTTAGCCCCCTCTCTTCGTCACTGAGGATGTTTCATTTTTCAGGGATTAGAGAGGGTGGTCCTTATGGTGGACTGCAGGTATGGAGAGCTGTTGTCATCGTATTAGATAGATAAGAATGATTATATGTATTGTAGAAATGTCTCCTATCATGTTCCCTAATTTTTTATTATGTCCACATCCTGGTCCCCATCTTGGACATCATAACAAACGTGCACTTTTTTGTTTAATTTACACATTGGACCATAGGAAAAATGACACTACAGCTACAGAGGTGACCGTCTGATAGCCCAGCTCGACTATCCATCTCTACTGAAGACCCTTTCAGCTTTTTGAGAGTTGGGTGGAGGACATCATCTCTGAAAATAGGGTCCCACAGCTGCACCCCATCAGTGGGAGCAGGACTCTTTTAACTCTTAGAAGAGTCAATGCTCTGAGACCATGGGGGGCGCTTAGCCCCCTCTCTTTGTCACTGAGGATGATTTCATTTTTCAGGGATTAGAGAGGGTGGTCCTTATGGTGGACTGCAGGTATGGAGAGCTGTTGTCATCGTATTAGATAGATAAGAA
Source organism: Anomaloglossus baeobatrachus (assembly GCF_048569485.1). Lineage (NCBI taxonomy): Eukaryota > Metazoa > Chordata > Amphibia > Anura > Aromobatidae > Anomaloglossus > Anomaloglossus baeobatrachus. The sequence continues at coordinate 274,104,619 of NC_134357.1, read as the reverse complement.
TGATTATATGTATTGTAGAAATGTCTCCTATCATGTTCCCTAATTTTTTATTATGTCCACATCCTGGTCCCCATCTTGGACATCATAACAAACGTGCACTTTTTTGTTTAATTTACACATTGGACCATAGGAAAAATGACACTACAGCTACAGAGGTGACCGTCTGATAGCCCAGCTCGACTATCCATCTCTACTGAAGACCCTTTCAGCTTTTTGAGAGTTGGGTGGAGGACATCATCTCTGAAAATAGGGTCCCACAGCTGCACCCCATCAGTGGGAGCAGGACTCTTTTAACTCTTAGAAGAGTCAATGCTCTGAGACCATGGGGGGCGCTTAGCCCCCTCTCTTCGTCACTGAGGATGATTTCATTTTTCAGGGATTAGAGAGGGTGGTCCTTATGGTGGACTGCAGGTATGGAGAGCTGTTGTAATCGTATTAGATAGATAAGAATGATTATATGTATTGTAGAAATGTCTCCTATCATGTTCCCTAATTTTTTATTATGTCCACATCCTGGTCACCATCTTGGACATCATAACAAACGTGCACTTTTTTGTTTAATTTACACATTGGACCATAGGAAAAATGACACTACAGCTACAGAGGTGACCGTCTGATAGCCCAGCTCGACTATCCATCTCTTCTGAAGACCCTTTCAGCTTTTTGAGAGTTGGGTGGAGGACATCATCTCTGAAAATAGGGTCCCACAGCTGCACCCCATCAGTGGGAGCAGGACTCTTTTAACTCTTAGAAGAGTCAATGCTCTGAGACCATGGGGGGCGCTTAGCCCCCTCTCTTCGTCACTGAGGATGATTTCATTTTTCAGGGATTAGAGAGGGTGGTCCTTATGGTGGACTGCAGGTATGGAGAGCTGTTGTCATCGTATTAGATAGATAAGAATGATTATATGTATTGTAGAAATGTCTCCTATCATGTTCCCTAATTTTTTATTATGTCCACATCCTGGTCCCCATCTTGGACATCATAACAAACGTGCACTTTTTTGTTTAATTTACACATTGGACCATAGGAAAAATGACACTACAGCTACAGAGGTGACCGTCTGATAGCCCAGCTAGACTATCCATCTCTACTGAAGACCCTTTCAGCTTTTTGAGAGTTGGGTGGAGGACATCATCTCTGAAAATAGGGTCCCACAGCTGCACCCCATCAGTGGGAGCAGGACTCTTTTAACTCTTAGAAGAGTCAATGCTCTGAGACCATGGGGGGCGCTTAGCCCCCTCTCTTCGTCACTGAGGATGATTTCATTTTTCAGGGATTAGAGAGGGTGGTCCTTATGGTGGACTGCAGGTATGGAGAGCTGTTGTCATCGTATTAGATAGATAAGAATGATTATATGTATTGTAGAAATGTCTCTTATCATGTTCCCTAATTTTTTTTTATGTCCACATCCTGGTCCCCATCTTGGACATCATAACAAACGTGCACTTTTTTGTTTAATTTACACATTGGACCATAGGAAAAATGACACTACAGCTACAGAGGTGACCGTCTGATAGCCCAGCTCGACTATCCATCTCTACTGAAGACCCTTTCAGCTTTTTGAGAGTTGGGTGGAGGACATCATCTCTGAAAATAGGGTCCCACAGCTGCACTCCATCAGTGGGAGCAGGACTCTTTTAACTCTTAGAAGAGTCAATGCTCTGAGACCATGGGGGGCGCTTAGCCCCCTCTCTTCGTCACTGAGGATGATTTCATTTTTCAGGGATTAGAGAGGGTGGTCCTTATGGTGGACTGCAGGTATGGAGAGCTGTTGTCATCGTATTAGATAGATAAGAATGATTATATGTATTGTAGAAATGTCTCCTATCATGTTGCTTAATTTTTTATTATGTCCACATCCTGGTCCCCATCTTGGACATCATAACAAACGTGCACTTTTTTGTTTAATTTACACATTGGACCATAGGAAAAATGACACTACAGCTACAGAGGTGACCGTCTGATAGCCCAGCTCGACTATCCATCTCTACTGAAGACCCTTTCAGCTTTTAGAGAGTTGGGTGGAGGACATCATCTCTGAAAATAGGGTCCCACAGCTGCACCCCATCAGTGGGAGCAGGACTCTTTTAACTCTTAGAAGATTCAATGCTCTGAGACCATGGGGGGCGCTTAGCCCCCTCTCTTCGTCACTGAGGATGATTTCATTTTTCAGGGATTAGAGAGGGTGGTCCTCATGGTGGACTGCAGGTATGGAGAGCTGTTGTCATCGTATTAGATAGATAAGAATGATTATATGTATTGTAGAAATGTCTCCTATCATGTTCCCTAATTTTTTATTATGTCCACATCCTGGTCCCCATCTTGGACATCATAACAAACGTGCACTTTTTTGTTTAATTTACACATTGGACCATAGGAAAAATGACACTACAGCTACAGAGGTGACCGTCTGATAGCCCAGCTCGACTATCCATCTCTACTGAAGACCCTTTCAGCTTTTTGAGAGTTGGGTGGAGGACATCATCTCTGAAAATAGGGTCCCACAGCTGCACCCCATCAGTGGGAGCAGGACTCTTTTAACTCTTAGAAGAGTCAATGCTCTGAGACCATGGGGGGCGCTTAGCCCCCTCTCTTCGTCACTGAGGATGATTTCATTTTTCAGGGATTAGAGAGGGTGGTCCTTATGGTGGACTGCAGGTATGGAGAGCTGTTGTCATCGTATTAGATAGATAAGAATGATTATATGTATTGTAGAAATGTCTCCTATCATGTTCCCTAATTTTTTATTATGTCCACATCCTGGTCCCCATCTTGGACATCATAACAAACGTGCACTTTTTTGTTTAATTTACACATTGGACCATAGGAAAAATGACACTACAGCTACAGAGGTGACCGTCTGATAGCCCAGCTCGACTATCCATCTCTTCTGAAGACCCTTTCAGCTTTTTGAGAGTTGGGTGGAGGACATCATCTCTGAAAATAGGGTCCCACAGCTGCACCCCATCAGTGGGAGCAGGACTCTTTTAACTCTTAGAAGAGTCAATGCTCTGAGACCATGGGGGGCGCTTAGCCCCCTCTCTTCGTCACTGAGGATGATTTCATTTTTCAGGGATTAGAGAGGGTGGTCCTTATGGTGGACTGCAGGTATGGCGAGCTGTTGTCATCGTATTAGATAGATAAGAATGATTATATGTATTGTAGAAATGTCTCCTATCATGTTCCCTAATTTTTTATTATGTCCACATCCTGGTCCCCATCTTGGACATCATAACAAACGGCACTTTTTTGTTTAATTTACACATTGGACCATAGGAAAAATGACACTACAGCTACAGAGGTGACCGTCTGATAGCCCAGCTCGACTATCCATCTCTACTGAAGACCCTTTCAGCTTTTTGAGAGTTGGGTGGAGGACATCATCTCTGAAAATAGGGTCCCACAGCTGCACCCCATCAGTGGGAGCAGGACTCTTTTAACTCTTAGAAGAGTCAATGCTCTGAGACCATGGGGGGCGCTTAGCCCCCTCTCTTCGTCACTGAGGATTATTTCATTTTTCAGGGATTAGAGAGGGTGGTCCTTATGGTGGACTGCAGGTATGGAGAGCTGTTGTCATCGTATTAGATAGATAAGAATGATTATATGTATTGTAGAAATGTCTCCTATCATGTTCCCTAATTTTTTATTATGTCCACATCCTGGTCCCCATCTTGGACATCATAACAAACGTGCACTTTTTTGTTTAATTTACACATTGGACCATAGGAAAAATGACACTACAGCTACAGAGGTGACCGTCTGATAGCCCAGCTCGACTATCCATCTCTTCTGAAGACCCTTTCAGCTTTTTGAGAGTTGGGTGGAGGACATCATCTCTGAAAATAGGGTCCCACAGCTGCACCCCATCAGTGGGAGCAGGACTCTTTTAACTCTTAGAAGAGTCAATGCTCTGAGACCATGGGGGGCGCTTAGCCCCCTCTCTTCGTCACTGAGGATGATTTCATTTTTCAGGGATTAGAGAGGGTGGTCCTTATGGTGGACTGCAGGTATGGAGAGCTGTTGTCATCGTATTAGATAGATAAGAATGATTATATGTATTGTAGAAATGTCTCTTATCATGTTCCCTAATTTTTTTTTATGTCCACATCCTGGTCCCCATCTTGGACATCATAACAAACGTGCACTTTTTTGTTTAATTTACACATTGGACCATAGGAAAAATGACACTACAGCTACAGAGGTGACCGTCTGATAGCCCAGCTCGACTATCCATCTCTACTGAAGACCCTTTCAGCTTTTTGAGAGTTGGGTGGAGGACATCATCTCTGAAAATAGGGTCCCACAGCTGCACTCCATCAGTGGGAGCAGGACTCTTTTAACTCTTAGAAGAGTCAATGCTCTGAGACCATGGGGGGCGCTTAGCCCCCTCTCTTCGTCACTGAGGATGATTTCATTTTTCAGGGATTAGAGAGGGTGGTCCTTATGGTGGACTGCAGGTATGGAGAGCTGTTGTCATCGTATTAGATAGATAAGAATGATTATATGTATTGTAGAAATGTCTCCTATCATGTTGCTTAATTTTTTATTATGTCCACATCCTGGTCCCCATCTTGGACATCATAACAAACGTGCACTTTTTTGTTTAATTTACACATTGGACCATAGGAAAAATGACACTACAGCTACAGAGGTGACCGTCTGATAGCCCAGCTCGACTATCCATCTCTACTGAAGACCCTTTCAGCTTTTAGAGAGTTGGGTGGAGGACATCATCTCTGAAAATAGGGTCCCACAGCTGCACCCCATCAGTGGGAGCAGGACTCTTTTAACTCTTAGAAGATTCAATGCTCTGAGACCATGGGGGGCGCTTAGCCCCCTCTCTTCGTCACTGAGGATGATTTCATTTTTCAGGGATTAGAGAGGGTGGTCCTCATGGTGGACTGCAGGTATGGAGAGCTGTTGTCATCGTATTAGATAGATAAGAATGATTATATGTATTGTAGAAATGTCTCCTATCATGTTCCCTAATTTTTTATTATGTCCACATCCTGGTCCCCATCTTGGACATCATAACAAACGTGCACTTTTTTGTTTAATTTACACATTGGACCATAGGAAAAATGACACTACAGCTACAGAGGTGACCGTCTGATAGCCCAGCTCGACTATCCATCTCTACTGAAGACCCTTTCAGCTTTTTGAGAGTTGGGTGGAGGACATCATCTCTGAAAATAGGGTCCCACAGCTGCACCCCATCAGTGGGAGCAGGACTCTTTTAACTCTTAGAAGAGTCAATGCTCTGAGACCATGGGGGGCGCTTAGCCCCCTCTCTTCGTCACTGAGGATGATTTCATTTTTCAGGGATTAGAGAGGGTGGTCCTTATGGTGGACTGCAGGTATGGAGAGCTGTTGTCATCGTATTAGATAGATAAGAATGATTATATGTATTGTAGAAATGTCTCCTATCATGTTCCCTAATTTTTTATTATGTCCACATCCTGGTCCCCATCTTGGACATCATAACAAACGTGCACTTTTTTGTTTAATTTACACATTGGACCATAGGAAAAATGACACTACAGCTACAGAGGTGACCGTCTGATAGCCCAGCTCGACTATCCATCTCTTCTGAAGACCCTTTCAGCTTTTTGAGAGTTGGGTGGAGGACATCATCTCTGAAAATAGGGTCCCACAGCTGCACCCCATCAGTGGGAGCAGGACTCTTTTAACTCTTAGAAGAGTCAATGCTCTGAGACCATGGGGGGCGCTTAGCCCCCTCTCTTCGTCACTGAGGATGATTTCATTTTTCAGGGATTAGAGAGGGTGGTCCTTATGGTGGACTGCAGGTATGGCGAGCTGTTGTCATCGTATTAGATAGATAAGAATGATTATATGTATTGTAGAAATGTCTCCTATCATGTTCCCTAATTTTTTATTATGTCCACATCCTGGTCCCCATCTTGGACATCATAACAAACGGCACTTTTTTGTTTAATTTACACATTGGACCATAGGAAAAATGACACTACAGCTACAGAGGTGACCGTCTGATAGCCCAGCTCGACTATCCATCTCTACTGAAGACCCTTTCAGCTTTTTGAGAGTTGGGTGGAGGACATCATCTCTGAAAATAGGGTCCCACAGCTGCACCCCATCAGTGGGAGCAGGACTCTTTTAACTCTTAGAAGAGTCAATGCTCTGAGACCATGGGGGGCGCTTAGCCCCCTCTCTTCGTCACTGAGGATTATTTCATTTTTCAGGGATTAGAGAGGGTGGTCCTTATGGTGGACTGCAGGTATGGAGAGCTGTTGTCATCGTATTAGATAGATAAGAATGATTATATGTATTGTAGAAATGTCTCCTATCATGTTCCCTAATTTTTTATTATGTCCACATCCTGGTCCCCATCTTGGACATCATAACAAACGTGCACTTTTTTGTTTAATTTACACATTGGACCATAGGAAAAATGACACTACAGCTACAGAGGTGACCGTCTGATAGCCCAGCTCGACTATCCATCTCTTCTGAAGACCCTTTCAGCTTTTTGAGAGTTGGGTGGAGGACATCATCTCTGAAAATAGGGTCCCACAGCTGCACCCCATCAGTGGGAGCAGGACTCTTTTAACTCTTAGAAGAGTCAATGCTCTGAGACCATGGGGGGCGCTTAGCCCCCTCTCTTCGTCACTGAGGATGATTTCATTTTTCAGGGATTAGAGAGGGTGGTCCTTATGGTGGACTGCAGGTATGGCGAGCTGTTGTCATCGTATTAGATAGATAAGAATGATTATATGTATTGTAGAAATGTCTCCTATCATGTTCCCTAATTTTTTATTATGTCCACATCCTGGTCCCCATCTTGGACATCATAACAAACGGCACTTTTTTGTTTAATTTACACATTGGACCATAGGAAAAATGACACTACAGCTACAGAGGTGACCGTCTGATAGCCCAGCTCGACTATCCATCTCTACTGAAGACCCTTTCAGCTTTTTGAGAGTTGGGTGGAGGACATCATCTCTGAAAATAGGGTCCCACAGCTGCACCCCATCAGTGGGAGCAGGACTCTTTTAACTCTTAGAAGAGTCAATGCTCTGAGACCATGGGGGGCGCTTAGCCCCCTCTCTTCGTCACTGAGGATGATTTCATTTTTCAGGGATTAGAGAGGGTGGTCCTTATGGTGGACTGCAGGTATGGAGAGCTGTTGTCATCGTATTAGATAGATAAGAATGATTATATGTATTGTAGAAATGTCTCCTATCATGTTCCCTAATTTTTTATTATGTCCACATCCTGGTCCCCATCTTGGACATCATAACAAACGGCACTTTTTTGTTTAATTTACACATTGGACCATAGGAAAATTGACACTACAGCTACAGAGGTGACCGTCTGATAGCTCAGCTCGACTATCCATCTCTACTGAAGACCCTTTCAGCTTTTTGAGAGTTGGGTGGAGGACATCATCTCTGAAAATAGGGTCCCACAGCTGCACCCCATCAGTGGGAGCAGGACTCTTTTAACTCTTAGAAGAGTCAATGCTCTGAGACCATGGGGGGCGCTTAGCCCCCTCTCTTCGTCACTGAGGATGATTTCATTTTTCAGGGATTAGAGAGGGTGGTCCTTATGGTGGACTGCAGGTATGGAGAGCTGTTGTCATCGTATTAGATAGATAAGAATGATTATATGTATTGTAGAAATGTCTCCTATCATGTTCCCTAATTTTTTATTATGTCCACATCCTGGTCCCCATCTTGGACATCATAACAAACGTGCACTTTTTTGTTTAATTTACACATTGGACCATAGGAAAAATGACACTACAGCTACAGAGGTGACCGTCTGATAGCCCAGCTCGACTATCCATCTCTACTGAAGACCCTTTCAGCTTTTTGAGAGTTGGGTGGAGGACATCATCTCTGAAAATAGGGTCCCACAGCTGCACCCATCAGTGGGAGCAGGACTCTTTTAACTCTTAGAGGAGTCAATGCTCTGAGACCATGGGGGGCGCTTAGCCCCCTCTCTTCGTCACTGAGGATGATTTCATTTTTCAGGGATTAGAGAGGGTGGTCCTTATGGTGGACTGCAGGTATGGAGAGCTGTTGTCATCGTATTAGATAGATAAGAATGATTATAGGTATTGTAGAAATGTCTCTTATCATGTTCCCTAATTTTTTATTATGTCCACATCCTGGTCCCCATCTTGGACATCATAACAAACGTGCACTTTTTCGTTTAATTTACACATTGGACCATAGGAAAAATGACACTACAGCTACAGAGGTGACCGTCTGATAGCCCAGCTCGACTATCCATCTCTACTGAAGACCCTTTCAGCTTTTTGAGAGTTGGGTGGAGGACATCATCTCTGAAAATAGGGTCCCACAGCTGCACCCCATCAGTAGGAGCAGGACTCTTAGGACTCTTAGAAGAGTCAATGCTCTGAGACCATGGGGGGCGCTTAGCCCCCTCTCTTCGTCACTGAGGATGATTTCATTTTTCAGGGATTAGAGAGGGTGGTCCTTATGGTGGACTGCAGGTATGGAGAGCTGTTGTCATCGTATTAGATAGATAAGAATGATTATATGTATTGTAGAAATGTCTCCTATCATGTTCCCTAATTTTTTATTATGTCCACATCCTGGTCCCCATCTTGGACATCATAACAAACGTGCACTTTTTTGTTTAATGTACACATTGGACCATAGGAAAAATGACACTACAGCTACAGAGGTGACCGTCTGATAGCCCAGCTCGACTATCCATCTCTACTGAAGACCCTTTCAGCTTTTTGAGAGTTGGGTGGAGGACATCATCTCTGAAAATAGGGTCCCACAGCTGCACCCCATCAGTGGGAGCAGGACTCTTTTAACTCTTAGAAGAGTCAATGCTCTGAGACCATGGGGGGCGCTTAGCCCCCTCTCTTCGTCACTGAGGATGATTTCATTTTTCAGGGATTAGAGAGGGTGGTCCTTATGGTGGACTGCAGGTATGGAGAGCTGTTGTCATCGTATTAGATAGATAAGAATGATTATATGTATTGTAGAAATGTCTCTTATCATGTTCCCTAATTTTTTATTATGTCCACATCCTGGTCCCCATCTTGGACATCATAACAAACGTGCACTTTTTCGTTTAATTTACACATTGGACCATAGGAAAAATGACACTACAGCTACAGAGGTGACCGTCTGATAGCCCAGCTCGACTATCCATCTCTACTGAAGACCCTTTCAGCTTTTTGAGAGTTGGGTGGAGGACATCATCTCTGAAAATAGGGTCCCACAGCTGCACCCCATCAGTGGGAGCAGGACTCTTAGGACTCTTAGAAGAGTCAATGCTCTGAGACCATGGGGGGCGCTTAGCCCCCTCTCTTCGTCACTGAGGATGATTTCATTTTTCAGGGATTAGAGAGGGTGGTCCTAATGGTGGACTGCAGGTATGGAGAGCTGTTGTCATCGTATTAGATAGATAAGAATGATTATATGTATTGTAGAAATGTCTCCTATCATGTTCCCTAATTTTTTATTATGTCCACATCCTGGTCCCCATCTTGGACATCATAACAAACGTGCACTTTTTTGTTTAATGTACACATTGGACCATAGGAAAAATGACACTACAGCTACAGAGGTGACCGTCTGATAGCCCAGCTCGACTATCCATCTCTACTGAAGACCCTTTCAGCTTTTTGAGAGTTGGGTGGAGGACATCATCTCTGAAAATAGGGTCCCACAGCTGCACCCCATCAGTGGGAGCAGGACTCTTTTAACTCTTAGAAGAGTCAATGCTCTGAGACCATGGGGGGCGCTTAGCCCCCTCTCTTCGTCACTGAGGATGATTTCATTTTTCAGGGATTAGAGAGGGTGGTCCTTATGGTGGACTGCAGGTATGGAGAGCTGTTGTCATCGTATTATATAGATAAGAATGATTATATGTATTGTAGAAATGTCTCCTATCATGTTCCCTAATTTTTTATTATGTCCACATCCTGGTCCCCATCTTGGACATCATAACAAACGGCACTTTTTTGTTTAATTTACACATTGGACCATAGGAAAATTGACACTACAGCTACAGAGGTGACCGTCTGATAGCTCAGCTCGACTATCCATCTCTACTGAAGACCCTTTCAGATTTTTGAGAGTTGGGTGGAGGACATCATCTCTGAAAATAGGGTCCCACAGCTGCACCCCATCAGTGGGAGCAGGACTCTTTTATTTCTTAGAAGAGTCAATGCTCTGAGACCATGGGGGGCGCTTAGCCCCCTCTCTTCGTCACTGAGGATGATTTCATTTTTCAGGGATTAGAGAGGGTGGTCCTTATGGTGGACTGCAGGTATGGAGAGCTGTTGTCATCGTATTAGATAGATAAGAATGATTATATGTATTGTAGAAATGTCTCCTATCATGTTCCCTAATTTTTTATTATGTCCACATCCTGGTCCCCATCTTGGACATCATAACAAACGTGCACTTTTTTGTTTAATTTACACATTGGACCATAGGAAAAATGACACTACAGCTACAGAGGTGACCGTCTGATAGCCCAGCTCGACTATCCATCTCTACTGAAGACCCTTTCAGCTTTTTGAGAGTTGGGTGGAGGACATCATCTCTGAAAATAGGGTCCCACAGCTGCACCCATCAGTGGGAGCAGGACTCTTTTAACTCTTAGAGGAGTCAATGCTCTGAGACCATGGGGGGCGCTTAGCCCCCTCTCTTCGTCACTGAGGATGATTTCATTTTTCATGGATTAGAGAGGGTGGTCCTTATGGTGGACTGCAGGTATGGAGAGCTGTTGTCATCGTATTAGATAGATAAGAATGATTATAGGTATTGTAGAAATGTCTCTTATCATGTTCCCTAATTTTTTATTATGTCCACATCCTGGTCCCCATCTTGGACATCATAACAAACGTGCACTTTTTCGTTTAATTTACACATTGGACCATAGGAAAAATGACACTACAGCTACAGAGGTGACCGTCTGATAGCCCAGCTCGACTATCCATCTCTACTGAAGACCCTTTCAGCTTTTTGAGAGTTGGGTGGAGGACATCATCTCTGAAAATAGGGTCCCACAGCTGCACCCCATCAGTAGGAGCAGGACTCTTAGGACTCTTAGAAGAGTCAATGCTCTGAGACCATGGGGGGCGCTTAGCCCCCTCTCTTCGTCACTGAGGATGATTTCATTTTTCAGGGATTAGAGAGGGTGGTCCTTATGGTGGACTGCAGGTATGGAGAGCTGTTGTCATCGTATTAGATAGATAAGAATGATTATATGTATTGTAGAAATGTCTCCTATCATGTTCCCTAATTTTTTATTATGTCCACATCCTGGTCCCCATCTTGGACATCATAACAAACGTGCACTTTTTTGTTTAATGTACACATTGGACCATAGGAAAAATGACACTACAGCTACAGAGGTGACCGTCTGATAGCCCAGCTCGACTATCCATCTCTACTGAAGACCCTTTCAGCTTTTTGAGAGTTGGGTGGAGGACATCATCTCTGAAAATAGGGTCCCACAGCTGCACCCCATCAGTGGGAGCAGGACTCTTTTAACTCTTAGAAGAGTCAATGCTCTGAGACCATGGGGGGCGCTTAGCCCCCTCTCTTCGTCACTGAGGATGATTTCATTTTTCAGGGATTAGAGAGGGTGGTCCTTATGGTGGACTGCAGGTATGGAGAGCTGTTGTCATCGTATTAGATAGATAAGAATGATTATATGTATTGTAGAAATGTCTCTTATCATGTTCCCTAATTTTTTATTATGTCCACATCCTGGTCCCCATCTTGGACATCATAACAAACGTGCACTTTTTCGTTTAATTTACACATTGGACCATAGGAAAAATGACACTACAGCTACAGAGGTGACCGTCTGATAGCCCAGCTCGACTATCCATCTCTACTGAAGACCCTTTCAGCTTTTTGAGAGTTGGGTGGAGGACATCATCTCTGAAAATAGGGTCCCACAGCTGCACCCCATCAGTGGGAGCAGGACTCTTAGGACTCTTAGAAGAGTCAATGCTCTGAGACCATGGGGGGCGCTTAGCCCCCTCTCTTCGTCACTGAGGATGATTTCATTTTTCAGCGATTAGAGAGGGTGGTCCTAATGGTTGACTGCAGGTATGGAGAGCTGTTGTCATCGTATTAGATAGATAAGAATGATTATATGTATTGTAGAAATGTCTCCTATCATGTTCCCTAATTTTTTATTATGTCCACATCCTGGTCCCCATCTTGGACATCATAACAAACGTGCACTTTTTTGTTTAATGTACACATTGGACCATAGGAAAAATGACACTACAGCTACAGAGGTGACCGTCTGATAGCCCAGCTCGACTATCCATCTCTACTGAAGACCCTTTCAGCTTTTTGAGAGTTGGGTGGAGGACATCATCTCTGAAAATAGGGTCCCACAGCTGCACCCCATCAGTGGGAGCAGGACTCTTTTAACTCTTAGAAGAGTCAATGCTCTGAGACCATGGGGGGCGCTTAGCCCCCTCTCTTCGTCACTGAGGATGATTTCATTTTTCAGGGATTAGAGAGGGTGGTCCTTATGGTGGACTGCAGGTATGGAGAGCTGTTGTAATCGTATTAGATAGATAAGAATGATTATATGTATTGTAGAAATGTCTCCTATCATGTTCCCTAATTTTTTATTATGTCCACATCCTGGTCCCCATCTTGGACATCATAACAAACGTGCACTTTTTTGTTTAATTTACACATTGGACCATAGGAAAAATGACACTACAGCTACAGAGGTGACCGTCTGATAGCCCAGCTAGACTATCCATCTCTACTGAAGACCCTTTCAGCTTTTTGAGAGTTGGGTGGAGGACATCATCTCTGAAAATAGGGTCCCACAGCTGCACCCCATCAGTGGGAGCAGGACTCTTTTAACTCTTAGAAGAGTCAATGCTCTGAGACCATGGGGGGCGCTTAGCCCCCTCTCTTCGTCACTGAGGATGATTTCATTTTTCAGGGATTAGAGAGGGTGGTCCTTATGGTGGACTGCAGGTATGGAGAGCTGTTGTCATCGTATTAGATAGATAAGAATGATTATATGTATTGTAGAAATGTCTCTTATCATGTTCCCTAATTTTTTTTTATGTCCACATCCTGGTCCCCATCTTGGACATCATAACAAACGTGCACTTTTTTGTTTAATTTACACATTGGACCATAGGAAAAATGACACTACAGCTACAGAGGTGACCGTCTGATAGCCCAGCTAGACTATCCATCTCTACTGAAGACCCTTTCAGCTTTTTGAGAGTTGGGTAGAGGACATCATCTCTGAAAATAGGGTCCCACAGCTGCACCCAATCAGTGGGAGCAGGACTCTTTTAACTCTTAGAAGAGTCAATGCTCTGAGACCATGGGGGGCGCTTAGCCCCCTCTCTTCGTCACTGAGGATGATTTCATTTTTCAGGGATTACAGAGGGTGGTCCTTATGGTGGACTGCAGGTATGGAGAGCTGTTGTCATCGTATTAGATAGATAAGAATGATTATATGTATTGTAGAAATGTCTCTTATCATGTTCCCTAATTTTTTTTTATGTCCACATCCTGGTCCCCATCTTGGACATCATAACAAACGTGCACTTTTTTGTTTAATTTACACATTGGACCATAGGAAAAATGACACTACAGCTACAGAGGTGACCGTCTGATAGCCCAGCTCGACTATCCATCTCTACTGAAGACCCTTTCAGCTTTTTGAGAGTTGGGTGGAGGACATCATCTCTGAAAATAGGGTCCCACAGCTGCACCCCATCAGTGGGAGCAGGACTCTTTTAACTCTTAGAAGAGTCAATGCTCTGAGACCATGGGGGGCGCTTAGCCCCCTCTCTTCGTCACTGAGGATGATTTCATTTTTCAGGGATTAGAGAGGGTGGTCCTTATGGTGGACTGCAGGTATGGAGAGCTGTTGTCATCGTATTAGATAGATAAGAATGATTATATGTATTGTAGAAATGTCTCCTATCATGTTGCTTAATTTTTTATTATGTCCACATCCTGGTCCCCATCTTGGACATCATAACAAACGTGCACTTTTTTGTTTAATTTACACATTGGACCATAGGAAAAATGACACTACAGCTACAGAGGTGACCGTCTGATAGCCCAGCTCGACTATCCATCTCTACTGAAGACCCTTTCAGCTTTTAGAGAGTTGGGTGGAGGACATCATCTCTGAAAATAGGGTCCCACAGCTGCACCCCATCAGTGGGAGCAGGACTCTTAGGACTCTTAGAAGAGTCAATGCTCTGAGACCATGGGGGGCGCTTAGCCCCCTCTCTTCGTCACTGAGGATGATTTCATTTTTCAGGGATTAGAGAGGGTGGTCCTTATGGTGGACTGCAGGTATGGAGAGCTGTTGTCATCGTATTAGATAGATAAGAATGATTATATGTATTGTAGAAATGTCTCCTATCATGTTCCCTAATTTTTTATTATGTCCACATCCTGGTCCCCATCTTGGACATCATAACAAACGTGCACTTTTTTGTTTAATTTACACATTGGACCATAGGAAAAATGACACTACAGCTACAGAGGTGACCGTCTGATAGCCCAGCTCGACTATCCATCTCTACTGAAGACCCTTTCAGCTTTTTGAGAGTTGGGTGGAGGACATCATCTCTGAAAATAGAATCCCACAGCTGCACCCCATCAGTGGGAGCAGGACTCTTTTAACTCTTAGAAGAGTCAATGCTCTGAGACCATGGGGGGCGCTTAGCCCCCTCTCTTCGTCACTGAGGATGTTTCATTTTTCAGAGATTAGAGATGGTGGTCCTTATGGTGGACTGCAGGTATGGAGAGCTGTTGTCATCGTATTAGATAGATAAGAATGATTATATGTATTGTAGAAATGTCTCCTATCATGTTCCCTAATTTTTTATTATGTCCACATCCTGGTCCCCATCTTGGACATCATAACAAACGGCACTTTTTTGTTTAATTTACACATTGGACCATAGGAAAATTGACACTACAGCTACAGAGGTGACCGTCTGATAGCCCAGCTCGACTATCCATCTCTACTGAAGACCCTTTCAGCTTTTTGAGAGTTGGGTGGAGGACATCATCTCTGAAAATAGGGTCCCACAGCTGCACCCCATCAGTGGGAGCAGGACTCTTTTAACTCTTAGAAGAGTCAATGCTCTGAGACCATGGGGGGCGCTTAGCCCCCTCTCTTCGTCACTGAGGATGATTTCATTTTTCAGGGATTAGAGAGGGTGGTCCTTATGGTGGACTGCAGGTATGGAGAGCTGTTGTCATCGTATTAGATAGATAAGAATGCTTATATGTATTGTAGAAATGTCTCCTATCATGTTCCCTAATTTTTTATTATGTCCACATCCTGGTCCCCATCTTGGACATCATAACAAACGTGCACTTTTTTGTTTAATTTACACATTGGACCATAGGAAAAATGACACTACAGCTACAGAGGTGACCGTCTGATAGCCCAGCTCGACTATCCATCTCTACTGAAGACCCTTTCAGCTTTTTGAGAGGTGGGTGGAGGACATCATCTCTGAAAATAGGGTCCCATAGCTGCACCCCATCAGTGGGAGCAGGACTCTTAGGACTCTTAGAAGAGTCAATGCTCTGAGACCATGGGGGGCGCTTAGCCCCCTCTCTTCGTCACTGAGGATGATTTCATTTTTCAGGGATTAGAGAGGGTGGTCCTTATGGTGGACTGCAGGTATGGAGAGCTGTTGTCATCGTATTAGATAGATAAGAATGATTATATGTATTGTAGAAATGTCTCCTATCATGTTCCCTAATTTTTTATTATGTCCACATCCTGGTCCCCATCTTAGACATCATAACAAACGTGCACTTTTTTGTTTAATTTACACATTGGACCATAGGAAAAATGACACTACAGCTACAGAGGTGACCGTCTGATAGCCCAGCTCGACTATCCATCTCTACTGAAGACCCTTTCAGCTTTTTGAGAGTTGGGTGGAGGACATCATCTCTGAAAATAGGGTCCCACAGCTGCACCCCATCAGTGGGAGCAGGACTCTTTTAACTCTTAGAAGAGTCAATGCTCTGAGACCATGGGGGGCGCTTAGCCCCCTCTCTTCGTCACTGAGGATGATTTCATTTTTCAGGGATTAGAGAGGGTGGTCCTTATGGTGGACTGCAGGTATGGAGAGCTGTTGTCATCGTATTAGATAGATAAGAATGATTATATGTATTGTAGAAATGTCTCCTATCATGTTCCCTAATTTTTTATTATGTCCACATCCTGGTCCCCATCTTGGACATCATAACAAACGTGCACTTTTTTGTTTAATTTACACATTGGACCATAGGAAAAATGACACTACAGCTACAGAGGTGACCGTCTGATAGCCCAGCTCGACTATCCATCTCTACTGAAGACCCTTTCAGCTTTTTGAGAGTTGGGTGGAGGACATCATCTCTGAAAATAGGGTCCCACAGCTGCACCCCATCAGTGGGAGCAGGACTCTTTTAACTCTTAGAAGAGTCAATGCTCTGAGACCATGGGGGGCGCTTAGCCCCCTCTCTTCGTCACTGAGGATGATTTCATTTTTCAGGGATTAGAGAGGGTGGTCCTTATGGTGGACTGCAGGTATGGAGAGCTGTTGTCATCGTATTAGATAGATAAGAATGATTATATGTATTGTAGAAATGTCTCCTATCATGTTCCCTAATTTTTTATTATGTCCACATCCTGGTCCCCATCTTGGACATCATAACAAACGTGCACTTTTTTGTTTAATTTAGACATTGGACCATAGGAAAAATGACACTACAGCTACAGAGGTGACCGTCTGATAGCCCAGCTCGACTATCCATCTCTACTGAAGACCCTTTCAGCTTTTTGAGAGTTGGGTGGAGGACATCATCTCTGAAAATAGGGTCCCACAGCTGCACCCCATCAGTGGGAGCAGGACTCTTTTAACTCTTAGAAGAGTCAATGCTCTGAGACCATGGGGGGCGCTTAGCCCCCTCTCTTCGTCACTGAGGATGATTTCATTTTTCAGGGATTAGAGAGGGTGGTCCTTATGGTGGACTGCAGGTATGGAGAGCTGTTGTCATCGTATTAGATAGATAAGAATGATTATATGTATTGTAGAAATGTCTCCTATCATGTTCCCTAATTTTTTATTATGTCCACATCCTGGTCCCCATCTTGGACATCATAACAAACGTGCACTTTTTTGTTTAATTTACACATTGGACCATAGGAAAAATGACACTACAGCTACAGAGGTGACCGTCTGATAGCCCAGCTCGACTATCCATCTCTACTGAAGACCCTTTCAGCTTTTTGAGAGTTGGGTGGAGGACATCATCTCTGAAAATAGGGTCCCACAGCTGCACCCCATCAGTGGGAGCAGGACTCTTTTAACTCTTAGAAAAGTCAATGCTCTGAGACCATGGGGGGCGCTTAGCCCCCTCTCTTCGTCACTGAGGATGATTTCATTTTTCAGGGATTAGAGAGGGTGGTCCTTATGGTGGACTGCAGGTATGGAGAGCTGTTGTCATCGTATTAGATAGATAAGAATGATTATATGTATTGTAGAAATGTCTCCTATCATGTTCCCTAATTTTTTATTATGTCCACATCCTGGTCCTCATCTTGGACATCATAACAAACGTGCACTTTTTTGTTTAATTTACACATTGGACCATAGGAAAAATGACACTACAGCTACAGAGGTGACCGTCTGATAGCCCAGCTCGACTATCCATCTCTACTGAAGACCCTTTCAGCTTTTTGAGAGTTGGGTGGAGGACATCATCTCTGAAAATAGGGTCCCACAGCTGCACCCCATCAGTGGGAGCAGGACTCTTTTAACTCTTAGAAGAGTCAATGCTCTGAGACCATGGGGGGCGCTTAGCCCCCTCTCTTCGTCACTGAGGATGATTTCATTTTTCAGGGATTAGAGAGGGTGGTCCTTATGGTGGACTGCAGGTATGGAGAGCTGTTGTCATCGTATTAGATAGATAAGAATGATTATATGTATTGTAGAAATGTCTCCTATCATGTTCCCTAATTTTTTATTATGTCCACATCCTGGTCCCCATCTTGGACATCATAACAAACGTGCACTTTTTTGTTTAATTTACACATTGGACCATAGGAAAAATGACACTACAGCTACAGAGGTGACCGTCTGATAGCCCAGCTCGACTATCCATCTCTACTGAAGACCCTTTCAGCTTTTTGAGAGTTGGGTGGAGGACATCATCTCTGAAAATAGGGTCCCACAGCTGCACCCCATCAGTGGGAGCAGGACTCTTTTAACTCTTAGAAGAGTCAATGCTCTGAGACCATGGGGGGCGCTTAGCCCCCTCTCTTCGTCACTGAGGATGATTTCATTTTTCAGGGATTAGAGAGGGTGGTCCTTATGGTGGACTGCAGGTATGGAGAGCTGTTGTCATCGTATTAGATAGATAAGAATGATTATATGTATTGTAGAAATGTCTCCTATCATGTTCCCTAATTTTTTATTATGTCCACATCCTGGGTCCCCATCTTGGACATCATAACAAACGTGCACTTTTTTGTTTAATTTACACATTGGACCATAGGAAAAATGACACTACAGCTACAGAGGTGACCGTCTGATAGCCCAGCTCGACTATCCATCTCTACTGAAGACCCTTTCAGCTTTTTGAGAGTTGGGTGGAGGACATCATCTCTGAAAATAGGGTCCCACAGCTGCACCCCATCAGTGGGAGCAGGACTCTTTTAACTCTTAGAAGAGTCAATGCTCTGAGACCATGGGGGGCGCTTAGCCCCCTCTCTTCGTCACTGAGGATGATTTCATTTTTCAGGGATTAGAGAGGGTGGTCCTTATGGTGGACTGCAGGTATGGAGAGCTGTTGTCATCGTATTAGATAGATAAGAATGATTATATGTATTGTAGAAATGTCTCCTATCATGTTCCCTAATTTTTTATTATGTCCACATCCTGGTCCCCATCTTGGACATCATAACAAACGTGCACTTTTTTGTTTAATTTACACATTGGACCATAGGAAAAATGACACTACAGCTACAGAGGTGACCGTCTGATAGCCCAGCTCGACTATCCATCTCTACTGAAGACCCTTTCAGCTTTTTGAGAGTTGGGTGGAGGACATCATCTCTGAAAATAGGGTCCCACAGCTGCACCCCATCAGTGGGAGCAGGACTCTTAGGACTCTTAGAAGAGTCAATGCTCTGAGACCATGGGGGGCGCTTAGCCCCCTCTCTTCGTCACTGAGGATGATTTCATTTTTCAGGGATTAGAGAGGGTGGTCCTTATGGTGGACTGCAGGTATGGAGAGCTGTTGTCATCGTATTAGATAGATAAGAATGATTATATGTATTGTAGAAATGTCTCCTATCATATTCCCTAATTTTTTATTATGTCCACATCCTGGTCCCCATCTTGGACATCATAACAAACGTGCACTTTTTTGTTTAATTTACACATTGGACCATAGGAAAAATGACACTACAGCTACAGAGGTGACCGTCTGATAGCCCAGCTCGACTATCCATCTCTACTGAAGACCCTTTCAGCTTTTTGAGAGTTGGGTGGAGGACATCATCTCTGAAAATAGGGTCCCACAGCTGCACCCCATCAGTGGGAGCAGGACTCTTTTAACTCTTAGAAGAGTCAATGCTCTGAGACCATGGGGGGCGCTTAGCCCCCTCTCTTCGTCACTGAGGATGATTTCATTTTTCAGGGATTAGAGAGGGTGGTCCTTATGGTGGACTGCAGGTATGGAGAGCTGTTGTCATCGTATTAGATAGATAAGAATGATTATATGTATTGTAGAAATGTCTCCTATCATGTTCCCTAATTTTTTATTATGTCCACATCCTGGTCCCCATCTTGGACATCATAACAAACGTGCACTTTTTTGTTTAATTTACACATTGGACCATAGGAAAAATGACACTACAGCTACAGAGGTGACCGTCTGATAGCCCAGCTCGACTATCCATCTCTACTGAAGACCCTTTCAGCTTTTTGAGAGTTGGGTGGAGGACATCATCTCTGAAAATAGGGTCCCACAGCTGCACCCCATCAGTGGGAGCAGGACTCTTTTAACTCTTAGAAGAGTCAATGCTCTGAGACCATGGGGGGCGCTTAGCCCCCTCTCTTCGTCACTGAGGATGATTTCATTTTTCAGGGATTAGAGAGGGTGGTCCTTATGGTGGACTGCAGGTATGGAGAGCTGTTGTCATCGTATTAGATAGATAAGAATGATTATATGTATTGTAGAAATGTCTCCTATCATGTTCCCTAATTTTTTATTATGTCCACATCCTGGTCCCCATCTTGGACATCATAACAAACGTGCACTTTTTTGTTTAATTTACACATTGGACCATAGGAAAAATGACACTACAGCTACAGAGGTGACCGTCTGATAGCCCAGCTCGACTATCCATCTCTACTGAAGACCCTTTCAGCTTTTTGAGAGTTGGGTGGAGGACATCATCTCTGAAAATAGGGTCCCACAGCTGCACCCCATCAGTGGGAGCAGGACTCTTTTAACTCTTAGAAGAGTCAATGCTCTGAGACCATGGGGGGCGCTTAGCCCCCTCTCTTCGTCACTGAGGATGATTTCATTTTTCAGGGATTAGAGAGGGTGGTCCTTATGGTGGACTGCAGGTATGGAGAGCTGTTGTCATCGTATTAGATAGATAAGAATGATTATATGTATTGTAGAAATGTCTCCTATCATGTTCCCTAATTTTTTATTATGTCCACATCCTGGTCCCCATCTTGGACATCATAACAAACGTGCACTTTTTTGTTTAATTTACACATTGGACCATAGGAAAAATGACACTACAGCTACAGAGGTGACCGTCTGATAGCCCAGCTCGACTATCCATCTCTACTGAAGACCCTTTCAGCTTTTTGAGAGTTGGGTGGAGGACATCATCTCTGAAAATAGGGTCCCACAGCTGCACCCCATCAGTGGGAGCAGGACTCTTTTAACTCTTAGAAGAGTCAATGCTCTGAGACCATGGGGGGCGCTTAGCCCCCTCTCTTCGTCACTGAGGATGATTTCATTTTTCAGGGATTAGAGAGGGTGGTCCTTATGGTGGACTGCAGGTATGGAGAGCTGTTGTCATCATATTAGATAGATAAGAATGATTATATGTATTGTAGAAATGTCTCCTATCATGTTCCCTAATTTTTTATTATGTCCACATCCTGGTCCCCATCTTGGACATCATAACAAACGTGCACTTTTTTGTTTAATTTACACATTGGACCATAGGAAAAAGGACACTACAGCTACAGAGGTGACCGTCTGATAGCCCAGCTCGACTATCCATCTCTACTGAAGACCCTTTCAGCTTTTTGAGAGTTGGGTGGAGGACATCATCTCTGAAAATAGGGTCCCACAGCTGCACCCCATCAGTGGGAGCAGGACTCTTTTAACTCTTAGAAGAGTCAATGCTCTGAGACCATGGGGGGCGCTTAGCCCCCTCTCTTCGTCACTGAGGATGATTTCATTTTTCAGGGATTAGAGAGGGTGGTCCTTATGGTGGACTGCAGGTATGGAGAGCTGTTGTCATCGTATTAGATAGATAAGAATGATTATATGTATTGTAGAAATGTCTCCTATCATGTTCCCTAATTTTTTATTATGTCCACATCCTGGTCCCCATCTTGGACATCATAACAAACGTGCACTTTTTTGTTTAATTTACACATTGGACCATAGGAAAAATGACACTACAGCTACAGAGGTGACCGTCTGATAGCCCAGCTCGACTATCCATCTCTACTGAAGACCCTTTCAGCTTTTTGAGAGTTGGGTGGAGGACATCATCTCTGAAAATAGGGTCCCACAGCTGCACCCCATCAGTGGGAGCAGGACTCTTTTAACTCTTAGAAGAGTCAATGCTCTGAGACCATGGGGGGCGCTTAGCCCCCTCTCTTCGTCACTGAGGATGATTTCATTTTTCAGGGATTAGAGAGGGTGGTCCTTATGGTGGACTGCAGGTATGGAGAGCTGTTGTCATCGTATTAGATAGATAAGAATGATTATATGTATTGTAGAAATGTCTCCTATCATGTTCCCTAATTTTTTATTATGTCCACATCCTGGTCCCCATCTTGGACATCATAACAAACGTGCACTTTTTTGTTTAATTTACACATTGGACCATAGGAAAAATGACACTACAGCTACAGAGGTGACCGTCTGATAGCCCAGCTCGACTATCCATCTCTACTGAAGACCCTTTCAGCTTTTTGAGAGTTGGGTGGAGGACATCATCTCTGAAAATAGGGTCCCACAGCTGCACCCCATCAGTGGGAGCAGGACTCTTTTAACTCTTAGAAGAGTCAATGCTCTGAGACCATGGGGGGCGCTTAGCCCCCTCTCTTCGTCACTGAGGATGATTTCATTTTTCAGGGATTAGAGAGGGTGGTCCTTATGGTGGACTGCAGGTATGGAGAGCTGTTGTCATCGTATTAGATAGATAAGAATGATTATATGTATTGTAGAAATGTCTCCTATCATGTTCCCTAATTTTTTATTATGTCCACATCCTGGTCCCCATCTTGGACATCATAACAAACGTGCACTTTTTTGTTTAATTTACACATTGGACCATAGGAAAAATGACACTACAGCTACAGAGGTGACCGTCTGATAGCCCAGCTCGACTATCCATCTCTACTGAAGACCCTTTCAGCTTTTTGAGAGTTGGGTGGAGGACATCATCTCTGAAAATAGGGTCCCACAGCTGCACCCCATCAGTGGGAGCAGGACTCTTAGGACTCTTAGAAGAGTCAATGCTCTGAGACCATGGGGGGCGCTTAGCCCCCTCTCTTCGTCACTGAGGATGATTTCATTTTTCAGGGATTAGAGAGGGTGGTCCTTATGGTGGACTGCAGGTATGGAGAGCTGTTGTCATCGTATTAGATAGATAAGAATGATTATATGTATTGTAGAAATGTCTCCTATCATGTTCCCTAATTTTTTATTATGTCCACATCCTGGTCCCCATCTTGGACATCATAAAAAACGTGCACTTTTTTGTTTAATTTACACATTGGACCATAGGAAAAATGACACTACAGCTACAGAGGTGACCGTCTGATAGCCCAGCTCGACTATCCATCTCTACTGAAGACCCTTTCAGCTTTTTGAGAGTTGGGTGGAGGACATCATCTCTGAAAATAGGGTCCCACAGCTGCACCCCATCAGTGGGAGCAGGACTCTTAGGACTCTTAGAAGAGTCAATGCTCTGAGACCATGGGGGGCGATTAGCCCCCTCTCTTCGTCACTGAGGATGATTTCATTTTTCAGGGATTAGAGAGGGTGGTCCTTATGGTGGACTGCAGGTATGGAGAGCTGTTGTCATCGTATTAGATAGATAAGAATGATTATATGTATTGTAGAAATGTCTCCTATCATGTTCCCTAATTTTTTATTATGTCCACATCCTGGTCCCCATCTTGGACATCATAACAAACGTGCACTTTTTTGTTTAATTTACACATTGGACCATAGGAAAAATGACACTACAGCTACAGAGGTGACCGTCTGATAGCCCAGCTCGACTATCCATCTCTACTGAAGACCCTTTCAGCTTTTTGAGAGTTGGGTGGAGGACATCATCTCTGAAAATAGGGTCCCACAGCTGCACCCCATCAGTGGGAGCAGGACTCTTTTAACTCTTAGAAGAGTCAATGCTCTGAGACCATGGGGGGCGCTTAGCCCCCTCTCTTCGTCACTGAGGATGATTTCATTTTTCAGGGATTAGAGAGGGTGGTCCTTATGGTGGACTGCAGGTATGGAGAGCTGTTGTCATCGTATTAGATAGATAAGAATGATTATATGTATTGTAGAAATGTCTCCTATCATGTTCCCTAATTTTTTATTATGTCCACATCCTGGTCCCCATCTTGGACATCATAAAAAACGTGCACTTTTTTGTTTAATTTACACATTGGACCATAGGAAAAATGACACTACAGCTACAGAGGTGACCGTCTGATAGCCCAGCTCGACTATCCATCTCTACTGAAGACCCTTTCAGCTTTTTGAGAGTTGGGTGGAGGACATCATCTCTGAAAATAGGGTCCCACAGCTGCACCCCATCAGTGGGAGCAGGACTCTTAGGACTCTTAGAAGAGTCAATGCTCTGAGACCATGGGGGGCGATTAGCCCCCTCTCTTCGTCACTGAGGATGATTTCATTTTTCAGGGATTAGAGAGGGTGGTCCTTATGGTGGACTGCAGGTATGGAGAGCTGTTGTCATCGTATTAGATAGATAAGAATGATTATATGTATTGTAGAAATGTCTCCTATCATGTTCCCTAATTTTTTATTATGTCCACATCCTGGTCCCCATCTTGGACATCATAACAAACGTGCACTTTTTTGTTTAATTTACACATTGGACCATAGGAAAAATGACACTACAGCTACAGAGGTGACCGTCTGATAGCCCAGCTCGACTATCCATCTCTACTGAAGACCCTTTCAGCTTTTTGAGAGTTGGGTGGAGGACATCATCTCTGAAAATAGGGTCCCACAGCTGCACCCCATCAGTGGGAGCAGGACTCTTTTAACTCTTAGAAGAGTCAATGCTCTGAGACCATGGGGGGCGCTTAGCCCCCTCTCTTCGTCACTGAGGATGATTTCATTTTTCAGTGATTAGAGAGGGTGGTCCTTATGGTGGACTGCAGGTATGGAGAGCTGTTGTCATCATATTAGATAGATAAGAATGATTATATGTATTGTAGAAATGTCTCCTATCATGTTCCCTAATTTTTTATTATGTCCACATCCTGGTCCCCATCTTGGACATCATAACAAACGTGCACTTTTTTGTTTAATTTACACATTGGACCATAGGAAAAATGACACTACAGCTACAGAGGTGACCGTCTGATAGCCCAGCTCGACTATCCATCTCTACTGAAGACCCTTTCAGCTTTTTGAGAGTTGGGTGGAGGACATCATCTCTGAAAATAGGGTCCCACAGCTGCACCCCATCAGTGGGAGCAGGACTCTTTTAACTCTTAGAAGAGTCAATGCTCTGAGACCATGGGGGGCGCTTAGCCCCCTCTCTTCGTCACTGAGGATGATTTCATTTTTCAGGGATTAGAGAGGGTGGTCCTTATGGTGGACTGCAGGTATGGAGAGCTGTTGTCATCGTATTAGATAGATAAGAATGATTATATGTATTGTAGAAATGTCTCCTATCATGTTCCCTAATTTTTTATTATGTCCACATCCTGGTCCCCATCTTGGACATCATAACAAACGTGCACTTTTTTGTTTAATTTACACATTGGACCATAGGAAAAATGACACTACAGCTACAGAGGTGACCGTCTGATAGCCCAGCTCGACTATCCATCTCTACTGAAGACCCTTTCAGCTTTTTGAGAGTTGGGTGGAGGACATCATCTCTGAAAATAGGGTCCCACAGCTGCACCCCATCAGTGGGAGCAGGACTCTTTTAACTCTTAGAAGAGTCAATGCTCTGAGACCATGGGGGGCGCTTAGCCCCCTCTCTTCGTCACTGAGGATGATTTCATTTTTCAGGGATTAGAGAGGGTGGTCCTTATGGTGGACTGCAGGTATGGAGAGCTGTTGTCATCGTATTAGATAGATAAGAATGATTATATGTATTGTAGAAATGTCTCCTATCATGTTCCCTAATTTTTTATTATGTCCACATCCTGGTCCTCATCTTGGACATCATAACAAACGTGCACTTTTTTGTTTAATTTACACATTGGACCATAGGAAAAATGACACTACAGCTACAGAGGTGACCGTCTGATAGCCCAGCTCGACTATCCATCTCTACTGAAGACCCTTTCAGCTTTTTGAGAGTTGGGTGGAGGACATCATCTCTGAAAATAGGGTCCCACAGCTGCACCCCATCAGTGGGAGCAGGACTCTTAGGACTCTTAGAAGAGTCAATGCTCTGAGACCATGGGGGGCGCTTAGCCCCCTCTCTTCGTCACTGAGGATGATTTCATTTTTCAGGGATTAGAGAGGGTGGTCCTTATGGTGGACTGCAGGTATGGAGAGCTGTTGTCATCGTATTAGATAGATAAGAATGATTATATGTATTGTAGAAATGTCTGCTATCATGTTCCCTAATTTTTTATTATGTCCACATCCTGGTCCCCATCTTGGACATCATAAAAAACGTGCACTTTTTTGTTTAATTTACACATTGGACCATAGGAAAAATGACACTACAGCTACAGAGGTGACCGTCTGATAGCCCAGCTCGACTATCCATCTCTACTGAAGACCCTTTCAGCTTTTTGAGAGTTGGGTGGAGGACATCATCTCTGAAAATAGGGTCCCACAGCTGCACCCCATCAGTGGGAGCAGGACTCTTAGGACTCTTAGAAGAGTCAATGCTCTGAGACCATGGGGGGCGATTAGCCCCCTCTCTTCGTCACTGAGGATGATTTCATTTTTCAGGGATTAGAGAGGGTGGTCCTTATGGTGGACTGCAGGTATGGAGAGCTGTTGTCATCGTATTAGATAGATAAGAATGATTATATGTATTGTAGAAATGTCTCCTATCATGTTCCCTAATTTTTTATTATGTCCACATCCTGGTCCCCATCTTGGACATCATAACAAACGTGCACTTTTTTGTTTAATTTACACATTGGACCATAGGAAAAATGACACTACAGCTACAGAGGTGACCGTCTGATAGCCCAGCTCGACTATCCATCTCTACTGAAGACCCTTTCAGCTTTTTGAGAGTTGGGTGGAGGACATCATCTCTGAAAATAGGGTCCCACAGCTGCACCCCATCAGTGGGAGCAGGACTCTTTTAACTCTTAGAAGAGTCAATGCTCTGAGACCATGGGGGGCGCTTAGCCCCCTCTCTTCGTCACTGAGGATGATTTCATTTTTCAGGGATTAGAGAGGGTGGTCCTTATGGTGGACTGCAGGTATGGAGAGCTGTTGTCATCGTATTAGATAGATAAGAATGATTATATGTATTGTAGAAATGTCTCCTATCATGTTCCCTAATTTTTTATTATGTCCACATCCTGGTCCCCATCTTGGACATCATAACAAACGTGCACTTTTTTGTTTAATTTACACATTGGACCATAGGAAAAATGACACTACAGCTACAGAGGTGACCGTCTGATAGCCCAGCTCGACTATCCATCTCTACTGAAGACCCTTTCAGCTTTTTGAGAGTTGGGTGGAGGACATCATCTCTGAAAATAGGGTCCCACAGCTGCACCCCATCAGTGGGAGCAGGACTCTTTTAACTCTTAGAAGAGTCAATGCTCTGAGACCATGGGGGGCGCTTAGCCCCCTCTCTTCGTCACTGAGGATGATTTCATTTTTCAGGGATTAGAGAGGGTGGTCCTTATGGTGGACTGCAGGTATGGAGAGCTGTTGTCATCGTATTAGATAGATAAGAATGATTATATGTATTGTAGAAATGTCTCCTATCATGTTCCCTAATTTTTTATTATGTCCACATCCTGGTCCTCATCTTGGACATCATAACAAACGTGCACTTTTTTGTTTAATTTACACATTGGACCATAGGAAAAATGACACTACAGCTACAGAGGTGACCGTCTGATAGCCCAGCTCGACTATCCATCTCTACTGAAGACCCTTTCAGCTTTTTGAGAGTTGGGTGGAGGACATCATCTCTGAAAATAGGGTCCCACAGCTGCACCCCATCAGTGGGAGCAGGACTCTTAGGACTCTTAGAAGAGTCAATGCTCTGAGACCATGGGGGGCGCTTAGCCCCCTCTCTTCGTCACTGAGGATGATTTCATTTTTCAGGGATTAGAGAGGGTGGTCCTTATGGTGGACTGCAGGTATGGAGAGCTGTTGTCATCGTATTAGATAGATAAGAATGATTATATGTATTGTAGAAATGTCTGCTATCATGTTCCCTAATTTTTTATTATGTCCACATCCTGGTCCCCATCTTGGACATCATAAAAAACGTGCACTTTTTTGTTTAATTTACACATTGGACCATAGGAAAAATGACACTACAGCTACAGAGGTGACCGTCTGATAGCCCAGCTCGACTATCCATCTCTACTGAAGACCCTTTCAGCTTTTTGAGAGTTGGGTGGAGGACATCATCTCTGAAAATAGGGTCCCACAGCTGCACCCCATCAGTGGGAGCAGGACTCTTAGGACTCTTAGAAGAGTCAATGCTCTGAGACCATGGGGGGCGATTAGCCCCCTCTCTTCGTCACTGAGGATGATTTCATTTTTCAGGGATTAGAGAGGGTGGTCCTTATGGTGGACTGCAGGTATGGAGAGCTGTTGTCATCGTATTAGATAGATAAGAATGATTATATGTATTGTAGAAATGTCTCCTATCATGTTCCCTAATTTTTTATTATGTCCACATCCTGGTCCCCATCTTGGACATCATAACAAACGTGCACTTTTTCGTTTAATTTACACATTGGACCATAGGAAAAATGACACTACAGCTACAGAGGTGACCGTCTGATAGCCCAGCTCGACTATCCATCTCTACTGAAGACCCTTTCAGCTTTTTGAGAGTTGGGTGGAGGACATCATCTCTGAAAATAGGGTCCCACAGCTGCACCCCATCAGTGGGAGCAGGACTCTTAGGACTCTTAGAAGAGTCAATGCTCTGAGACCATGGGGGGCGCTTAGCCCCCTCTCTTCGTCACTGAGGATGATTTCATTTTTCAGGGATTAGAGAGGGTGGTCCTTATGGTGGACTGCAGGTATGGAGAGCTGTTGTCATCGTATTAGAATAAGAATGATTATATGTATTGTAGAAATGTCTCCTATCATGTTCCCTAATTTTTTATTATGTCCACATCCTGGTCCCCATCTTGGACATCAGAACAAACAGTATTTAAACAACAGGCCTAAACACATCCTATACTGCAACTGGCCTAATACCATTTCTTCTGTTGGCTAGTTTATGAATGCCACATAAGGCTTCTGATATAATATCACTGTGCTATAGTTCTTTAAGTTAGTTGTAGTATAGCCTTGGTCCAGGGTTCTTGAACTGATTGCCTTTTCTCGGGGTCAAGAAGGAATTTTTTCCCTGTCGTGTCCAGGTTTTTTGCCTTCTTCTGGATCAATGGCTTTAGGTATAGGTAGAGACTGTATTTAATAAAGTGTTCAAAAATGAATGATCTGTCTTCTCATTATATTTTATATCAGTTATTTGTATACATTAATTCTCAATTTTATATTCCAGAAATTTTTGTTAATTTTAAAGGGGTAGGATAATACAGGAAAGAAAAGAAATTATCAGTTAAAACTTATTTTTCCAATGTCAAATTCTTGAAGGAAAGTGGGTGGGAATGGAAGGAGGGAAGGGAAATGAGAAGAATTTTAATAAGGGAGGAGAGGGAAGGGAATGGAGGATCAATCTGCGTAACACCTTCTTAAATCATAACTGTAAAAGCCTAAAATGTTGATAAATAGCAATGTATTAAAATATAACTTGTAGTAAAAAAAAGAAAACAGAGAAGAGAGAATTAATAGAGAAGTAAGTCTAAAATAGGAAAGAAAGAAGGGAGAGAGCATCCTGAAAGAAAGGGGAAGCTTCTTAAATATGTCAAGGGAATATATTTGTCCAAGCCTGCCATCTGCAGCAATATGAAGGATAAGTGTTGTTAAATGTGGCATGACACATTTCATAATAGTTGTGGGGACGTATTTACATGGGAGAGATTTTATTCAGTTTGGAAGGCGTATAATAATTCGTAATACCATCTAGAGAAAAGCTTAAATTGTGGTTCAAAAAGATTAGTACAACTACTTGATCGGTAAGCCCATTTAAGGCTATTCTGCCAATTAGTTTCTGAGAAAACTTTACAAAGATCTCTTTTCCAATTAAGAGCATGTGATGATTTCACAAATTGGAGATCTTCATTAAAGATATCGTAAAAATTCCTGGTTTTCCACAGAATAGAGCTGTCTGGATTAGAAAAAAGGGAATTCACAGATGAAGGTATATGTTTACTTTTTATCAAGTTATGGGTGGCGTTTTTAATGGACAAGAATGAGAGAAAGTCTGGATTCAACAAGGCAAATTTCTGTTTTAATTTCTGGAAGGAGGTAAAATCGGACTCTTCAAAGAAATCTCCAACCTTTTTGATGCCCCTGTCTATCCATGCTTTGGGAGCTTTGAGATCCGAGAATTCCTCAACAATCGAAACAGAATGATCTTTAATACTGTCAATTTTTAAAGAATGGGACTTTGGACTTCTAGTGGCAAATTTCTTCCAGGCGAAGATGGCAGCCGAAATAGTTGGGTGTTTAGGGAGAGGAAGGAAAGGATTAATTATATGGTGGAGAATTAAACTACGAAGGGAGGAATATTTGTTTTAGGAGAGTTTGAGGTCAATCCAGGCCGACTCTGAATTGTTGACAATCCAGTCTCTACTATTATTGATTAAATAAGAGTGGTAATATGCTATTATATTGAGAACATCGAATCCACCTCTAATTTTACATTTAAAAAGAAGATTCTTTTGTACCCTGTTTTTTTTATTGTTCCAGATAAATCTATTAAGGAGATTTTGAAGTTGATTAAGAAACTTAAGAGGAATAATTATGGGAATGGCTCTAAGAATATATAAAAGTGTGGAAAGGGAAATCATTTTAAATGAGGTAATTCTTCCTAACCAAGACAGATCTTTTTTAGAGAAGTTTTTGAAATCTTGTTCTAGAGATTTGATGATACTTTCCAAATTTACATTAATTAACCCCTTCACGACCGGACGATTTTTCGCTTTCCGTTTTTTTTTTTCGCCATTCTTTTTCTGAGAGACGTAACTTTTTTATTTTTCAGTCAATATGGTCATGTGAGGGCTCATTTTTTGCAGAACGAGCTGTACTTTTAAATGAAACCATCAGTTTTACCATATAGTGTACTAGAAAATGGCAAAAAAATTCCAAATGCTGAAAAATTGCAAAAAAAAGTGCGATAGCACTATGATTTTTGAGATATTTTATTCACTGTGTTCACTATATGGTAAAACAGATGTGTGGGTGTGATGCCTCATGTCAGTGCGAGTTCGTAGACACCAAACATGTGTAGGTTTACTTTTATATAAGGGGTTTAAAAAAAATCGGAAGTTTGTCCGAAAAAAGTGGCGCACGTTTTACGCCATATTCCGTGACCCGTAGCGTTCTCATTTTTCGGGATCTATGGCTTAATGACGGCTTCTTTTTTGCGTCTCGAGCTGACGTTTTTAACGGTAACATTTTTGCGCAGATGCTACGTTTTGATCGCCTCTTATTGCATTTTGCACAAAAGTTGTGGCGACAAAAAAACCGTTTTGGCCTTTGGAATTTTTTTGCCGCTACGCCGTATACTGATCAGATTAACTGATTTTATATTTTGATAGATCGGGCATTTCTGAACGCAGCGATACCAAATGTGTGTATATTTTTTATTTTTTTAACCCCTTCAGCCCCCAGCCTGTTTTCACCTTAAAGACCCGGCCATTTTTTGCAATTTTGACCAGTGTCACTTTGACAGGTTATAACTCTGGTACACTTCAACGGATCCTGGCGATTCTGACATTGTTTTTTCGTGACATATTGTTCTTCATGTCAGTGGTAAATTTAGGCCAATATGTTTTGCGTTTATTTGTGAAAATTTCGGAAATTTGGCGAAAATTTTGAAAATTTCGCAGTTTTCAAAATTTGAAATTTTATGCCCATAAATCTGAGAGATATGTCACACAAAATAGTTACTAAATAACATTTCCCACTTGTCTGCTTTACACCAGCGCAATTTTTAAAAAAAAAAAAAATTTCCGTTAGGAAGTTAGAAGGGTTCAAAGTTCATCAGCAATTTCTCATTTTTCCAACAAAATTTACAAAAGAAAATTTTTTTAGGTACCACATCACATTTGGAGTGATTTGAGAAACCTAGGCGAAAGAAAATACCCAAAAGTGACCCCATTCTAAAATCTGCACCCCTCACTCTGCTCAAAACCACATCCAAGAAGTTTATTAACCCTTTAGGAGCTTCACAGCAACCAAAGCAATGTAGAAGAAAAAAATGAAAATTTTACTTTTTTAACACAAAAATGTTACTTTAGCAATAAAAATTAGTATTTTCACAAGGGTATCAGGAAAAATGCATCATAAAATGTATCGTGCATTTTCTCCTGAGTACGCAGATACCTCATATGTGGTGGAAATCAAATGTTTGGGCACACAGCAGGACTCGGAAGGCAAGGAGCGCCATTTGAATTTTTGAGTGCAAAATTAGCTGCACTCATTATCGGACGCCTTCTCGGGTTTGAAGACTCCTTGAGGTGCCTAAACAATGGAGCTCCCCCATAAGTGACCCCATTTTGGAAACTAGAGCCCTCAAATATTTTTTCTAGATGTTTGATGTGCACTTTGAACCCCTGGGTATTTCACAGAAGTTTATAATGTTGAGCCGTGAAAAGAAAAAAATTTTTTTTTACCACAAAACTGTTGCTTCAACCAGGTAGCTTTTTTTTATCACAAGGGTATCAGGAAAAAATGCACCATAAAATGTATTGTGCATTTTCTCCTGAGTACGCAGATACCCCATATGTGGTGGAAATCAAATGTTTGGGCACACGGCAGGACTCGGAAGGCATGGAGCGCCATTTGAATTTTTGAGTGCAAAATTAGCTGCACTCATTAGCGGACGCCATGTCGGGTTTGAAGACTCCCTGAGGTGCCTAAACAATGGAGCTCCCCCATAAGTGACCCCATTTTGGAAACTAGAGCCCTCAGATATTTTTTCTAGATGTTTGATGTGCACTTTGAACCCCTGGGGTCTTCACAGAAGTTTATAATGTTGAGCCGTGAAAAGAAAAAACATTTTTTTTACCACAAAACTGTTGCTTCAACCAGGTAGCTTTTTTTATCACAAGGGTATCAGGAAAAAATGCACCATGAAATGTATTGTGCATTTTCTCCTGAGTACGCAGATACCCCATATGTGGTGGAAATCAAATGTTTGGGCACACAGCAGGACTCGGAAGGCAAGGGGTGCCATTTCACAGCAAAATTGGTTGGAATTATTAGCGGACGCCATGTTGCGTTTGGAGAGCCCCCTGAAGTGCCTAAACAATGGAGCTCCCCCACAATTGACCCCATTTTGGAAACTAGACCCCTCATGGAATTTATCTAGCTGTTTAGTGAGCACTTTGAACCCCTGGAGGCTTCACAAACGTTTGTAATGTTCAGCCGTGAAAATATTTTATTCTTTTTTTTACTACAAAATTGTTTTTTCAAACAGGTAGCTTTTTTTTCACAAGGGTATCCGGAAAAAATGCACTATAAAATGTATTGTGCAATTTCTCCTGAGTACACAGGTACCTCATATGTAGTGGAAATCAATTGTTTGGGCGTACGGCGGGGCTTAGAAGAGAAGGAGCGCCATTTCACAGTAAAATTGATTGGAATTATTAGCAGACGCCATGTTGCATTTGGAGACCCCCTGAGGTACCTAAACAATGGAGCTCCCCCACATGTGATCCCATTTTGGAAAGACCCCCACCCATACAAAAAAATTAGTTTGGCGAAAAAAAAAATACAGACATCAGTAAAAAAAAAAAAAAAAAAGAATAAAAAAAAAAAATATGAGCGCCTGAAACTAAGACCAGTGCCAAACGTGAGAGCAATGCACGAGTCTCGCATCGCATCATCCTCTCCAGTCTGGAAGCGAGCAGCAGATCGGGGAGGGGGGCAGAGTCTGATGGGAGAGAGAGATGGCACATGGAGGAGGGGGGGCCCCGGGGGGAGGAGAGCCCCCAGAACATGGAGGGGGGAGGGTGGCTTGAAGCACATGGAGGGGGAGGGTGGCTTGCAGCACATGGAGGGGGAGGGTGGCTTGCAGCACATGTGGGGGGAGGGTGGCTTGCAGCACATGGAGGGGGAGGAGGTGAAGTGGCGATGGAGACGGGGCAGCCGATGAAAAAGGCAACAATCGGGAACAGTGGGGGCCGATTTGGGGGCAGCAGCGGCTAAAAAAGGTGGGTGCGACGGCGGCGGGGACAGTGGCAAATGTGGCGGCGGGGACAGTGGCGAACGTGGCGGCGGGGACAGTGGCGAACGTGGCGGCGGGGACAGTGGCGAACGTGGTGGCGGGGACAGTGGCGAACGTGGCGGCGGGGACAGTGGCGGGCGGGGCGATCGGGGACAGCGGTGGGGCTGGCGGTGGCAATCGGAGTCAGCGGTGGGGCTGGCGGTGGCGATCGGAGACAGCGGCGGGGCTGGCGGTTGCGGGCGGGACGATCGGCGACAGCGGCGGGGCTGGGGCTGGCGGGCGGGGTGATCGGAGACAGCGGCGGGGCTGGCGGAGACAGCGGCGGGGCTGGCATTGGCGGGCGGGGCGATCGGAGGCAGCGGCGGGGCTGGCAGAGACAGCGGCGGGGCTGGCGGTGGCGGGCGGGGCGATCGGAGACAGCGGCGGGGCTGGGGCTGGTGGGCGGGGCGATCGGAGACAGCGGCGGGGCTGGCGGTGGCGGGCGGGGTGATCGGAGGCAGCGGCGGGGCTGGCAGAGACAGCGGCGGGGCTGGCGGTGGCGGGCGGGGCGATCGGAGACAGCGGCGGGGCTGGGGCTGGCGGGCGGGGCGATCGGAGACAGCGGCGGGGCTGGTGGAGACAGCGGCGGGGCTGGCGGTGGCGGGCGGGGTGATCGGAGACAGCGGCGGGGCTGGGGATGGCGGGCGGGGTGATCGGATACAGCGGCGGGGCTGGCGGAGACAGCGGCGGGGCTGGTGGTGGCGGTCGGGGCGATGGGAGACAGCGGCGGGGCTGGCGGAGACAGCGGCGGGGCTGGGGCTGGCGGGCGGGGCGATCGGAGACGGCGGCGGGGCTGGCGGAGACAGCGGCGGGGCTGGCGGTGGCGGGCGGGGCGATCGGAGACAGCGGCGGGGCTGGCGGGCGGGGTGATCAGAGACAGCGGCGGGGCTGGCGGAGACAGCGGCGGGGCTGGCGGTGGCGGACGGGGCGATCGGAGACATCGGCGGGGCTGGCGGAGACAGCGGCGGGGCTGGCGGTGGCGGGCGGGGCGATCGGAGACAGCGGCGGGGCTGGCGGTGGCGGGCGGGGCGATCGGAGACAGAGGCGGGGCTGGCGGTGGCGGGCGGGGCGATCGGAGACAGCGGCGGGGCTGGCGGTGGCGGACGGGGCGATAGGAGACAGCGGCGGGGCTGGCAGGGCGATCGGGGACAGGGGCGGCCGGCGGGGGCAGCAACTTACAGATGGGCACCCGCAGAGACCGCTCTCCTCGGCTTTCAGGGACGGACACAGGTCACCGGCACCAGATCCACGGTAATTGGAGAGATCGGTCACAAGACCGGTCTCTCCAATCAGAGCTGGGGGCGGGTGAAGCATCGATCACCCAGCTCCAGCCAATGGCCAGTGCTACAACAGCACTGATCAGGGCTGGATTTCAATGTTCCAGCCATATTCAATGGCTGGAATATTACAGTGACTGTAATTGGCTGAGCGGCATTCGTCAGCCAATGACAGCCTCTGTATGTTCGGGGAGGAGGCACCACCCGTCCTGAGGTTAGGCAGAGGTCCCCTCCTTCCCGAATCTACAGTTTAATTAAACAAATTTCACTCCCCCCGGCTCCGGGACCGCGATTTCGCCATGACGTACTGGGTACGTCATGGGTCGTTTAGCACCATGTCACCATCACGTACCCAGTACGTCAAAGGTCGTTAAGTGGTTAACCCTTTAATTTTCAATGGGGCGAATGGGGGGTGATTTGAACTTTTAGGTTTTTTTGTTTTTTTTTAATTTTTTAAAACTTTTTTTTTAACTTTTTTTTTTTATTTTACTAGTCACCCTAGGGGGCTATTGCGATCAGCATTCCGATCGCTCTGCAGTATCTGCTGATCACAGCTACAAGGCTGTAAACAGCAGATACGCTCTCTTTCTATTTTGCTGTGAATCTGGCATAGCGAAAGTGAAAGCAAGTCAGGTGTAGTACAGGAGTCATCACATGACCCTGTGCTACCATGACAACTATCGGGAGTCACGTGATCGCGTCAAGTGACTTCCGGTATCGGGCGGTAAGGAAATGTTTACCGCAATCGCGCTTATAATGGCGCTGTCACATATTGACAGCGCCATATAAGGGGTTAAACGGCACGAGCAGATAACGATTCTGCTCGTGCCTAGCAGGCACACATCTCAGCTGTGAAAATCAGCTGAGATGTTACCGATCGCAGCATGATGCTGCCGGCAGACCGTGGGCAGTAACATTATGACCGCAAGGATGTAATTTTACGGCCCGTGGTCGTTAAGGGGTTAAGGAATGCTCATTTTTTGTTAAAGTATTACCAAGGTATGTAAAAGAAGTGTCAACCCATTCAAAAGAAGAGATACTTTTTATGTTGTCCATAGAGGATTTGTCAAGGAAAAAGGGGAGGATCTTAGATTTAAACATATACAGTTTGAAATATGAAACGTCTGCGAAATAGTTCAATTCTTTCAAAGTCTCTTCAATAGAGTTGTAGGGGTCAGATAAGGATAAAAGGGTGTCATCGGTAGAGATGAGCGAACCGGTCCCGGTTCGGCTCGAGGTCGGTTCGCCGAACGGAGGTCCCATTCGAGTTCGGCTCGTCGAACGTTCAATGAACCGAACTCGAACTGCATAGGAAACAATGGCAGGCAATCACAAACACATAAAAACACCTAGAAAACACCCTCAAAGGTGTCCAAAAGGTGATAAACAACTCACAACACAACACAAACACATGGGAAAGTGACAAGGACATATACTCATGCGAAAACAAAACAGCTGGACAAGGAAAAAGAGGAGGACACACAGATATATGAGTATATGCAAGGAAACATCGATTCCATTATTGTGCAACTTGAGCCCTGCTCATTTTAGGCTTCCAATCTGGATAAATTGCCTGAGCTCGCCACGTACGCCTTGGGGATCTTGTCGTGTCCTGCAGCCAGCGTTCTCTCGGAACCTGTCTTCAGGGCTGCTGGGGGTCTGCTTGCAGATAAGCACACGTGTCTGTCCACTGACAATGTGGACATGGCTCTCAGAGGACTTTTCTTCCCCTGGGTCAGCCAGGGGAGGCGAAAGGCACGCGTATTTTTGAGAGTGCTTCATGCAAAGCATCTTTTTCATTTTGAAAAGGGGCATCAACTGATGTCAGTCAAGTGGGGTGTGTGTGGCCCAATTAGTGGCAACGAGGGAGACTGTGGTTGGAGTCCCCTCGCTATGTTTCTAAAAGAACCAAAATGAACAAATCATGGCTCTCAGAGGACTTTTCTTCCCCTGGTTGAGCCAGGGGATGGGAAAGGCACGCGTATTTTCGAGAGTGCTTCATGCAAAGCATCTTTTTCATTTTGAAAAGGGGAATCAACTGATGTCAGTCAAGTGGGGTGTGTGTGGCCCAATTAGTGGCAACGAGGGAGACTGTGGTTGGAGTCCCCTCGCTGTGTTTCTAAAAGAACCAAAATGAACAAATCATGGCTCTCAGAGGACTTTTCTTCCCCTGGGTCAGCCAGGGGACGGAAAAGGCACGTGTATTTTTGAGAGTGCTTCATGCAAAGCATCTTTTTCATCTTGAAAATTGGGTCAACTAATGCCAGTCAAGTGGGGTGTGTGTGGCCCAATTAGTGGCAATGAGGGAGACTGTGGTTGGAGTCCCCTCGCTGTGTTTCTAAAAGAACCAAGATGAACAAGTCATGGCTCTCAGAGGACTTTTCTTCCCCTGGGTCAGCCAGGGGACGGGAAAGGCACGCGTATTTTTGAGAGTGCTTCATGCAAAGCATCTTTTTCATTTTGAAAAGGGGCATCAACTGATGTCAGTCAAGTGGGGTGTGTGTGGCCCAATTAGTGGCAACGAGGGAGACTGTGGTTGGAGTCCCCTCGCTGTGTTTCTAAAAGAACCAAAATGAACAAATCATGGCTCTCAGAGGACTTTTCTTCCCCTGGGTCAGTCAGGGGATGGAAAAGGCATGCGTATTTTTGAGAGTGTTTCATGCAAAGCATCTTTTTCATCTTGAAAATGTGGTCAACTGATGCCAGTCAAGTGGGGTGTGTGTGGCCCAATTAGTGGCAACGAGGGAGACTGTAGTTGGAGTCCCCTCGCTGTGTTTCTAAAAGAACCAAAATGAACAAATCATGGCTCTCAGAGGACTTTTCTTCCCCTGGGTCAGCCAGGGGACGGAAAAGGCACGCGTATTTTCGAGAGTGCTTCATGCAAAGCATCTTTTTCATCTTGAAAATTGGGTCAACTGATGCCAGTCAAGTGGGGTGTGTGTGGCCCAATTAGTGGCAACGAGGGAGACTGTGGTTGGAGTCCCCTCGCTGTGTTTCTAAAAGAACCAAGATGAACAAGTCATGGCTCTCAGAGGACTTTTCTTCCCCTGGGTCAGCCAGGGGAGGCGAAAGGCACGCGTATTTTTGAGAGTGCTTCATGCAAAGCATCTTTTTCATTTTGAAAAGGGGCATCAACTGATGTCAGTCAAGTGGGGTGTGTGTGGCCCTATTAGTGGCAACGAAGGAGACTGTGGTTGGAGTCCCCTCGCTGTGTTTCTAAAAGAACCAAAATGAACAAATCATGGCTCTCAGAGGACTTTTCTTCCACTGGTTGAGCCAGGGGACGGGAAAGGCACGCGTATTTTTGAGAGTGCTTCATGCAAAGCATCTTTTTCATTTTGAAAAGGGGAATCAACTGATGTCAGTCAAGTGGGGTGTGTGTGGCCCAATTAGTGGCAACGAGGGAGACTGTGGTTGGAGTCCCCTTGCTGTGTTTCTAAAAGAACCAAGATGAACAAGTCATGGCTCTCAGAGGACTTTTCTTCCCCTGGGTCAGCCAGGGGACGGGAAAGGCACGCGTATTTTTGAGAGTGCTTCATGCAAAGCATCTTTTTCTTTTTCAAAAGGGGGCTCAACCGATGCCAGTCAAGTGGGGTGTGTGTGGCCCAGTTAGTGGAAACGAGGGAGACTGTGGTTGGAGTCCCCTCGCTGTGTTTCTAAAAGAACCAAGATGAACAAGTCATGGCTCTCAGAGGACTTTTCTTCCCCTGGGTCAGCCAGGGGACGGGAAAGGCACGCGTATTTTTGAGAGTGCTTCATGCAAATCATCTTTTTCTTTTTCAAAAGGGGGCTCAACCGATGCCAGTCAAGTGGGGTGTGTGTGGCCCAGTTAGTGGAAACGAGGGAGACTGTGGTTGGAGTCCCCTCGCTGTGTTTCTAAAAGAACCAAGATGAACAAGTCATGGCTCTCAGAGGACTTTTCTTCCCCTGGGTCAGCCAGGGGACGGGAAAGGCAGGCGTATTTTTGAGAGTGCTTCATGCAAAGCATCTTTTTCTTTTTCAAAAGGGGGCTCAACCGATGCCAGTCAAGTGGGGTGTGTGTGGCCCAGTTAGTGGAAACGAGGGAGACTGTGGTTGGAGTCCCCTCGCTGTGTTTCTAAAAGAACCAAGATGAACAAGTCATGTCTCTCAGAGGACTTTTCTTCCCCTGGGTCAGCCAGGGGACGGAAAAGGCACGCGTATGTTCGAGAGTGCTTCATGCAAAGCATCTTTTTCATCTTGAAAATTGGGTCAACTGATGCCAGTCAAGTGGGGTGTGTGTGGCCCAATTAGTGGCAACGAGGGAGACTGTGGTTGGAGTCCCCTTGCTGTGTTTCTAAAAGAACCAAGATGAACAAGTCATGGCTCTCAGAGGACTTTTCTTCCCCTGGGTCAGCCAGGGGACGGGAAAGGCACGCGTATTTTTGAGAGTGCTTCATGCAAAGCATCTTTTTCTTTTTCAAAAGGGGGCTCAACCGATGCCAGTCAAGTGGGGTGTGTGTGGCCCAGTTAGTGGAAACGAGGGAGACTGTGGTTGGAGTCCCCTCGCTGTGTTTCTAAAAGAACCAAGATGAACAAGTCATGGCTCTCAGAGGACTTTTCTTCCCCTGGGTCAGCCAGGGGACGGGAAAGGCACGCGTATTTTTGAGAGTGCTTCATGCAAATCATCTTTTTCTTTTTCAAAAGGGGGCTCAACCGATGCCAGTCAAGTGGGTGTGTGTGGCCCAGTTAGTGGAAACGAGGGAGACTGTGGTTGGAGTCCCCTCGCTGTGTTTCTAAAAGAACCAAGATGAACAAGTCATGGCTCTCAGAGGACTTTTCTTCCCCTGGGTCAGCCAGGGGACGGGAAAGGCAGGCGTATTTTTGAGAGTGCTTCATGCAAAGCATCTTTTTCTTTTTCAAAAGGGGGCTCAACCGATGCCAGTCAAGTGGGGTGTGTGTGGCCCAGTTAGTGGAAACGAGGGAGACTGTGGTTGGAGTCCCCTCGCTGTGTTTCTAAAAGAACCAAGATGAACAAGTCATGTCTCTCAGAGGACTTTTCTTCCCCTGGGTCAGCCAGGGGACGGGAAAGGCACGCGTATTTTTTAGAGTGCTTCATGCAAAGCATCTTTTTCATCTTGAAAATTGGGTCAACTGATGCCAGTCAAGTGGGGTGTGTGTGGCCCAATTTTTGGAAACAAGGGAGACTGTGGTTGGAGTCCCCTTACTGTGTTTTACATGCTTTTAGAAGGGCATGACATGGCTTAGAGGTTGACTTTCAGCATCTGGAAACTGTTGGCTACCAAAATGCTGCCTTTCCAACCTTTTTAACCGAGGATTTTCGAGACCTTATGCCCATCGCAGTGCCCCAAGAGCAGATGCCCAGGCGCCACTCCTTCTCCAACAAAGGCGTGCACGCGCTACACCAGCATGTCGCACTAAACATCACTGATTCCTTGAGAAACTCTGTGTGACAGGGTGCATTTCACCACAGATAATTGGCCCAGTAAGCATGGACAGGGGCGTTACATGTCGCTGACTGGGCAATGGGTTACTGTGGGGAGAGATGGAGAAGGGTCTGCTGTACAAGTCTTGCCGTCCCCACGAGTTGTTTCAATCCTTCTTCTGTATGTAGAAGTTAATACACTGCTTCTGCCTCTTCAACCTCGTGTGGGTCCTCCACCTTGGCGCAAACCCTGTGTGGTCAGGCCACCCTTCCTTGTAACTGCGCACAAGGAATACCACACACCTCCTTACTATGCTGACAGCAGAGCTCAATGCCATCAGGCGGTCAAAGGTTTACTTTGAAATGTATGGGAAATGTGAGTCACACCGCTGAGAAGTTGTGGAAGGTTAGCTCTGGACACCGAGTTTCATCAATGGTTGTCTCCACTCAACCAGCAGCCAGGGAAGGCCGGGTGCGACAATGATGCAAACATGGGTGCGGCCCTTCGCTGTGACAATGTGACACACGTGCCTTGTGTGGTTCACGTGTTGAACCTGGTTGTCCAGCAATTTTTAAAGCACTATCCTGGCCCACATGGCCTTCTGCAGAGAGCACGGTGTAACGCCTTCCTTGATCCACACACTCAGATGGGCTGTAAATGATAGGCTAGAGGGAAGCCACTCACCAAGCAGGACCCCTAGAACCCTGAAACCCTTTAACCCCTATACAGGGATTAGGAATTACACAGGGCCCAAGGTGATCAATACCTGTGGAAGGCTGCAGTTCCAGAGAATAGTAGTCAGGCAGGGTCAAAACATTAATTGAGGAACAGGAACAGAATGGGACGGCCAGGACTTAATCAGAAAACAAGCAGAGGTGAAATGCGGATCGGCCAACAAGGTACATAAACAGCAAGCAGGAAAAGTAGTCAGGTAACAAGCACACAAAATCATAAAACTGAACTGGGGGTAAAAT
Organism: Anomaloglossus baeobatrachus; assembly: GCF_048569485.1. Lineage (NCBI taxonomy): Eukaryota > Metazoa > Chordata > Amphibia > Anura > Aromobatidae > Anomaloglossus > Anomaloglossus baeobatrachus. The sequence continues at coordinate 274,062,889 of NC_134357.1, read as the reverse complement.
TAACCAGAGGTTCATAGCTATGTCTGGCAGTGGTCTGCAGACAGGATGGGCATAAAAAAGGGTGTGGTGTCTTCCCATTGGTTGTAGCTGAATGATGGTATTTCATCTGTGAGATACTCACCAGCTACATTCAGCCAGAGATTCTGCATCTGTCAAGGTAATGCAGCCCAGTGGGTGAGCATAACCTGCGTCCACCTGCGCCGCTGGCATCGACTCCTCTCCCATCATCAGCACTATGCATGAAAGGAACACGTTGTCACCTGGCGACCGGAGTACAAATTGACGGAGCGTACTCCGTTGGTGACTTAACAGCCGTGTGCGGCAATGATGCAAACCTGGCTGCGGGCCAACGTCAGGGCAATGTGACACACGTGCCTTGTATGGCTCACGTGTTGAACCTAATTCTCCAGCAATTTTTAAAACACCATCCCGGCCTACATGGCCTTGTGCAGCGGGCACGCTCGCTATGTGCTCACTTCCATCGTGCGCACACAGCAGCTCAACAACTTTCGTCGCTACAGAAGTCTTTAGGTCTGGTGGTTAAACGCCTGAAATGCGATGTGACGACACGCAGGAATTTGAATCTGCACATGTTGCAGCGTTTGTGGCAGCACCGCCGAACCCTGCTGCAATACGTTATGACATATAGCCTGGGATAACTTGATCCAGAGGTGGTGCAGATCACGCTGCTGGAGTGGTGTCAGATCAAGGACCTATGCACCCTGCTACACAGTTTACAAATGTCGACGAAGATGTTTAGCACTGGCAATGTCATTCTCAGCGTGACAATTCTGTTCATCTACATGATGGAGCACACTGTAATTATTATTCGGAGTCAGGTGTTGGGACAAGAGGAAGGGGAGGAAGTACAGGAGGAGTCATATGCGGAAGGGATAACAAGATCTACGAGGTCCAGATGGTCAGCGGCACCTATGCCGCAGTCATGGTGAGGGAGAGGGATTAACAAGGGCGCATAGTATCAGCAAAAAGTGTTGAGGAAGGTGCAGGAGCCCATGAAGAAATGGAGGACGAACTGGCGATGGGCATGGAAGACTCAGCAGATGAGTGAGAGCTTGCTCACATTTCGGTTGTGCGAGGTTGTGGGGAGAGGGCAGAGGAAGGAGGCACGATTCTCACCTCTCTGCCACCAACACACCAAGGACTTGGTCCTCCTGGATGCACAAGACACATGAGCGCCCTCTTGCTGCACTACCTACAACATGACCCTCGGATTGTACGAATTCAAAGTAATCCTGAATACTGGGTTGCCACACTGTTAGATCCCCGGTACAAGACAAAATTTGGTGAAATAATTCCTGCCATAGAAATGGACGCACGTATACAGGAGTATCTGCAGAATGTGGTACGCAATCTTAGATCTGCTTTTCCACTAAACACCAGTGCTGCACAGAGTGAATCTCAACGCTTTGTCATGGATAGGAGGAAATGGTCTTTTACTTGTCCACATCTGAGGGACCGAGGGCTGGCTGCTGTGCTGAGATGGCGTTGATTACGGTGTCCCTGCAGAGTTGCACTTTTGGTCATATACCAAAATGAGTTGAAAAAGGACAGATGCTGGTGGAAAGGGGAACAGGTGTGTTGGAAAGGGGAAAAAAGTTTTGGTCCGTGGATTTGGTGGTTAAGCAACAGTAACATTTGCTGAATAAACACCATCTGTTACAGTGGGACTGGCAGATTTGGATAAGGTGGTATATAGTATGTTACCGCTATATAACGAAAATTAATAAGAAAAGAAAGAGAAAGGTATATATCCCCATCAGCAGTCAGTGTCCACCGTGCTCCCAGTTGGAAAAGGAGAGGTTGGCAACTGGATGGTTTGGTGGAGGATACAGAGCTGTGTGGCTATGAAACTCATAGTAGCCTGAACCGAGTTAGACGCCATTCGGATCTGGAGACTGGGAGCCCTGTTAGCGTCACAGGGTCCACATGCCCACCCAGCCCAGGAACTCCCTGTTAACAACACAGGGGCCATTGAGTACGCTGACCGTGTGCGTAGGGGCCACACCTGTGGACAGCAGGTGCATCAGCAGCAGCAGGCCTGTTAATGCCACTGGGCTGCACAAGCAGGACTGGTAGGACAGGAGCTGGTCTTAACCGTTCTGCGTTACCAACTGTGGTGGTGGCCTGCATCGACACCCTATCCTCTGGCCTAAAGCCGCAATGGGTTCAACACATGGAGGTGTGCTCTTTCGGAGCATAATAGAAGACTGCGCACCTCCTTGTTGGCTTTTATAACCTGGGTCCGCCCCAAACCAGGGTGAACCACAATGCACCTCCTGGAGACAAAAGCAGAGTGACACGTCATGAGTGGCATAACTAGCGTCCTATTTGGAACCGCAACTTCAATGATGACCTCATGGCTGCCATGACCCAAACACCTCACCAGTCATCGTCTGACCATCAATAATGCGGTGACAAGTCATAGGGGTGGGCCTCTGCAAGCCATTTGGGAGGACACCTGATGCCCTGTGGTCTATATGGGACCCCCACATCAGGGGCAGGGCCAAAGAGTTCATTACCGGACCTAGTCTCTGATGCAGTAAGTGCCTGAGCATGCTCAGTAGCATGAAATACAGTCTCTGAAAAAAGACTATCAGCTTTAGCATGGTGTCTAGGCACAAAACAGGACTTAGACCCGGCACGGAATGCAAGTACCTGTGCAAAGAGGCTTTTCACACTTAGTGTGGGAGCATGCGCTGTATCCCGAAATGAAGACTTAGCGTCAGGAATGGCACAGTCAGGCTGAGCATACTAACTAGGCGAAACACTGTAGTTAGGCTGCAGCTGGGGTAAATCGGCACACGCATGCGCACTAGCTGCCTCTCCACACTTAGACGTGGAGGAGAAATTGCTCTTCGGGTGTGGACTTGGAGATGCTGTCTATGAACAGAAGGAAAAGCTAAAGGAAGCCTCACTTTCTATCCCTCCGAATTATCAAATGCAGCAATGAATTCCCTGAGTTTGCTATAACATTAGCGTAGCAAAATGTGCATGAGGGTGTCATGTAGAGGTGCTAGAAATAGCTTGGCACCAGTGGGGCACTAATGGAATACAACAGCCAGTTCTATGATGCCACTAACTGGCAGTATTTTTTGCTATCATTATAGCTTATTAAAAACAGAGCAGGAGGGTGTCCTGCACAGGTGCTAGAAATAGCTTGGCACCAGTGGGGCACAATAAAGGAGTCCAACAGCCAGTTCTATGATGCCACTAAATGGCAGTATTTTTTGCTATCATTATAGCTTATTAAAAACAGAGCAGGAGGGTGTCATGCACAGGTGCTAGAAAAAGCTTGGCACCAGTGGGGCACTAATGGAATACAACAGCCAGTTCTATGATGCCACTAAATGGCAGTATTTTTTGCTATCATTATAGCTTATTAAAAACAGAGCAGGAGGGTGTCATGCACAGGTGCTAGAAATAGCTTGTCACCAGTGGGGCACTAATGGAATACAACAGCCAGTTCTATGATGCCACTAAATGGCAGTATTTTTTGCTATCATTATAGCTCATTAAAAACAGAGCAGGAGGGTATCATGCGGAGGTGCTGCACATAGATTTGCACCAGTGGGGCACTAATGGAGTACAACAGCCACTTCTTGTATGCCACTAGGTACACTGAGTGTTTGCTAGTATAATGGCTTAGTAACAATGAGTTTGAGTGTGCAATGCAGGCAGAGGTGCTGCAAATATCTTTGCACTAGTGTTACTAGACAAAAGTCCAATAGCCACGTTTAGGATGCCACTAGGTACACTGACTGTTTGCTGATATAATGGCTTAGGTAAAAAGAGTTTGAGTGTGCAATGCAGGCAGACGTGCTGCAAATATCTTTCCACTAGTGTGACTAGACAAAAGTACAATAGCCACGTTTAGGATGCCACTAGGTACACTGACTGTTTGCTAGTATAATGGCTTAGTTAAAAAGAGTTTGAGTGTGCAATGCAGGCAGACGTGCTGCAAATATCTTTCCACTAGTGTGACTAGACAAAAGTACAATAGCCACGTTTAGGATGCCACTAGGTACACTGACTGTTTGCTAGTATAATGGCTTAGTTAAAAAGAGTTTGATTGTGCAATGCAGGCAGACGTGCTGCAAATATCTTTCCACTAGTGTGACTACACAAAAGTACAATAGCCACGTTTAGGATGCCACTAGGTACACTGACTGTTTGCTAGTATAATGGCTTAGTTAAAAAGAGTTTGAGTGTGCAATGCAGGCAGACGTGCTGCAAATATCTTTCCACTAGTGTGACTAGACAAAAGTACAATAGCCATGTTTAGGATGCCACGAGGTACACTGACTGTTTGCTAGTATAATGGCTTAGTTAAAAAGAGTTTGAGTGTGCAATGCAGGCAGACGTGCTGCAAATATCTTTCCACTAGTGTGACTAGACAAAAGTACAATAGCCACGTTTAGGATGCCACTAGGTACACTGACTGTTTACTAGTATAATGGCTTAGTTAAAAAGAGTTTGAGTGTGCAATGCAGGCAGACGTGCTGCAAATATCTTTCCACTAGTGTGACTACACAAAAGTCCAATAGCCACGTTTAGGATGCCACTAGGTACACTGACTGTTTGCTAGTATAATGGCTTAGTTAAAAAGAGTTTGAGTGTGCAATGCAGGCAGACGTCCTGCAAATATCTTTGCACTAGTTTGACTAGACAAAAGTCCAATAGCCACGTTTAGGATGCCACTAGGTACACTGACTGTTTGCTAGTATAATGGCTTAGTTAAAAAGAGTTTGAGTGTGCAATGCAGGCAGACGTTCTGCAAATATCTTTCCACTAGTGTGACTAGACAAAAGTACAATAGCCACGTTTAGGATGCCACTAGGTACACTGACTGTTTGCTAGTATAATAGCTTAGTTAAAAAGAGTTTGATTGTGCAATGCAGGCAGACGTGCTGCAAATATCTTTCCACTAGTGTGACTACACAAAAGTACAATAGCCACGTTTAGGATGCCACTAGGTACACTGACTGTTTGCTAGTATAATGGCTTAGTTAAAAAGAGTTTGAGTGTGCAATGCAGGCAGACGTGCTGCAAATATCTTTCCACTAGTGTGACTAGACAAAAGTACAATAGCCATGTTTAGGATGCCACGAGGTACACTGACTGTTTGCTAGTATAATGGCTTAGTTAAAAAGAGTTTGAGTGTGCAATGCAGGCAGACGTGCTGCAAATATCTTTCCACTAGTGTGACTAGACAAAAGTACAATAGCCACGTTTAGGATGCCACTAGGTACACTGACTGTTTACTAGTATAATGGCTTAGTTAAAAAGAGTTTGAGTGTGCAATGCAGGCAGACGTGCTGCAAATATCTTTCCACTAGTGTGACTACACAAAAGTCCAATAGCCACGTTTAGGATGCCACTAGGTACACTGACTGTTTGCTAGTATAATGGCTTAGTTAAAAAGAGTTTGAGTGTGCAATGCAGGCAGACGTGCTGCAAATATCTTTGCACTAGTTTGACTAGACAAAAGTCCAATAGCCACGTTTAGGATGCCACTAGGTACACTGACTGTTTGCTAGTATAATGGCTTAGTTAAAAGGAGTTTGAGTGTGCAATGCAGGCAGACGTGCTGCAAATATCTTTCCACTAGTGTGACTACACAAAAGTCCAATAGCCACGTTTAGGATGCCACTAGGTACACTGACTGTTTGCTAGTATAATGGCTTAGTTAAAAAGAGTTTGAGTGTGCAATGCAGGCAGACGTGCTGCAAATATCTTTCCACTAGTGTGACTACACAAAAGTACAATAGCCACGTTTAGGATGCCACTAGGTACACTGACTGTTTGCTAGTATAATGGCTTAGTTAAAAAGAGTTTGAGTGTGCAATGCAGGCAGACGTGCTGCAAATATCTTTCCACTAGTGTGACTAGACAAAAGTACAATAGCCACGTTTAGGATGCCACTAGGTACACTGACTGTTTGCTAGTATAATGGCTTAGTTAAAAAGAGTTTGAGTGTGCAATGCAGGCAGACGTGCTGCAAATATCTTTCCACTAGTGTGACTACACAAAAGTCCAATAGCCACGTTTAGGATGCCACTAGGTACACTGACTGTTTGCTAGTATAATGGCTTAGTTAAAAAGAGTTTGAGTGTGCAATGCAGGCAGACGTGCTGCAAATATCTTTGCACTAGTGTGACTAGACAAAAGTCCAATAGCCACGTTTAGGATGCCACTAGGTACACTGACTGTTTGCTAGTATAATGGCTTAGTTAAAAAGAGTTTGAGTGTGCAATGCAGGCAGACGTACTGCAAATATCTTTAAACTAGTGTGACTAGACAAAAGTACAATAGCCACGTTTAGGATGCCACTAGGTACACTGACTGTTTGCTAGTATAATGGCTTAGTTAAAAAGAGTTTGAGTGTGCAATACAGGCAGACGTGCTGAAAATATCTTTCCACTAGTGTGACTAGACAAAAGTACAATAGCCATGTTTAGGATGCCACGAGGTACACTGACTGTTTGCTAGTATAATGGCTTAGTTAAAAAGAGTTTGAGTGTGCAATGCAGGCAGACGTGCTGCAAATATCTTTCCACTAGTGTGACTAGACAAAAGTACAATAGCCACGTTTAGGATGCCACTAGGTACACTGACTGTTTACTAGTATAATGGCTTAGTTAAAAAGAGTTTGAGTGTGCAATGCAGGCAGACGTGCTGCAAATATCTTTCCACTAGTGTGACTACACAAAAGTCCAATAGCCACGTTTAGGATGCCACTAGGTACACTGACTGTTTGCTAGTATAATGGCTTAGTTAAAAAGAGTTTGAGTGTGCAATGCAGGCAGACGTCCTGCAAATATCTTTGCACTAGTTTGACTAGACAAAAGTCCAATAGCCACGTTTAGGATGCCACTAGGTACACTGACTGTTTGCTAGTATAATGGCTTAGTTAAAAAGAGTTTGAGTGTGCAATGCAGGCAGACGTGCTGCAAATATCTTTCCACTAGTGTGACTAGACAAAAGTACAATAGCCACGTTTAGGATGCCACTAGGTACACTGACTGTTTGCTAGTATAATAGCTTAGTTAAAAAGAGTTTGATTGTGCAATGCAGGCAGACGTGCTGCAAATATCTTTCCACTAGTGTGACTACACAAAAGTACAATAGCCACGTTTAGGATGCCACTAGGTACACTGACTGTTTGCTAGTATAATGGCTTAGTTAAAAAGAGTTTGAGTGTGCAATGCAGGCAGACGTGCTGCAAATATCTTTCCACTAGTGTGACTAGACAAAAGTACAATAGCCATGTTTAGGATGCCACGAGGTACACTGACTGTTTGCTAGTATAATGGCTTAGTTAAAAAGAGTTTGAGTGTGCAATGCAGGCAGACGTGCTGCAAATATCTTTCCACTAGTGTGACTAGACAAAAGTACAATAGCCACGTTTAGGATGCCACTAGGTACACTGACTGTTTACTAGTATAATGGCTTAGTTAAAAAGAGTTTGAGTGTGCAATGCAGGCAGACGTGCTGCAAATATCTTTCCACTAGTGTGACTACACAAAAGTCCAATAGCCACGTTTAGGATGCCACTAGGTACACTGACTGTTTGCTAGTATAATGGCTTAGTTAAAAAGAGTTTGAGTGTGCAATGCAGGCAGACGTGCTGCAAATATCTTTGCACTAGTTTGACTAGACAAAAGTCCAATAGCCACGTTTAGGATGCCACTAGGTACACTGACTGTTTGCTAGTATAATGGCTTAGTTAAAAGGAGTTTGAGTGTGCAATGCAGGCAGACGTGCTGCAAATATCTTTCCACTAGTGTGACTACACAAAAGTCCAATAGCCACGTTTAGGATGCCACTAGGTACACTGACTGTTTGCTAGTATAATGGCTTAGTTAAAAAGAGTTTGAGTGTGCAATGCAGGCAGACGTGCTGCAAATATCTTTCCACTAGTGTGACTACACAAAAGTACAATAGCCACGTTTAGGATGCCACTAGGTACACTGACTGTTTGCTAGTATAATGGCTTAGTTAAAAAGAGTTTGAGTGTGCAATGCAGGCAGACGTGCTGCAAATATCTTTCCACTAGTGTGACTAGACAAAAGTACAATAGCCACGTTTAGGATGCCACTAGGTACACTGACTGTTTGCTAGTATAATGGCTTAGTTAAAAAGAGTTTGAGTGTGCAATGCAGGCAGACGTGCTGCAAATATCTTTCCACTAGTGTGACTACACAAAAGTCCAATAGCCACGTTTAGGATGCCACTAGGTACACTGACTGTTTGCTAGTATAATGGCTTAGTTAAAAAGAGTTTGAGTGTGCAATGCAGGCAGACGTGCTGCAAATATCTTTGCACTAGTGTGACTAGACAAAAGTCCAATAGCCACGTTTAGGATGCCACTAGGTACACTGACTGTTTGCTAGTATAATGGCTTAGTTAAAAAGAGTTTGAGTGTGCAATGCAGGCAGACGTACTGCAAATATCTTTAAACTAGTGTGACTAGACAAAAGTACAATAGCCACGTTTAGGATGCCACTAGGTACACTGACTGTTTGCTAGTATAATGGCTTAGTTAAAAAGAGTTTGAGTGTGCAATACAGGCAGACGTGCTGAAAATATCTTTCCACTAGTGTGTCTACACAAAAGTACAATAGCCACGTTTAGGATGCCACTAGGTACACTGACTGTTTGCTAGTATAATGGCTTAGTTAAAAAGAGTTTGAATGTGCAATGCAGACAGACGTGCTGCAAATATCTTTCCACTAGTGTGACTACACAAAAGTACAATAGCCACGTTTAGGATGCCACTAGGTACACTGACTATTTGCTAGTATAATGGCTTAGTTAAAAAGAGTTTGAGTGTGCAATGTAGGCAGACGTGCTGCAAATATCTTTCCACTAGTGTGACTAGACAAAAGTACAATAGCCACGTTTAGGATGCCACTAGGTACACTGACTGTTTACTAGTATAATGGCTTAGTTAAAAAGAGTTTGAGTGTGCAATGCAGGCAGACGTGCTGCAAATATCTTTCCACTAGTGTGACTACACAAAAGTCCAATAGCCACGTTTAGGATGCCACTAGGTACACTGACTGTTTGCTAGTATAATGGCTTAGTTAAAAAGAGTTTGAGTGTGCAATGCAGGCAGACGTGCTGCAAATATCTTTGCACTAGTGTGACTAGACAAAAGTCCAATAGCCACGTTTAGGATGCCACTAGGTACACTGACTGTTTGCTAGTATAATGGCTTAGTTAAAAGGAGTTTGAGTGTGCAATGCAGGCAGACGTGCTGCAAATATCTTTCCACTAGTGTGACTACACAAAAGTCCAATAGCCACGTTTAGGATGCCACTAGGTACACTGACTGTTTGCTAGTATAATGGCTTAGTTAAAAAGAGTTTGAGTGTGCAATGCAGGCAGACGTGCTGCAAATATCTTTCCACTAGTGTGACTACACAAAAGTACAATAGCCACGTTTAGGATGCCACTAGGTACACTGACTGTTTGCTAGTATAATGGCTTAGTTAAAAAGAGTTTGAGTGTGCAATGCAGGCAGACGTGCTGCAAATATCTTTCCACTAGTGTGACTAGACAAAAGTACAATAGCCACGTTTAGGATGCCACTAGGTACACTGACTGTTTGCTAGTATAATGGCTTAGTTAAAAAGAGTTTAAGTGTGCAATGCAGGCAGACGTGCTGCAAATATCTTTCCACTAGTGTGACTACACAAAAGTCCAATAGCCACGTTTAGGATGCCACTAGGTACACTGACTGTTTGCTAGTATAATGGCTTAGTTAAAAAGAGTTTGAGTGTGCAATGCAGGCAGACGTGCTGCAAATATCTTTGCACTAGTGTGACTAGACAAAAGTCCAATAGCCACGTTTAGGATGCCACTAGGTACACTGACTGTTTGCTAGTATAATGGCTTAGTTAAAAAGAGTTTGAGTGTGCAATGCAGGCAGACGTACTGCAAATATCTTTAAACTAGTGTGACTAGACAAAAGTACAATAGCCACGTTTAGGATGCCACTAGGTACACTGACTGTTTGCTAGTATAATGGCTTAGTTAAAAAGAGTTTGAGTGTGCAATACAGGCAGACGTGCTGAAAATATCTTTCCACTAGTGTGTCTACACAAAAGTACAATAGCCACGTTTAGGATGCCACTAGGTACACTGACTGTTTGCTAGTATAATGGCTTAGTTAAAAAGAGTTTGAATGTGCAATGCAGACAGACGTGCTGCAAATATCTTTCCACTAGTGTGACTAGACAAAAGTACAATAGCCACGTTTAGGATGCCACTAGGTACACTGACTATTTGCTAGTATAATGGCTTAGTTAAAAAGAGTTTGAGTGTGCAATGTAGGCAGACGTGCTGCAAATATCTTTCCACTAGTGTGACTAGACAAAAGTACAATAGCCACGTTTAGGATGCCACTAGGTACACTGACTGTTTGCTAGTATAATGGCTTAGTTAAAAAGAGTTTGAGTGTGCAATGCAGGCAGACGTGCTGCAAATATCTTTCCACTAGTGTGACTAGACAAAAGTACAATAGCCACGTTTAGGATGCCACTAGGTACACTGACTGTTTGCTAGTATAATGGCTTAGTTAAAAAGAGTTTGAGTGTGCAATGCAGGCAGACGTGCTGCAAATATCTTTCCACTAGTGTGACTACACAAAAGTCCAATAGCCACGTTTAGGATGCCACTAGGTACACTGACTGTTTGCTAGTATAATGGCTTAGTTAAAAAGAGTTTGAGTGTGCAATGCAGGCAGACATGCTGCAAATATCTTTGCACTAGTGTGACTAGACAAAAGTCCAATAGCCACGTTTAGGATGCCACTAGGTACACTGACTGTTTGCTAGTATAATGGCTTAGTTAAAAAGAGTTTGAGTGTGCAATGCAGGCAGACGTACTGCAAATATCTTTAAACTAGTGTGACTAGACAAAAGTACAATAGCCACGTTTAGGATGCCACTAGGTACACTGACTGTTTGCTAGTATAATGGCTTAGTTAAAAAGAGTTTGAGTGTGCAATACAGGCAGACGTGCTGAAAATATCTTTCCACTAGTGTGTCTACACAAAAGTACAATAGCCACGTTTAGGATGCCACTAGGTACACTGACTGTTTGCTAGTATAATGGCTTAGTTAAAAAGAGTTTGAATGTGCAATGCAGACAGACGTGCTGCAAATATCTTTCCACTAGTGTGACTAGACAAAAGTACAATAGCCACGTTTAGGATGCCACTAGGTACACTGACTATTTGCTAGTATAATGGCTTAGTTAAAAAGAGTTTGAGTGTGCAATGTAGGCAGACGTGCTGCAAATATCTTTCCACTAGTGTGACTAGACAAAAGTACAATAGCCACGTTTAGGATGCCACTAGGTACACTGACTGTTTGCTAGTATAATGGCTTAGTTAAAAAGAGTTTGAGTGTGCAATGCAGGCAGACGTGCTGCAAATATCTTTCTACTAGTGTGACTACAGAAAAGTACAATAGCCACGTTTAGGATGCCACTTGGTACACTGACTGTTTGCTAGTATAATGGCTTAGTTAAAAAGAGTTTGAGTGTGCAATGCAGGCAGACGTGCTGCAAATATCTTTCCACTAGTGTGACTACACAAAACTACAATAGCCACGTTTAGGATGCCACTAGGTACACTGACTATTTGCTAGTATAATGGCTTAGTTAAAAAGAGTTTGAGTGTGCAATGTAGGCAGACGTGCTGCAAATATCTTTCCACTAGTGTGACTAGACAAAAGTAAAATAGCCACGTTTAGGATGCCACTAGGTACACTGACTGTTTGCTAGTATAATGGCTTAGTTAAAAAGAGTTTGAGTGTGCAATGCAGGCAGACGTGCTGCAAATATCTTTCTACTAGTGTGACTACAGAAAAGTACAATAGCCACGTTTAGGATGCCACTTGGTACACTGACTGTTTGCTAGTATAATGGCTTAGTTAAAAAGAGTTTGAGTGTGCAATGCAGGCAGACGTGCTGCAAATATCTTTCCACTAGTGTGACTACACAAAAGTACAATAGCCACGTTTAGGATGCCACTAGGTACATTGACTGTTTGCTAGTATAATGGCTTAGTTAAAAAGAGTTTGAGTGTGCAATGTAGGCAGACGTGCTGCAAATATCTTTCCACTAGTGTGACTAGACAAAAGTACAATAGCCACGTTTAGGATGCCACTAGGTACACTGACTGTTTGCTAGTATAATGGCTTAGTTAAAAAGAGTTTGAGTGTGCAATGCAGGCAGACGTGCTGCAAATATCTTTCCACTAGTGTGACTAGACAAAAGTACAATAGCCACGTTTAGGATGCCACTTGGTACACTGACTGTTTGCTAGTATAATGGCTTAGTTAAAAAAAGTTTGAGTGTGCAATGCAGGCAGACGTGCTGCAAATATCTTTCCACTAGTGTGACTAGACAAAAGTCCAATAGCCACGTTTAGGATGCCACTAGGTACACTGACTGTTTGCTAGTATAATGGCTTAGTTAAAAAGAGTTTGAGTGTGCAATGCAGGCAGACGTGCTGCAAATATCTTTCCACTAGTGTGACTAGACAAAAGTCCAATAGCCACGTTTAGGATGCCACTAGGTACACTGACTGTTTGCTAGTATAATGGCTTAGTTAAAAAGAGTTTGAGTGTGCAATGCAGGCAGACGTGCTGCAAAGATCTTTCCACTAGTGTGACTAGACAAAAGTACAATAGCCACGTTTAGGATGCCACTAGGTACACTGACTGTTTGCTAGTATAATGGCTTAGTTAAAAAGAGTTTGAGTGTGCAATGCAGGCAGACGTGCTGCAAATATATTTCCACTAGTGTGACTAGACAAAAGTACAATAGCCACGTTTAGGATGCCACTAGGTACACTGACTGTTTGCTAGTATAATGGCTTAGTTAAAAAGAGTTTGATTGTGCAATGCAGGCAGACGTGCTGCAAATATCTTTCCACTAGTGTGACTACACAAAAGTACAATAGCCACGTTTAGGATGCGACTAGGTACACTGACTGTTTGCTAGTATAATGGCTTAGTTAAAAAGAGTTTGAGTGTGCAATGCAGGCAGACGTGCTGCAAATATCTTTCCACTAGTGTGACTAGACAAAAGTACAATAGCCACGTTAAGGATGCCACTAGGTACACTGACTGTTTACTAGTATAATGGCTTAGTTAAAAAGAGTTTGAGTGTGCAATGCAGGCAGACGTGCTGCAAATATCTTTCCACTAGTGTGACTACACAAAAGTACAATAGCCACGTTTAGGATGCCACTAGGTACACTGACTGTTTGCTAGTATAATGGCTTAGTTAAAAAGAGTTTGAGTGTGCAATGCAGGCAGACGTGCTGCAAATATCTTTCCACTAGTGTGACTAGACAAAAGTACAATAGCCACGTTTAGGATGCCACTAGGTACACTGACTGTTTACTAGTATAATGGCTTAGTTAAAAAGAGTTTGAGTGTGCAATGCAGGCAGACGTGCTGCAAATATCTTTCCACTAGTGTGACTACACAAATGTCCAATAGCCACGTTTAGGATGCCACTAGGTACACTGACAGTTTGCTAGTATAATGGCTTAGTTAAAAAGAGTTTGAGTGTGCAATGCAGGCAGACGTGCTGCAAATATCTTTGCACTAGTGTGACTAGACAAAAGTCCAATAGCCACGTTTAGGATGCCACTAGGTACACTGACTGTTTGCTAGTATAATGGCTTAGTTAAAAGGAGTTTGAGTGTGCAATGCAGGCAGACGTGCTGCAAATATCTTTCCACTAGTGTGACTACACAAAAGTCCAATAGCCACGTTTAGGATGCCACTAGGTACACTGACTGTTTGCTAGTATAATGGCTTAGTTAAAAAGAGTTTGAGTGTGCAATGCAGGCAGACGTGCTGCAAATATCTTTGCACTAGTGTGACTAGACAAAAGTCCAATAGCCACGTTTAGGATGCCACTAGGTACACTGACTGTTTGCTAGTATAATGGCTTAGTTAAAAAGAGTTTGAGTGTGCAATGCAGGCAGACGTGCTGCAAATATATCTTTCCACTAGTGTGACTACACAAAAGTACAATAGCCACGTTTAGGATGCCACTAGGTACACTGACTGTTTGCTAGTATAATGGCTTAGTTAAAAAGAGTTTGAGTGTGCAATGCAGGCAGATGTGCTGCAAATATCTTTCCACTAGTGTGACTAGACAAAAGTACAATAGCCACGTTTAGGATGCCACTAGGTACACTGACTGTTTGCTAGTATAATGGCTTAGTTAAAAAGAGTTTGAGTGTGCAATGCAGGCAGACGTGCTGCAAATATCTTTCCACTAGTGTGACTACACAAAAGTCCAATAGCCACGTTTAGGATGCCACTAGGTACACTGACTGTTTGCTAGTATAATGGCTTAGTTAAAAAGAGTTTGAGTGTGCAATGCAGGCAGACGTGCTGCAAATATCTTTGCACTAGTGTGACTAGACAAAAGTCCAATAGCCACGATTAGGATGCCACTAGGTACACTGACTGTTTGCTAGTATAATGGCTTAGTTAAAAAGAGTTTGAGTGTGCAATGCAGGCAGACGTACTGCAAATATCTTTAAACTAGTGTGACTAGACAAAAGTACAATAGCCACGTTTAGGATGCCACTAGGTACACTGACTGTTTGCTAGTATAATGGCTTAGTTAAAAAGAGTTTGAGTGTGCAATACAGGCAGACGTGCTGCAATTATCTTTCCACTAGTGTGTCTACACAAAAGTACAATAGCTACGTTTAGGATGCCACTAGGTACACTGACTGTTTGCTAGTATAATGGCTTAGTTAAAAAGAGTTTGAGTGTGCAATGCAGACAGACGTGCTGCAAATATCTTTCCACTAGTGTGACTAGACAAAAGTACAATAGTCGCGTTTAGGATGCCACTAGGTACACTGACTATTTGCTAGTATAATGGCTTAGTTAAAAAGAGTTTGAGTGTGCAATGTAGGCAGACGTGCTGCAAATATCTTTCCACTAGTGTGACTAGACAAAAGTACAATAGCCACGTTTAGGATGCCACTAGGTACACTGACTGTTTGCTAGTATAATGGCTTAGTTAAAAAGAGTTTGAGTGTGCAATGCAGGCAGACGTGCTGCAAATATCTTTCTACTAGTGTGACTACAGAAAAGTACAATAGCCACGTTTAGGATGCCACTTGGTACACTGACTGTTTGCTAGTATAATGGCTTAGTTAAAAAGAGTTTGAGTGTGCAATGCAGGCAGACGTGCTGCAAATATCTTTCCACTAGTGTGACTACACAAAAGTACAATAGCCACGTTTAGGATGCCACTATGTATACTGACTATTTGCTAGTATAATGGCTTAGTTAAAAAGAGTTTGAGTGTGCAATGTAGGCAGACGTGCTGCAAATATCTTTCCACTAGTGTGACTAGACAAAAGTACAATAGCCACGTTTAGGATGCCACTAGGTACACTGACTGTTTGCTAGTATAATGGCTTAGTTAAAAAGAGTTTGAGTGTGCAATGCAGGCAGACGTGCTGCAAATATCTTTCCACTAGTGTGACTAGACAAAAGTACAATAGCCACGTTTAGGATGCCACTTGGTACACTGACTGTTTGCTAGTATAATGGCTTAGTTAAAAAGAGTTTGAGTGTGCAATGCAGGCAGACGTGCTGCAAATATCTTTCCACTAGTGTGACTAGACAAAAGTCCAATAGCCACGTTTAGGATGCCACTAGGTACACTGACTGTTTGCTAGTATAATGGCTTAGTTAAAAAGAGTTTGAGTGTGCAATGCAGGCAGACGTGCTGCAAATATCTTTCCACTAGTGTGACTAGACAAAAGTCCAATAGCCACGTTTAGGATGCCACTAGGTACACTGACTGTTTGCTAGTATAATGGCTTAGTTAAAAAGAGTTTGAGTGTGCAATGCAGGCAGACGTGCTGCAAATATCTTTCCACTAGTGTGACTACACAAAAGTCCAATAGCCACGTTTAGGATGCCACTAGGTACACTGACTGTTTGCTAGTATAATGGCTTAGTTAAAAAAAGTTTGAGTGTGCAATGCAGGCAGACGTGCTGCAAATATCTTTCCACTAGTGTGACTACACAAAAGTACAATAGCCACGTTTAGGATGCCACTAGGTACACTGACTGTTTGCTAGTATAATGGCTTAGTTAAAAAGAGTTTGAGTGTGCAATGCAGGCAGACGTGCTGCAAATATCTTTCCACTAGTGTGACTACACAAAAGTACAATAGCCACGTTTAGGATGCCACTAGGTACACTGACTGTTTGCTAGTATAATGGCTTAGTTAAAAAGAGTTTGAGTGTGCAATGCAGCCAGACGTGCTGCAAATATCTTTGCACTAGTGTGACTAGACAAAAGTCCAATAGCCACGTTTAGGATGCCACTAGGTACACTGACTGTTTGCTAGTATAATGGCTTAGTTAAAAAGAGTTTGAGTGTGCAATGCAGGCAGACGTGCTGCAAATATCTTTCCACTAGTGTGACTACACAAAAGTACAATAGCCACGTTTAGGATGCCACTAGGTACACTGACTGTTTGCTAGTATAATGGCTTAGTTAAAAAGAGTTTGAGTGTGCAATGCAGGCAGACGTGCTGCAAATATCTTTCCACTAGTGTGACTACACAAAAGTACAATAGCCACGTTTAGGATGCCACTAGGTACACTGACTGTTTGCTAGTATAATGGCTTAGTTAAAAAGAGTTTGAGTGTGCAATGCAGGCAGACGTGCTGCAAATATCTTTCCACTAGTGTGACTACACAAAAGTACAATAGCCACGTTTAGGATGCCACTAGGTACACTGACTGTTTGCTAGTATAATGGCTTAGTTAAAAAGAGTTTGAGTGTGCAATGCAGGTAGACGTGCTGCAAATATCTTTCCACTAGTGTGACTACACAAAAGTCCAATAGCCACGTTTAGGATGCCACTAGGTACACTGACTGTTTGCTAGTATAATGGCTTAGTTAAAAAGAGTTTGAGTGTGCAATGCAGGCAGACGTGCTGCAAATATCTTTCCACTAGTGTGACTACACAAAAGTACAATAGCCACGTTTAGGATGCCACTAGGTACACTGACTGTTTGCTAGTATAATGGCTTAGTTAAAAAGAGTTTGAGTGTGCAATGCAGGCAGACGTGCTGCAAATATCTTTCCACTAGTGTGACTACACAAAAGTACAATAGCCACGTTTAGGATGCCACTAGGTACACTGACTGTTTGCTAGTATAATGGCTTAGTTAAAAAGAGTTTGAGTGTGCAATGCAGGCAGACGTGCTGCAAATATCTTTCCACTAGTGTGACTACACAAAAGTCCAATAGCCTTGTTTAGGATGCCACTAGGTACACTGACTGTTTGCTAGTATAATGGCTTAGTTAAAAAGAGTTTGAGTGTGCAATGCAGGCAGACGTGCTGCAAATATCTTTCCACTAGTGTGACTACACAAAAGTACAATAGCCACGTTTAGCATGCCACTAGGTACACTGACTGTTTGCTAGTATAATGACTTAGTTAAAAAGAGTTTGAGTGTGCAATGCAGGCAGACGTGCTGCAAATATCTTTCCACTAGTGTGACTACACAAAAGTACAATAGCCACGTTTAGGATGCCACTAGGTACACTGACTGTTTGCTAGTATAATGGCTTAGTTAAAAAGAGTTTGAGTGTGCAATGCAGGCAGACGTGCTGCAAATATCTTTCCACTAGTGTGACTAGTCAACAGTACAATAGCCACGTTTAGGATGCCACTAGGTACACTGACTGTTTGCTAGTATAATGGCTTAGTTAAAAAGAGTTTGAGTGTGCAATGCAGGCAGACGTGCTGCAAATATCTTTCCACTAGTGTGACTACACAAAAGTCCAATAGCCACGTTTAGGATGCCACTAGGTACACTGACTGTTTGCTAGTATAATGGCTTAGTTAAAAAGAGTTTGAGTGTGCAATGCAGGCAGACGTGCTGCAAATATCTTTCCACTAGTGTGACTACACAAAAGTACAATAGCCACGTTTAGGATGCCACTAGGTACACTGACTGTTTGCTAGTATAATGGCTTAGTTAAAAAGAGTTTGAGTGTGCAATGCAGGCAGACGTGCTGCAAATATCTTTCCACTAGTGTGACTACACAAAAGTACAATAGCCACGTTTAGGATGCCACTAGGTACACTGACTGTTTGCTAGTATAATGGCTTAGTTAAAAAGAGTTTGAGTGTGCAATGCAGGCAGACGTGCTGCAAATATCTTTCCACTAGTGTGACTACACAAAAGTCCAATAGCCTTGTTTAGGATGCCACTAGGTACACTGACTGTTTTCTAGTATAATGGCTTAGTTAAAAAGAGTTTGAGTGTGCAATGCAGGCAGACGTGCTGCAAATATCTTTCCACTAGTGTGACTACACAAAAGTACAATAGCCACGTTTAGCATGCCACTAGGTACACTGACTGTTTGCTAGTATAATGACTTAGTTAAAAAGAGTTTGAGTGTGCAATGCAGGCAGACGTGCTGCAAATATCTTTCCACTAGTGTGACTACACAAAAGTACAATAGCCACGTTTAGGATGCCACTAGGTACACTGACTGTTTGCTAGTATAATGGCTTAGTTAAAAAGAGTTTGAGTGTGCAATGCAGGCAGACGTGCTGCAAATATCTTTCCACTAGTGTGACTAGTCAACAGTACAATAGCCACGTTTAGGATGCCACTAGGTACACTGACTGTTTGCTAGTATAATGGCTTAGTTAAAAAGAGTTTGAGTGTGCAATGCAGGCAGACGTTCTGCAAATATCTTTCCACTAATGTGACTACACAAAAGTACAATAGCCACGTTTAGGATGCCACTAGGTACACTGACTGTTTGCTAGTATAATGGCTTAGTTAAAAAGAGTTTGAGTGTGCAATGCAGGCAGACGTGCTGCAAATATCTTTCCACTAGTGTGACTAGACAAAAGTACAATAGCCACGTTTAGGATGCCACTAAGTACACTGACTGTTTGCTAGTATAATGGCTTAGTTAAAAAGAGTTTGAGTGTGCAATGCAGGCAGACGTGCTGCAAATATCTTTCCACTAGTGTGACTAGACAAAAGTCCAATAGCCACGTTTAGGATGCCACTAGGTACACTGACTGTTTGCTAGTATAATGGCTTAGTTAAAAAGAGTTTGAGTGTGCAATGCAGGTAGACGTGCTGCAAATATCTTTCCACTAGTGTGACTAGACAAAAGTACAATAGCCACGTTTAGGATGCCACTAGGTACACTGACTGTTTGCTAGTATAATGGCTTAGTTAAAAAGAGTTTGAGTGTGCAATGCAGGCAGACGTGCTGCAAATATCTTTCCACTAGTGTGACTAGACAAAAGTCCAATAGCCACGTTTAGGATGCCACTAGGTACACTGACTGTTTGCTAGTATAATGGCTTAGTTAAAAAGAGTTTGAGTGTGCAATGCAGGTAGACGTGCTGCAAATATCTTTCCACTAGTGTGACTAGACAAAAGTACAATAGCCACGTTTAGGATGCCACTAGGTACACTGACTGTTTGCTAGTATAATGGCTTATTTAAAAAGAGTTTGAGTGTGCAATGCAGGCAGACGTGCTGCAAATATCTTTCCACTAGTGTGACTAGACAAAAGTCCAATAGCCACGTTTAGGATGCCACTTGGTACACTGACTGTTTGCTAGTATAATGGCTTAGTTAAAAAGAGTTTGAGTGTGCAGTGCAGGCAGACGTGCTGCAAATATCTTTGCACTAGTGTGACTAGACAAAAGTCCAATAGCCACGTTTAGGATGCCACTAGGTACACTGACTGTTTGCTAGTATAATGGCTTAGTTAAAAAGAGTTTGAGTGTGCAATGCAGGCAGACGTGCTGCAAATATCTTTCCACTAGTGTGACTACTCAAAAGTCCAATAGCCACGTTTAGGATGCCACTAGGTACACTGACTGTTTGCTAGTATAATGGCTTAGTTAAAAAGAGTTTGAGTGTGCAATGCAGGCAGACGTGCTGCAAATATCTTTCCACTAGTGTGACTAGACAAAAGTACAATAGCCACGTTTAGGATGCCACTAGGTACACTGACTGTTTGCTAGTATAATGGCTTAGTTAAAAAGAGTTTGAGTGTGCAATGCAGGCAGACGTGCTGCAAATATCTTTCCACTAGTGTGACTACACAAAAGTCCAATAGCCACGTTTAGGATGCCACTAGGTACACTGACTGTTTGCTAGTATAATGGCTTAGTTAAAAAGAGTTTGAGTGTGCAATGCAGGCAGACGTGCTGCAAATATCTTTGCACTAGTGTGACTAGACAAAAGTCCAATAGCCACGTTTAGGATGCCACTAGGTACACTGACTGTTTGCTAGTATAATGGCTTAGTTAAAAAGAGTTTGAGTGTGCAATGCAGACAGACGTGCTGCAAATATCTTTCCACTAGTGTGACTACACAAAAGTACAATAGCCACGTTTAGGATGCCACTAGGTACACTGACTGTTTGCTAGTATAATGGCTTAGTTAAAAAGAGTTTGAGTGTGCAATGCAGGCAGACGTGCTGCAAATATCTTTCCACTAGTGTGACTACACAAAAGTACAATAGCCACGTTTAGGATGCCACTAGGTACACTGACTGTTTGCTAGTATAATGGCTTAGTTAAAAAGAGTTTGAGTGTGCAATGCAGCCAGACGTGCTGCAAATATCTTTGCACTAGTGTGAGTAGACAAAAGTCCAATAGCCACGTTTAGGATGCCACTAGGTACACTGACTGTTTGCTAGTATAATGGCTTAGTTAAAAAGAGTTTGAGTGTGCAATGCAGGCAGACGTGCTGCAAATATCTTTCCACTAGTGTGACTACACAAAAGTCCAATAGCCACGTTTAGGATGCCACTAGGTACACTGACTGTTTGCTAGTATAATGGCTTAGTTAAAAAGAGTTTGAGTGTGCAATGCAGGCAGACATGCTGCAAATATCTTTGCACTAGTGTGACTAGACAAAAGTCCAATAGCCACGTTTAGGATGCCACTAGGTACACTGACTGTTTGCTAGTATAATGGCTTAGTTAAAAAGAGTTTGAGTGTGCAATGCAGGCAGACGTACTGCAAATATCTTTAAACTAGTGTGACTAGACAAAAGTACAATAGCCACGTTTAGGATGCCACTAGGTACACTGACTGTTTGCTAGTATAATGGCTTAGTTAAAAAGAGTTTGAGTGTGCAATGCAGCCAGACGTGCTGCAAATATCTTTGCACTAGTGTGAGTAGACAAAAGTCCAATAGCCACGTTTAGGATGCCACTAGGTACACTGACTGTTTGCTAGTATAATGGCTTAGTTAAAAAGAGTTTGAGTGTGCAATGCAGGCAGACGTGCTGCAAATATCTTTCCACTAGTGTGACTACACAAAAGTCCAATAGCCACGTTTAGGATGCCACTAGGTACACTGACTGTTTGCTAGTATAATGGCTTAGTTAAAAAGAGTTTGAGTGTGCAATGCAGGCAGACATGCTGCAAATATCTTTGCACTAGTGTGACTAGACAAAAGTCCAATAGCCACGTTTAGGATGCCACTAGGTACACTGACTGTTTGCTAGTATAATGGCTTAGTTAAAAAGAGTTTGAGTGTGCAATGCAGGCAGACGTACTGCAAATATCTTTAAACTAGTGTGACTAGACAAAAGTACAATAGCCACGTTTAGGATGCCACTAGGTACACTGACTGTTTGCTAGTATAATGGCTTAGTTAAAAAGAGTTTGAGTGTGCAATACAGGCAGACGTGCTGAAAATATCTTTCCACTAGTGTGACTAGACAAAAGTACAATAGCCACGTTTAGGATGCCACTAGGTACACTGACTATTTGCTAGTATAATGGCTTAGTTAAAAAGAGTTTGAGTGTGCAATGTAGGCAGACGTGCTGCAAATATCTTTCCACTAGTGTGACTAGACAAAAGTACAATAGCCACGTTTAGGATGCCACTAGGTACACTGACTGTTTGCTAGTATAATGGCTTAGTTAAAAAGAGTTTGAGTGTGCAATGCAGGCAGACGTGCTGCAAATATCTTTCTACTAGTGTGACTACAGAAAAGTACAATAGCCACGTTTAGGATGCCACTTGGTACACTGACTGTTTGCTAGTATAATGGCTTAGTTAAAAAGAGTTTGAGTGTGCAATGCAGGCAGACGTGCTGCAAATATCTTTCCACTAGTGTGACTACACAAAACTACAATAGCCACGTTTAGGATGCCACTAGGTACACTGACTATTTGCTAGTATAATGGCTTAGTTAAAAAGAGTTTGAGTGTGCAATGTAGGCAGACGTGCTGCAAATATCTTTCCACTAGTGTGACTAGACAAAAGTAAAATAGCCACGTTTAGGATGCCACTAGGTACACTGACTGTTTGCTAGTATAATGGCTTAGTTAAAAAGAGTTTGAGTGTGCAATGCAGGCAGACGTGCTGCAAATATCTTTCTACTAGTGTGACTACAGAAAAGTACAATAGCCACGTTTAGGATGCCACTTGGTACACTGACTGTTTGCTAGTATAATGGCTTAGTTAAAAAGAGTTTGAGTGTGCAATGCAGGCAGACGTGCTGCAAATATCTTTCCACTAGTGTGACTACACAAAAGTACAATAGCCACGTTTAGGATGCCACTAGGTACATTGACTATTTGCTAGTATAATGGCTTAGTTAAAAAGAGTTTGAGTGTGCAATGTAGGCAGACGTGCTGCAAATATCTTTCCACTAGTGTGACTAGACAAAAGTACAATAGCCACGTTTAGGATGCCACTAGGTACACTGACTGTTTGCTAGTATAATGGCTTAGTTAAAAAGAGTTTGAGTGTGCAATGCAGGCAGACGTGCTGCAAATATCTTTCCACTAGTGTGACTAGACAAAAGTACAATAGCCACGTTTAGGATGCCACTTGGTACACTGACTGTTTGCTAGTATAATGGCTTAGTTAAAAAAAGTTTGAGTGTGCAATGCAGGCAGACGTGCTGCAAATATCTTTCCACTAGTGTGACTAGACAAAAGTCCAATAGCCACGTTTAGGATGCCACTAGGTACACTGACTGTTTGCTAGTATAATGGCTTAGTTAAAAAGAGTTTGAGTGTGCAATGCAGGCAGACGTGCTGCAAATATCTTTCCACTAGTGTGACTAGACAAAAGTCCAATAGCCACGTTTAGGATGCCACTAGGTACACTGACTGTTTGCTAGTATAATGGCTTAGTTAAAAAGAGTTTGAGTGTGCAATGCAGGCAGACGTGCTGCAAATATCTTTCCACTAGTGTGACTAGACAAAAGTACAATAGCCACGTTTAGGATGCCACTAGGTACACTGACTGTTTGCTAGTATAATGGCTTAGTTAAAAAGAGTTTGAGTGTGCAATGCAGGCAGACGTGCTGCAAATATATTTCCACTAGTGTGACTAGACAAAAGTACAATAGCCACGTTTAGGATGCCACTAGGTACACTGACTGTTTGCTAGTATAATGGCTTAGTTAAAAAGAGTTTGATTGTGCAATGCAGGCAGACGTGCTGCAAATATCTTTCCACTAGTGTGACTACACAAAAGTACAATAGCCACGTTTAGGATGCGACTAGGTACACTGACTGTTTGCTAGTATAATGGCTTAGTTAAAAAGAGTTTGAGTGTGCAATGCAGGCAGACGTGCTGCAAATATCTTTCCACTAGTGTGACTAGACAAAAGTACAATAGCCACGTTTAGGATGCCACTAGGTACACTGACTGTTTACTAGTATAATGGCTTAGTTAAAAAGAGTTTGAGTGTGCAATGCAGGCAGACGTGCTGCAAATATCTTTCCACTAGTGTGACTACACAAAAGTACAATAGCCACGTTTAGGATGCCACTAGGTACACTGACTGTTTGCTAGTATAATGGCTTAGTTAAAAAGAGTTTGAGTGTGCAATGCAGGCAGACGTGCTGCAAATATCTTTCCACTAGTGTGACTAGACAAAAGTACAATAGCCACGTTTAGGATGCCACTAGGTACACTGACTGTTTACTAGTATAATGGCTTAGTTAAAAAGAGTTTGAGTGTGCAATGCAGGCAGACGTGCTGCAAATATCTTTCCACTAGTGTGACTACACAAATGTCCAATAGCCACGTTTAGGATGCCACTAGGTACACTGACAGTTTGCTAGTATAATGGCTTAGTTAAAAAGAGTTTGAGTGTGCAATGCAGGCAGACGTGCTGCAAATATCTTTGCACTAGTGTGACTAGACAAAAGTCCAATAGCCACGTTTAGGATGCCACTAGGTACACTGACTGTTTGCTAGTATAATGGCTTAGTTAAAAGGAGTTTGAGTGTGCAATGCAGGCAGACGTGCTGCAAATATCTTTCCACTAGTGTGACTACACAAAAGTCCAATAGCCACGTTTAGGATGCCACTAGGTACACTGACTGTTTGCTAGTATAATGGCTTAGTTAAAAAGAGTTTGAGTGTGCAATGCAGGCAGACGTGCTGCAAATATCTTTGCACTAGTGTGACTAGACAAAAGTCCAATAGCCACGTTTAGGATGCCACTAGGTACACTGACTGTTTGCTAGTATAATGGCTTAGTTAAAAAGAGTTTGAGTGTGCAATGCAGGCAGACGTGCTGCAAATATATCTTTCCACTAGTGTGACTACACAAAAGTACAATAGCCACGTTTAGGATGCCACTAGGTACACTGACTGTTTGCTAGTATAATGGCTTAGTTAAAAAGAGTTTGAGTGTGCAATGCAGGCAGATGTGCTGCAAATATCTTTCCACTAGTGTGACTAGACAAAAGTACAATAGCCACGTTTAGGATGCCACTAGGTACACTGACTGTTTGCTAGTATAATGGCTTAGTTAAAAAGAGTTTGAGTGTGCAATGCAGGCAGACGTGCTGCAAATATCTTTCCACTAGTGTGACTACACAAAAGTCCAATAGCCACGTTTAGGATGCCACTAGGTACACTGACTGTTTGCTAGTATAATGGCTTAGTTAAAAAGAGTTTGAGTGTGCAATGCAGGCAGACGTGCTGCAAATATCTTTGCACTAGTGTGACTAGACAAAAGTCCAATAGCCACGATTAGGATGCCACTAGGTACACTGACTGTTTGCTAGTATAATGGCTTAGTTAAAAAGAGTTTGAGTGTGCAATGCAGGCAGACGTACTGCAAATATCTTTAAACTAGTGTGACTAGACAAAAGTACAATAGCCACGTTTAGGATGCCACTAGGTACACTGACTGTTTGCTAGTATAATGGCTTAGTTAAAAAGAGTTTGAGTGTGCAATACAGGCAGACGTGCTGCAATTATCTTTCCACTAGTGTGTCTACACAAAAGTACAATAGCTACGTTTAGGATGCCACTAGGTACACTGACTGTTTGCTAGTATAATGGCTTAGTTAAAAAGAGTTTGAGTGTGCAATGCAGACAGACGTGCTGCAAATATCTTTCCACTAGTGTGACTAGACAAAAGTACAATAGTCGCGTTTAGGATGCCACTAGGTACACTGACTATTTGCTAGTATAATGGCTTAGTTAAAAAGAGTTTGAGTGTGCAATGTAGGCAGACGTGCTGCAAATATCTTTCCACTAGTGTGACTAGACAAAAGTACAATAGCCACGTTTAGGATGCCACTAGGTACACTGACTGTTTGCTAGTATAATGGCTTAGTTAAAAAGAGTTTGAGTGTGCAATGCAGGCAGACGTGCTGCAAATATCTTTCTACTAGTGTGACTACAGAAAAGTACAATAGCCACGTTTAGGATGCCACTTGGTACACTGACTGTTTGCTAGTATAATGGCTTAGTTAAAAAGAGTTTGAGTGTGCAATGCAGGCAGACGTGCTGCAAATATCTTTCCACTAGTGTGACTACACAAAAGTACAATAGCCACGTTTAGGATGCCACTATGTATACTGACTATTTGCTAGTATAATGGCTTAGTTAAAAAGAGTTTGAGTGTGCAATGTAGGCAGACGTGCTGCAAATATCTTTCCACTAGTGTGACTAGACAAAAGTACAATAGCCACGTTTAGGATGCCACTAGGTACACTGACTGTTTGCTAGTATAATGGCTTAGTTAAAAAGAGTTTGAGTGTGCAATGCAGGCAGACGTGCTGCAAATATCTTTCCACTAGTGTGACTAGACAAAAGTACAATAGCCACGTTTAGGATGCCACTTGGTACACTGACTGTTTGCTAGTATAATGGCTTAGTTAAAAAGAGTTTGAGTGTGCAATGCAGGCAGACGTGCTGCAAATATCTTTCCACTAGTGTGACTAGACAAAAGTCCAATAGCCACGTTTAGGATGCCACTAGGTACACTGACTGTTTGCTAGTATAATGGCTTAGTTAAAAAGAGTTTGAGTGTGCAATGCAGGCAGACGTGCTGCAAATATCTTTCCACTAGTGTGACTAGACAAAAGTCCAATAGCCACGTTTAGGATGCCACTAGGTACACTGACTGTTTGCTAGTATAATGGCTTAGTTAAAAAGAGTTTGAGTGTGCAATGCAGGCAGACGTGCTGCAAATATCTTTCCACTAGTGTGACTACACAAAAGTCCAATAGCCACGTTTAGGATGCCACTAGGTACACTGACTGTTTGCTAGTATAATGGCTTAGTTAAAAAAAGTTTGAGTGTGCAATGCAGGCAGACGTGCTGCAAATATCTTTCCACTAGTGTGACTACACAAAAGTACAATAGCCACGTTTAGGATGCCACTAGGTACACTGACTGTTTGCTAGTATAATGGCTTAGTTAAAAAGAGTTTGAGTGTGCAATGCAGGCAGACGTGCTGCAAATATCTTTCCACTAGTGTGACTACACAAAAGTACAATAGCCACGTTTAGGATGCCACTAGGTACACTGACTGTTTGCTAGTATAATGGCTTAGTTAAAAAGAGTTTGAGTGTGCAATGCAGCCAGACGTGCTGCAAATATCTTTGCACTAGTGTGACTAGACAAAAGTCCAATAGCCACGTTTAGGATGCCACTAGGTACACTGACTGTTTGCTAGTATAATGGCTTAGTTAAAAAGAGTTTGAGTGTGCAATGCAGGCAGACGTGCTGCAAATATCTTTCCACTAGTGTGACTACACAAAAGTACAATAGCCACGTTTAGGATGCCACTAGGTACACTGACTGTTTGCTAGTATAATGGCTTAGTTAAAAAGAGTTTGAGTGTGCAATGCAGGCAGACGTGCTGCAAATATCTTTCCACTAGTGTGACTACACAAAAGTCCAATAGCCTTGTTTAGGATGCCACTAGGTACACTGACTGTTTGCTAGTATAATGGCTTAGTTAAAAAGAGTTTGAGTGTGCAATGCAGGCAGACGTGCTGCAAATATCTTTCCACTAGTGTGACTACACAAAAGTCCAATAGCCACGTTTAGGATGCCACTAGGTACACTGACTGTTTGCTAGTATAATGGCTTAGTTAAAAAGAGTTTGAGTGTGCAATGCAGGCAGACGTGCTGCAAATATCTTTCCACTAGTGTGACTACACAAAAGTACAATAGCCACGTTTAGGATGCCACTAGGTACACTGACTGTTTGCTAGTATAATGGCTTAGTTAAAAAGAGTTTGAGTGTGCAATGCAGGCAGACGTGCTGCAAATATCTTTCCACTAGTGTGACTAGTCAACAGTACAATAGCCACGTTTAGGATGCCACTAGGTACACTGACTGTTTGCTAGTATAATGGCTTAGTTAAAAAGAGTTTGAGTGTGCAATGCAGGCAGACGTGCTGCAAATATCTTTCCACTAATGTGACTACACAAAAGTACAATAGCCACGTTTAGGATGCCACTAGGTACACTGACTGTTTGCTAGTATAATGGCTTAGTTAAAAAGAGTTTGAGTGTGCAATGCAGGCAGACGTGCTGCAAATATCTTTCCACTAGTGTGACTAGACAAAAGTACAATAGCCACGTTTAGGATGCCACTAAGTACACTGACTGTTTGCTAGTATAATGGCTTAGTTAAAAAGAGTTTGAGTGTGCAATGCAGGCAGACGTGCTGCAAATATCTTTCCACTAGTGTGACTAGACAAAAGTCCAATAGCCACGTTTAGGATGCCACTAGGTACACTGACTGTTTGCTAGTATAATGGCTTAGTTAAAAAGAGTTTGAGTGTGCAATGCAGGTAGACGTGCTGCAAATATCTTTCCACTAGTGTGACTAGACAAAAGTACAATAGCCACGTTTAGGATGCCACTAGGTACACTGACTGTTTGCTAGTATAATGGCTTATTTAAAAAGAGTTTGAGTGTGCAATGCAGGCAGACGTGCTGCAAATATCTTTCCACTAGTGTGACTAGACAAAAGTACAATAGCCACGTTTAGGATGCCACTTGGTACACTGACTGTTTGCTAGTATAATGGCTTAGTTAAAAAGAGTTTGAGTGTGCAGTGCAGGCAGACGTGCTGCAAATATCTTTGCACTAGTGTGACTAGACAAAAGTCCAATAGCCACGTTTAGGATGCCACTAGGTACACTGACTGTTTGCTAGTATAATGGCTTAGTTAAAAAGAGTTTGAGTGTGCAATGCAGGCAGACGTGCTGCAAATATCTTTCCACTAGTGTGACTAGACAAAAGTCCAATAGCCACGTTTAGGATGCCACTAGGTACACTGACTGTTTGCTAGTATAATGGCTTAGTTAAAAAGAGTTTGAGTGTGCAATGCAGGCAGACGTGCTGCGAATATCTTTCCACTAGTGTGACTAGACAAAAGTCCAATAGCCACGTTTAGGATGCCACTAGGTACACTGACTGTTTGCTAGTATAATGGCTTAGTTAAAAAGAGTTTGAGTGTGCAATGCAGGCAGACGTGCTGCAAATATCTTTCCACTAGTGTGACTAGACAAAAGTACAATAGCCACGTTTAGGATGCCACTAGGTACACTGACTGTTTGCTAGTATAATGGCTTAGTTAAAAAGAGGTTGAGTGTGCAATGCAGGCAGTTGTGCTGCAAATATCTTTCCACTAGTGTGACTACACAAAAGTCCAATAGCCACGTTTAGGATGCCACTAGGTACACTGACTGTTTGCTAGTATAATGGCTTAGTTAAAAAAAGTTTGAGTGTGCAATGCAGGCAGACGTGCTGCAAATATCTTTCCACTAGTGTGACTACACAAAAGTACAATAGCCACGTTTAGGATGCCACTAGGTACACTGACTGTTTGCTAGTATAATGGCTTAGTTAAAAAGAGTTTGAGTGTGCAATGCAGGTAGACGTGCTGCAAATATCTTTCCACTAGTGTGACTACACAAAAGTCCAATAGCCACGTTTAGGATGCCACTAGGTACACTGACTGTTTGCTAGTATAATGGCTTAGTTAAAAAGAGTTTGAGTGTGCAATGCAGGCAGACGTGCTGCAAATATCTTTCCACTAGTGTGACTACACAAAAGTACAATAGCCACGTTTAGGATGCCACTAGGTACACTGACTGTTTGCTAGTATAATGGCTTAGTTAAAAAGAGTTTGAGTGTGCAATGCAGGCAGACGTGCTGCAAATATCTTTCCACTAGTGTGACTACACAAAAGTACAATAGCCACGTTTAGGATGCCACTAGGTACACTGACTGTTTGCTAGTATAATGGCTTACTTAAAAAGAGTTTGAGTGTGCAATGCAGGCAGACGTGCTGCAAATATCTTTCCACTAGTGTGACTACACAAAAGTCCAATAGCCTTGTTTAGGATGCCACTAGGTACACTGACTGTTTGCTAGTATAATGGCTTAGTTAAAAAGAGTTTGAGTGTGCAATGCAGGCAGACGTGCTGCAAATATCTTTCCACTAGTGTGACTACACAAAAGTACAATAGCCACGTTTAGCATGCCACTAGGTACACTGACTGTTTGCTAGTATAATGACTTAGTTAAAAAGAGTTTGAGTGTGCAATGCAGGCAGACGTGCTGCAAATATCTTTCCACTAGTGTGACTACACAAAAGTACAATAGCCACGTTTAGGATGCCACTAGGTACACTGACTGTTTGCTAGTATAATGGCTTAGTTAAAAAGAGTTTGAGTGTGCAATGCAGGCAGACGTGCTGCAAATATCTTTCCACTAGTGTGACTAGTCAACAGTACAATAGCCACGTTTAGGATGCCACTAGGTACACTGACTGTTTGCTAGTATAATGGCTTAGTTAAAAAGAGTTTGAGTGTGCAATGCAGGCAGACGTGCTGCAAATATCTTTCCACTAGTGTGACTACACAA
Organism: Anomaloglossus baeobatrachus; assembly: GCF_048569485.1. Lineage (NCBI taxonomy): Eukaryota > Metazoa > Chordata > Amphibia > Anura > Aromobatidae > Anomaloglossus > Anomaloglossus baeobatrachus. Next base: position 274,032,627 of record NC_134357.1, on the reverse strand, counting down.
AAGTCCAATAGCCACGTTTAGGATGCCACTAGGTACACTGACTGTTTGCTAGTATAATGGCTTAGTTAAAAAGAGTTTGAGTGTGCAATGCAGGCAGACGTGCTGCAAATATCTTTCCACTAGTGTGACTACACAAAAGTACAATAGCCACGTTTAGGATGCCACTAGGTACACTGACTGTTTGCTAGTATAATGGCTTAGTTAAAAAGAGTTTGAGTGTGCAATGCAGGCAGACGTGCTGCAAATATCTTTCCACTAGTGTGACTACACAAAAGTACAATAGCCACGTTTAGGATGCCACTAGGTACACTGACTGTTTGCTAGTATAATGGCTTAGTTAAAAAGAGTTTGAGTGTGCAATGCAGGCAGACGTGCTGTAAATATCTTTCCACTAGTGTGACTACACAAAAGTCCAATAGCCTTGTTTAGGATGCCACTAGGTACACTGACTGTTTGCTAGTATAATGGCTTAGTTAAAAAGAGTTTGAGTGTGCAATGCAGGCAGACGTGCTGCAAATATCTTTCCACTAGTGTGACTACACAAAAGTACAATAGCCACGTTTAGCATGCCACTAGGTACACTGACTGTTTGCTAGTATAATGACTTAGTTAAAAAGAGTTTGAGTGTGCAATGCAGGCAGACGTGCTGCAAATATCTTTCCACTAGTGTGACTACACAAAAGTACAATAGCCACGTTTAGGATGCCACTAGGTACACTGACTGTTTGCTAGTATAATGGCTTAGTTAAAAAGAGTTTGAGTGTGCAATGCAGGCAGACGTGCTGCAAATATCTTTCCACTAGTGTGACTAGTCAACAGTACAATAGCCACGTTTAGGATGCCACTAGGTACACTGACTGTTTGCTAGTATAATGGCTTAGTTAAAAAGAGTTTGAGTGTGCAATGCAGGCAGACGTTCTGAAAATATCTTTCCACTAATGTGACTACACAAAAGTACAATAGCCACGTTTAGGATGCCACTAGGTACACTGACTGTTTGCTAGTATAATGGCTTAGTTAAAAAGAGTTTGAGTGTGCAATGCAGGCAGACGTGCTGCAAATATCTTTCCACTAGTGTGACTAGACAAAAGTACAATAGCCACGTTTAGGATGCCACTAAGTACACTGACTGTTTGCTAGTATAATGGCTTAGTTAAAAAGAGTTTGAGTGTGCAATGCAGGCAGACGTGCTGCAAATATCTTTCCACTAGTGTGACTAGACAAAAGTCCAATAGCCACGTTTAGGATGCCACTAGGTACACTGACTGTTTGCTAGTATAATGGCTTAGTTAAAAAGAGTTTGAGTGTGCAATGCAGGTAGACGTGCTGCAAATATCTTTCCACTAGTGTGACTAGACAAAAGTACAATAGCCACGTTTAGGATGCCACTAGGTACACTGACTGTTTGCTAGTATAATGGCTTATTTAAAAAGAGTTTGAGTGTGCAATGCAGGCAGACGTGCTGCAAATATCTTTCCACTAGTGTGACTAGACAAAAGTCCAATAGCCACGTTTAGGATGCCACTTGGTACACTGACTGTTTGCTAGTATAATGGCTTAGTTAAAAAGAGTTTGAGTGTGCAGTGCAGGCAGACGTGCTGCAAATATCTTTGCACTAGTGTGACTAGACAAAAGTCCAATAGCCACGTTTAGGATGCCACTAGGTACACTGACTGTTTGCTAGTATAATGGCTTAGTTAAAAAGAGTTTGAGTGTGCAATGCAGGCAGACGTGCTGCAAATATCTTTCCACTAGTGTGACTACTCAAAAGTCCAATAGCCACGTTTAGGATGCCACTAGGTACACTGACTGTTTGCTAGTATAATGGCTTAGTTAAAAAGAGTTTGAGTGTGCAATGCAGGCAGACGTGCTGCAAATATCTTTCCACTAGTGTGACTAGACAAAAGTACAATAGCCACGTTTAGGATGCCACTAGGTACACTGACTGTTTGCTAGTATAATGGCTTAGTTAAAAAGAGTTTGAGTGTGCAATGCAGGCAGACGTGCTGCAAATATCTTTCCACTAGTGTGACTACACAAAAGTCCAATAGCCACGTTTAGGATGCCACTAGGTACACTGACTGTTTGCTAGTATAATGGCTTAGTTAAAAAGAGTTTGAGTGTGCAATGCAGGCAGACGTGCTGCAAATATCTTTGCACTAGTGTGACTAGACAAAAGTCCAATAGCCACGTTTAGGATGCCACTAGGTACACTGACTGTTTGCTAGTATAATGGCTTAGTTAAAAAGAGTTTGAGTGTGCAATGCAGACAGACGTGCTGCAAATATCTTTCCACTAGTGTGACTACACAAAAGTACAATAGCCACGTTTAGGATGCCACTAGGTACACTGACTGTTTGCTAGTATAATGGCTTAGTTAAAAAGAGTTTGAGTGTGCAATGCAGGCAGACGTGCTGCAAATATCTTTCCACTAGTGTGACTACACAAAAGTACAATAGCCACGTTTAGGATGCCACTAGGTACACTGACTGTTTGCTAGTATAATGGCTTAGTTAAAAAAAGTTTGAGTGTGCAATGCAGGCGAACGTGCTGCAAATATCTTTCCACTAGTGTGACTACACAAAAGTACAATAGCCACGTTTAGGATGCCACTAGGTACACTGACTGTTTGCTAGTATAATGGCTTAGTTAAAAAGAGTTTGAGTGTGCAATGCAGGCAGACGTGCTGCAAATATCTTTCCACTAGTGTGACTACACAAAAGTACAATAGCCACGTTTAGGATGCCACTAGGTACACTGACTGTTTGCTAGTATAATGGCTTAGTTAAAAAGAGTTTGAGTGTGCAATGCAGCCAGACGTGCTGCAAATATCTTTGCACTAGTGTGAGTAGACAAAAGTCCAATAGCCACGTTTAGGATGCCACTAGGTACACTGACTGTTTGCTAGTATAATGGCTTAGTTAAAAAGAGTTTGAGTGTGCAATGCAGGCAGACGTGCTGCAAATATCTTTCCACTAGTGTGACTACACAAAAGTCCAATAGCCACGTTTAGGATGCCACTAGGTACACTGACTGTTTGCTAGTATAATGGCTTAGTTAAAAAGAGTTTGAGTGTGCAATGCAGGCAGACGTGCTGCAAATATCTTTGCACTAGTGTGACTAGACAAAAGTACAATAGCCACGTTTAGGATGCCACTAGGTACACTGACTGTTTGCTAGTATAATGGCTTAGTTAAAAAGAGTTTGAGTGTGCAATGCAGGCAGACTTGCTGCAAATATCTTTCCACTAGTGTGACTACACAAAAGTCCAATAGCCACGTTTAGGATGCCACTAGGTACACTGACTGTTTGCTAGTATAATGGCTTATTTAAAAAGAGTTTGAGTGTGCAATGCAGGCAGACGTGCTGCAAATATCTTTCCACTAGTGTGACTACACAAAAGTACAATAGCCACGTTTAGGATGCCACTAGGTACACTGACTGTTTGCTAGTATAATGGCTTAGTTAAAAAGAGTTTGAGTGTGCAATGCAGGCAGACGTGCTGCAAATATCTTTCCACTAGTGTGACTAGACAAAAGTACAATAGCCACGTTTAGGATGCCACTAGGTACACTGACTGTTTGCTAGTATAATGGCTTAGTTAAAAAGAGTTTGAGTGTGCAATGCAGGCAGACGTGCTGCAAATATCTTTGCACTAGTGTGACTACACAAAAGTACAATAGCCACGTTTAGGATGCCACTAGGTACACTGACTGTTTGCTAGTATAATGGCTTAGTTAAAAAGAGTTTGAGTGTGCAATGCAGGCAGACGTGCTGCAAATATCTTTCCACTAGTGTGACTAGACAAAAGTACAATAGCCACGTTTAGGATGCCACTAGGTACACTGACTGTTTGCTAGTATAATGGCTTAGTTAAAAAGAGTTTGAGTGTGCAATGCAGGCAGACGTGCTGCAAATATCTTTCCACTAGTGTGACTACACAAAAGTCCAATAGCCACGTTTAGGATGCCACTAGGTACACTGACTGCTAGTATAATGGCTTAGTTAAAAAGAGTTTGAGTGTGCAATGCAGGCAGACGTGCTGCAAATATCTTTGCACTAGTGTGACTAGACAAAAGTCCAATAGCCACGTTTAGGATGCCACTAGGTACACTGACTGTTTGCTAGTATAATGGCTTAGTTAAAAAGAGTTTGAGTGTGCAATGCAGGCAGACGTGCTGCAAATATCTTTCCACTAGTGTGACTACACAAAAGTCCAATAGCCACGTTTAGGATGCCACTAGGTACACTGACTGTTTGCTAGTATAATGGCTTAGTTTTAATGAGGTGGAGTGTGCAGAGGACAGGAGGGTACAGTGCCAGGATTGTGGGGCTCTGGGTAGAGGAATGGAAGCCTGCCTTTCTATTCCCTCCTAATGGGGAAATGCAGCGAGGAAATCCCTGACCTTGGCTACACAGACGCTGTCTCTGTTTTCAGGACCTGTCACCTATGGCTCTGACCCTGCCTGTACGAGCCCTTAAAAGCACTGATAGAAAGTGCTCTCCGTAAGCTGTCCAGCGCTGTGTATGAAGCGCATACAGCAGTATCGGCGATAGGACAAAGGACGAAGCTGCGCCAGTGATGTCTGACACCAAGGACGCAGAAGAGATAATGGCGTCCGGACGGGCAGATACTCGTTTTTATAATGCAGGGACATGTGACATGGACATCCTATCACACATGCCGTTGCTTCTCTGGCTAAAAGTCCACTTAGCTGTGTGTGTGTCTGGGATTGGCTGACATGCTGGCCCGCCCCACAAGACGCGCGCGCTTAGGGAAGGAAGACAAGGAAAAAAAAACAGTACAAACAGCAGTGAGCTGAAGGCGCTGTTCCCGCACACTATACACTGAAATGTCATAATAGTGTGAGTCACAGAGTGACTTACACTATTACAGCGGAAAGACAGCTAGGAATTAGCTGTTTTTTTGCTGCTAGAACCGTTCTCGAACGTTTCTAGAACTATCGAGCTTTTGCAAAAAGCTCGAGTTCTAGTTCGATCTAGAACAGGCCCCAAAATCACTCGAGCCTAGAACTGGAGAACCTCGAACCGCGAACCGCGCTCAACTCTAGTCATCGGCAAGAAGTCCAATTTTATAACTTCTTTTCCTAGTACAAATTCCCCTTATTTTGACATTACTTCGTAGACGTTCTGCCAAGGGTTCCATACTAATTGCAAAAAGTAAAAGTTGATAAAGGGCACCCTTGACGAGTGCCATTAGTAATAACAATGGGCTTTGACAGATGATTATTAGCGCAGACTCTTGCAGACGGGGAGGAATAAAGGGACATAACGGTATGGATAAATTGGTTATTAAATCCGAATTTAAGTAGTGTGGTCTTAAGGAATTTCCAATTCACGCGATCAAAAGCTTTTTCTGCATCAAGGGACAACAAAATAGAAAGGGTCATTGATTTATTTATTATTAATTATTATTATTATTTATTTATTAAACTAATCAAGTTAATTTCGAGCTCCACCCTGAAATCCCGAAAGAGGTTCAAATGACACTATACAATAAACTGAATAGAACTAACTAGAAACTAAATGGCTAAACTCAATGGGAAACAACAACCTCCAGTGGTGCGACAGTAATGGCCTTAATTACAGAACAAAAGACGGTGATTATAGGATTTAGCTAAAATCCTTCAGGTCATTTGACCCGTCTCTGGGTTCCAAAAGTAGAAATGTTAAATGACACCTCTCTGGGACTTCTAGTGTTAAACCAGCAATCCCTGGGGCCAAGGGCCAGGAATAAGACGACAAGGCCCATCTGACTGGCATGACAGGTATGTAGGAGGACAACCAGTTCTGTCCATCACTCTGGACGGAATTCCCACATCTGCATTGTTGGACACCAGCTCGCAGGTTACAACTATCCCGTATGTAATCTACAAAAGATTCTGGTCAGATACTGAGCTCACCCATCCTAACTCAGACTTTAACATTTATGCTATTAATGGATTACAAGTGTCTAAGATAGGGTTGAAAGAGGTAACCATAAAAGTGGGGAGGGAAGAGCTAAAGGGCCAAGGATTGATTGTAGTTGAAACTGATGCTAATTAGAAAAATCCACAGATGATTCTGGGTACCAATGTAATTGAAAATTGTTTGGGAGAAGTGCTGTTTTTACTCCAACAGATTGCTGAAACTGCCGACGTCAGGAAGCAGAGGGTCCTGCAAAAAGAAATCAGAGCCCTCCTGCAGAAGCAACAGGTAAACTTATCTGGTGGAGAAATTGGTAATGTACGAGTAATATACTCTAGACTCCGTCCCTATTGTAATACCCCCAAGAAGTGAAATGATGATATGGTGTTGGGCGGCAACAGGTATCAAAAGGCAAGATTACCAACCAGTGGTGGAGCCCATATACTCAGAAAACTGATCTACAGTCCTGACAGCCTGGGGGGATAGATGTACGCAAGGGAAGAGTCCCTGTACGAGTGTTAAATTGTGAGGAGGAGCAAACTAAATTGCCCAGGTATGCCACCATTGCCAAACTGTTTACTGTTGCCAATGGCTCCATCCAGGTAGTGGAAAAATCTAACCCCATCAGAACCAGCAGAGGACAACAGATCCCCAGAATAGTTGATTGATGATTCCACTCCTTCTCACCAGAAATAAGGAGTTTATCGGGTAGCACAAGAGTATGAGCAAGTTTTCAGTAAGCATCCATTAGATTTTGGGAGGATAAAAGGGGTACAACACCATATACCCACAGGAGACCATCCCTCCATTAAAGAGCGATATAGACCTATACCACCAGCTCACTTAGTGTGCCAAGGACATGTTGAGGAACATGAAGAAGGCTGGGGTTATCAGAGACAGTTGTAGCCCCTGGGCAGCTCCGCTGGTCCTAGTCAGAAAGAAGGATGACACAATGAGGATGTGTGTAGATTATACGAAGATAAATCGCATAACACATAAAGATGCTTACCCATTACCCCTCATAGAGGAGTCACTACCTGCATTGAAAGCTCCTAACTACTTTTCCACCCTAGATCTCACTAGTGGGTATTGGCAGGTCTCCGTAGCAGAAGAAGACCGGGAGAAGACTGTGTGATGCCCTGGCCTATCAGGTCGTCACAGGGTATTAAGCAATCTGCCCTTCTGTGCAATATCCACCTCCTCCTTGGTTATTGGTCCCCAACCAATGGTGTTGCCAACAACAGCTAATTAAAATACTAGGAACACTCTGCACTAGAGATGAGCCACCCCCCTAGCGTTCGAGTTTGGTTCGGTTCGTCGAACGGAGCATCCGTTCGATGAACGTTCGACGAACCAACTTGAACCCCATTGCAAACAATGGCAGGCAAACACAAACACATACAAACACATAGAAAACACCTTCTAAGGTGTCCAAAAGGTGACAAACAACTCCCAAGACACCACAAACACATGGGAAAGTGATAAGGACATATACTCATGCGAAAACAAAAGAGCTGGATGAGTAAAAAGAGAAGGAGACTCAGCTATCGGAGTATCTGCAAGTGAACATCGATGCCATTACTGTGCAACTTGAGTCTTGCTCATTTTGGGCTTCCAATCTGGATAAATTGCCTGAGCTCGCCACTTACACCTTGGGGATCTTGTCGTGTTCTGCAGCCAGTGTTCTCTCAGAACGTGTCTTCAGTGCTGCTGGGTGTGTGCTGACAGATAAGCGCACGCGTCTGTCTAGTGACAATGTGTACAGACTAACGTTCATCAAGATGAACAAGTCATGGATCACAGAGGACTTTTCTACCCCTGTGTTATCCAGGGGAGGTGAAAGGCTGGTGTATTTTTGAGAGTGCTTCATGCAAATCATTTTTGTAAGTTTGCAACTGGGGGACAACTGATGCCAGTGAAGTGGTGTGTGTGTGTGGCCCAATTTTTGTAAACGAGGGAGACTGTGGTTGGAGTCCCCTTTTTTTTGAAAAATGAACCAAGATGAGGAAGTAATGGATCACAGAGGACTTTTCTACCCCTGTGTCATCCAGGGGAGGCAAAAGGCTGGTGTATTTTTGAGAGTGCTTCATGCAAATTATCTTTGTAAGTTTGCAACTGGGGGACAACTGATGCCAGTGAAGTGGTGTGTGTGTGGCCCAATTTTTGGAAACGAGGGAGACTGTGGTTGGAGTCCCCTTTTTTTTTTTTTAAAAATGAACCAAGATGAGGAAGTCATGGATCACAGAGGACTTTTCTACCCCTGTGTTATCCAGGGGAGGCAAAAGTCTGGTGTATTTTTGAGAGTGCTTCATGCAAATTATCTTTGTAAGTTTGCAACTGGGGGACAACTGATGCCAGTGAAGTGGTGTGTGTGTGGCCCAATTTTTGAAAACGAGGGAGACTGTGGTTGGAGTCCCCTTTTTTTTGAAAAATGAAACAAGATGAGGAAGTAATGGATCACAGAGGACTTTTCTACCCCTGTGTCATCCAGGGAAGGTGAAAGTCTGGTGTATTTTTGAGAGTGCTTCATGCAAATCATCTTTGTAAGTTTGCAACAGGGGGACAACTGATGCCAGTGAAGTGGTGTATGTGGCCCAATTTTTGGAAACGAGGAAGACTGTGGTTGCAGTCCCCTTGCTGTGCTTTACATGATTTTAGAAGGGCATGACATGCCTAAGAGGTTGACTTTCAGCATCTGCAAGCTGTTGGCTACAGAAATGCTGCCTTTCCACCCTTTTGACACAGAGGACTTTCGAGACCTTATGCCCATCGCAGTGCCCCAAGAGCCGATGCCCAGTCGCCACTTCTTCTCCAAGAAAGGCATGCCCGCGCTACAACAACATGTCGCACACAACATCACCGCTTCCTTGAGAAACTCTGTGTGTGGCAGGGTGCATTTCACCACAGATACTTGGACCAGTAAGCATGGACAGGGGCATTACATGTCGCTGACTGGGCACTGGGTAACTATGGCGAGAGATGGAGAAGGGTCTGCTGTACAAGTCTTGCCGTCCCCACGAGTTGTGTGTCAATCCTTCCTCTGTATGTAGAAGTTCCTACACTGCTTCTGCCTCCTCAACCTCGTCTAGGTCCTCAACCTCCGCTCAAAACCTGTCTGGTAAGTCCACTCGCTTATAACTGTGCACAAGGAATCCCACACACCTCCTTACAATGCTGGCAGCAGAGCTCAATGCCATCAGGTGGTCAAATCTTTACTTTGAAATGTATGGGAAGTGTGAGTCACAGGAGGAGTTGTGGATGGTTAGCTCTGGAGACCAAGTTTCATCAATGGTTGTCTCCACTCAACTAGCAGCCAGGGAAGGCCGTGTGCAACAATGATGCAAACCTGGGTGCGTCCCTTCGCCGTGACAATGTGACACACGTGCCTTGTATGGCTCACGTGTTGAACCTGGTTGTCCAGCAATTTTTAAACCACTATCCCGGCCTAGATGTCCTTCTGCAGAGGGCACGGTGTAACGCCTGCCTGGATCCACACACTCAGACGGGCTGTAAAGGATAGGCTAAAGAGAAGCCACTCAACAAGCTGCACCCCATCAGTGGGAGCAGGACTCTTTTAACTCTTAGAAGAGTCAATGCTCTGAGACCATGGGGGGCGCTTAGCCCCCTCTCTTCGTCACTGAGGATGATTTCATTTTTCAGGGATTAGAGAGGGTGGTCCTTATGGTGGACTGCAGGTATGGAGAGCTGTTGTCATCGTATTAGATAGATAAGAATGATTATATGTATTGTAGAAATGTCTCCTATCATGTTCCCTAATTTTTTATTATGTCCACATCCTGGTCCCCATCTTGGACATCATAACAAACGTGCACTTTTTTGTTTAATTTACACATTGGACCATAGGAAAAATGACACTACAGCTACAGAGGTGACCGTCTGATAGCCCAGCTCGACTATCCATCTCTACTGAAGACGCTTTCAGCTTTTTGAGAGTTGGGTGGAGGACATCATCTCTGAAAATAGGGTCCCACAGCTGCACCCCATCAGTGGGAGCAGGACTCTTTTAACTTTTAGAAGAGTCAATGCTCTGAGACCATGGGGGGCGCTTAGCCCCCTCTCTTCGTCACTGAGGATGATTTCATTTTTCAGGGATTAGAGAGGGTGGTCCTTATGGTGGACTGCAGGTATGGAGAGCTGTTGTCATCGTATTAGATAGATAAGAATGATTATATGTATTGTAGAAATGTCTCCTATCATGTTCCCTAATTTTTTATTATGTCCACATCCTGGTCCCCATCTTGGACATCATAACAAACGTGCACTTTTTTGTTTAATTTACACATTGGACCATAGGAAAAATGACACTACAGCTACAGAGGTGACCGTCTGATAGCCCAGCTCGACTATCCATCTCTACTGAAGACCCTTTCAGCTTTTTGAGAGTTGGGTGGAGGACATCATCTCTGAAAATAGGGTCCCACAGCTGCACCCCATCAGTGGGAGCAGGACTCTTAGGACTCTTAGAAGAGTCAATGCTCTGAGACCATGGGGGGCGCTTAGCCCCCTCTCTTCGTCACTGAGGATGATTTCATTTTTCAGGGATTAGAGAGGGTGGTCCTTATGGTGGCTGCAGGTATGGAGAGCTGTTGTCATTGTATTAGATAGATAAGAATGATTATATGTATTGTAGAAATGTCTCCTATCATGTTCCCTAATTTTTTATTATGTCCACATCCTGGTCCCCATCTTGGACATCATAACAAACGTGCACTTTTTTGTTTAATTTACACATTGGACCATAGGAAAAATGACACTACAGCTACAGAGGTGACCGTCTGATAGCCCAGCTCGACTATCCATCTCTACTGAAGACCCTTTCAGCTTTTTGAGAGTTGGGTGGAGGACATCATCTCTGAAAATAGGGTCCAACATCTGCACCCCATCAGTGGGAGCAGGACTCTTTTAACTCTTAGAAGAGTCAATGCTCTGAGACCATGGGGGGCGCTTAGCCCCCTCTCTTCGTCACTGAGGATGATTTCATTTTTCAGGGATTAGAGAGGGTGGTCCTTATGGTGGACTGCAGGTATGGAGAGCTGTTGTCATCGTATTAGATAGATAAGAATGATTATATGTATTGTAGAAATGTCTCCTATCATGTTCCCTAATTTTTTATTATGTCTACATCCTGGTCCCCATCTTGGACATCATAAGAAACGTGCACTTTTTTGTTTAATTTACACATTGGACCATAGGAAAAATGACACTACAGCTACAGAGGTGACCGTCTGATAGCCCAGCTCGACTATCCATCTCTACTGAAGACCCTTTCAGCTTTTTGAGAGTTGGGTGGAGGACATCATCTCTGAAAATAGGGTCCCACAGCTGCACCCCATCAGTGGGAGCAGGACTCTTAGGACTCTTAGAAGAGTCAATGCTCTGAGACCATGGGGGGCGCTTAGCCCCCTCTCTTCGTCACTGAGGATGATTTCATTTTTCAGGGATTAGAGAGGGTGGTCCTTATGGTGGCTGCAGGTATGGAGAGCTGTTGTCATTGTATTAGATAGATAAGAATGATTATATGTATTGTAGAAATGTCTCCTATCATGTTCCCTAATTTTTTATTATGTCCACATCCTGGTCCCCATCTTGGACATCATAACAAACGTGCACTTTTTTGTTTAATTTACACATTGGACCATAGGAAAAATGACACTACAGCTACAGAGGTGACCGTCTGATAGCCCAGCTCGACTATCCATCTCTACTGAAGACCCTTTCAGCTTTTTGAGAGTTGGGTGGAGGACATCATCTCTGAAAATAGGGTCCAACATCTGCACCCCATCAGTGGGAGCAGGACTCTTTTAACTCTTAGAAGAGTCAATGCTCTGAGACCATGGGGGGCGCTTAGCCCCCTCTCTTCGTCACTGAGGATGATTTCATTTTTCAGGGATTAGAGAGGGTGGTCCTTATGGTGGACTGCAGGTATGGAGAGCTGTTGTCATCGTATTAGATAGATAAGAATGATTATATGTATTGTAGAAATGTCTCCTATCATGTTCCCTAATTTTTTATTATGTCTACATCCTGGTCCCCATCTTGGACATCATAAGAAACGTGCACTTTTTTGTTTAATTTACACATTGGACCATAGGAAAAATGACACTACAGCTACAGAGGTGACCGTCTGATAGCCCAGCTCGACTATCCATCTCTACTGAAGACCCTTTCAGCTTTTTGAGAGTTGGGTGGAGGACATCATCTCTGAAAATAGGGTCCCACAGCTGCACCCCATCAGTGTGAGCAGGACTCTTAGGACTCTTAGAAGAGTCAATGCTCTGAGACCATGGGGGGCGCTTAGCCCCCTCTCTTCGTCACTGAGGATGATTTCATTTTTCAGGGATTAGAGAGGGTGGTCCTTATGGTGGACTGCAGGTATGGAGAGCTGTTGTCATCATATTAGATAGATAAGAATGATTATATGTATTGTAGAAATGTCTCCTATCATGTTCCCTAATTTTTTATTATGTCCACATCCTGGTCCCCATCTTGGACATCATAACAAACGTGCACTTTTTTGTTTAATTTACACATTGGACCATAGGAAAAATGACACTACAGCTACAGAGGTGACCGTCTGATAGCCCAGCTCGACTATCCATCTCTACTGAAGACCCTTTCAGCTTTTTGAGAGTTGGGTGGAGGACATCATCTCTGAAAATAGGGTCCCACAGCTGCACCCCATCAGTGGGAGCAGGACTCTTAGGACTCTTAGAAGAGTCAATGCTCTGAGACCATGGGGGGCGCTTAGCCCCCTCTCTTCGTCACTGAGGATGATTTCATTTTTCAGGGATTAGAGAGGGTGGTCCTTATGGTGGACTGCAGGTATGGAGAGCTGTTGTCATCGTATTAGATAGATAAGAATGATTATATGTATTGTAGAAATGTCTCCTATCATGTTCCCTAATATTTTATTATGTCCACATCCTGGTCCCCATCTTGGACATCATAACAAACGTGCACTTTTTTGTTTAATTTACACATTGGACCATAGGAAAAATGACACTACAGCTACAGAGGTGACCGTCTGATAGCCCAGCTCGACTATCCATCTCTACTGAAGACCCTTTCAGCTTTTTGAGAGTTGGGTGGAGGACATCATCTCTGAAAATAGGGTCCCACAGCTGCACCCCATCAGTGGGAGCAGGACTCTTTTAACTTTTAGAAGAGTCAATGCTCTGAGACCATGGGGGGCGCTTAGCCCCCTCTCTTCGTCACTGAGGATGATTTCATTTTTCAGGGATTAGAGAGGGTGGTCCTTATGGTGGACTGCAGGTATGGAGAGCTGTTGTCATCGTATTAGATAGATAAGAATGATTATATGTATTGTAGAAATGTCTCCTATCATGTTCCCTAATTTTTTATTATGTCCACATCCTGGTCCCCATCTTGGACATCATAAGAAACGTGCACTTTTTTGTTTAATTTACACATTGGACCATAGGAAAAATGACACTACAGCTACAGAGGTGACCGTCTGATAGCCCAGCTCAACTATCCATCTCTACTGAAGACCCTTTCAGCTTTTTGAGAGTTGGGTGGAGGACATCATCTCTGAAAATAGGGTCCCACAGCTGCACCCCATCAGTGGGAGCAGGACTCTTAGGACTCTTAGAAGAGTCAATGCTCTGAGACCATGGGGGGCGCTTAGCCCCCTCTCTTCGTCACTGAGGATGATTTCATTTTTCAGGGATTAGAGAGGGTGGTCCTTATGGTGGACTGCAGGTATGGAGAGCTGTTGTCATCGTATTAGATAGATAAGAATGATTATATGTATTGTAGAAATGTCTCCTATCATGTTCCCTAATTTTTTATTATGTCCACATCCTGGTCCCCATCTTGGACATCATAACAAACGTGCACTTTTTTGCTTAATTTACACATTGGACCATAGGAAAAATGACACTACAGCTACAGAGGTGACCGTCTGATAGCCCAGCTCGACTATCCATCTCTACTGAAGACCCTTTCAGCTTTTTCAGAGTTGGGTGGAGGACATCATCTCTGAAAATAGGGTCCCACAGCTGCACCCCATCAGTGGGAGCAGGACTCTTTTAACTCTTAGAAGAGTCAATGCTCTGAGACCATGGAGGGCGCTTAGCCCCCTCTCTTCGTCACTGAGGATGATTTCATTTTTCAGGGATTAGAGAGGGTGGTCCTTATGGTGGACTGCAGGTATGGAGAGCTGTTGTCATCGTATTAGATAGATAAGAATGATTATATGTATTGTAGAAATGTCTCCTATCATGTTCCCTAATTTTTTATTATGTCCACATCCTGGTCCCCATCTTGGACATCATAACAAATGTGCACTTTTTTGTTTAATTTACACATTGGACCATAGGAAAAATGACACTACAGCTACAGAGGTGACCGTCTGATAGCCCAGCTCGACTATCCATCTCTACTGAAGACCCTCTCAGCTTTTTGAGAGTTGGGTGGAGGACATCATCTCTGAAAATAGGGTCCCACAGCTGCACCCCATCAGTGGGAGCAGGACTCTTAGGACTCTTAGAAGAGTCAATGCTCTGAGACCATGGGGGGCGCTTAGCCCCCTCTCTTCGTCACTGAGGATGATTTCATTTTTCAGGGATTAGAGAGGGTGGTCCTTATGGTGGACTGCAGGTATGGAGAGCTGTTGTCATCGTATTAGATAGATAAGAATGATTATATGTATTGTAGAAATGTCTCCTATCATGTTCCCTAATTTTTTATTATGTCCACATCCTGGTCCCCATCTTGGACATCATAACAAACGTGCACTTTTTTGTTTAATTTACAAATTGGACCATAGGAAAAATGACACTTCAGCTACAGAGGTGACCGTCTGATAGCCCAGCTTGACTATCCATCTCTACTGAAGACCCTTTCAGCTTTTTGAGAGTTGGGTGGAGGACATCATCTCTGAAAATAGGGTCCCACAGCTGCACCCCATCAGTGGGAGCAGGACTCTTAGGACTCTTAGAAGAGTCAATGCTCTGAGACCATGGGGGGCGCTTAGCCCCCTCTCTTCATCACTGAGGATGATTTCATTTTTCAGGGATTAGAGAGGGTGGTCCTTATGGTGGACTGCAGGTATGGAGAGCTGTTGTCATCATATTAGATAGATAAGAATGATTATATGTATTGTAGAAATGTCTCTTATCATGTTCCCTAATTTTTTATTATGTCCACATCCTGGTCCCCATCTTGGACATCATAACAAACGTGCACTTTTTTGTTTAATTTACACATTGGACCATAGGAAAAATGACACTACAGCTACAGAGGTGACCGTCTGATAGCCCAGCTCGACTATCCATCTCTACTGAAGACCCTTTCAGCTTTTTGAGAGTTGGGTGGAGGACATCATCTCTGAAAATAGGGTCCCACAGCTGCACCCCATTTGTGGGAGCAGGACTCTTAGGACTCTTAGAAGAGTCAATGCTCTGAGACCATGGGGGGCGCTTAGCCCCCTCTCTTCGTCACTGAGGATGATTTCATTTTTCAGGGATTAGAGAGGGTGGTCCTTATGGTGGACTGCAGGTATGGAGAGCTGTTGTCATCATATTAGATAGATAAGAATGATTATATGTATTGTAGAAATGTCTCCTATCAAGTTTCCTAATTTTTTATTATGTCCACATCCTGGTCCCCATCTTGGACATCATAACAAACGTGCACTTTTTTGTTTAATTTACACATTGGACCATAGGAAAAATGACACTACAGCTACAGAGGTGACCGTCTGATACCCCAGCTCGACTATCCATCTCTACTGAAGACCCTTTCAGCTTTTTGAGAGTTGGGTGGAGGACATCATCTCTGAAAATAGGGTCCCACAGCTGCACCCCATCAGTGGGAGCAGAACTCTTAGGACTCTTAGAAGAGTCAATGCTCTGAGACCATGGGGGGCGCTTAGCCCCCTCTCTTCGTCACTGAGGATGATTTCATTTTTCAGGGATTAGAGAGGGTGGTCCTTATGGTGGACTGCAGGTATGGAGAGCTGTTGTCATCGTATTAGATAGATAAGAATGATTATATGTATTGTAGAAATGTCTCCTATCATGTTCCCTAATTTTTTATTATGTCCACATCCTGGTCCCCATCTTGGACATCATAACAAACGTGCACTTTTTTGTTTAATTTACAAATTGGACCATAGGAAAAATGACACTACAGCTACAGAGGTGACCGTCTGATAGCCCAGCTCGACCATCCATCTCTACTGAAGACCCTTTCAGCTTTTTGAGAGTTGGGTGGAGGACATCATCTCTGAAAATAGGGTCCCACAGCTGCACCCCATCAGTGGGAGCAGGACTCTTAGGACTCTTAGAAGAGTCAATGCTCTGAGACCATGGGGGGCGCTTAGCCCCCTCTCTTCGTCACTGAGGATGATTTCATTTTTCAGGGATTAGAGAGGGTGGTCCTTATGGTGGACTGCAGGTATGGAGAGCTGTTGTCATCATATTAGATAGATAAGAATGATTATATGTATTGTAGAAATGTCTCTTATCATGTTCCCTTATTTTTTATTATGTCCACATCCTGGTCCCCATCTTGGACATCATAACAAACGTGCACTTTTTTGTTTAATTTACACATTGGACCATAGGAAAAATGACACTACAGCTACAGAGGTGACCGTCTGATAGCCAAGCTCGACGATCCATCTCTACTTAAGACCCTTTCAGCTTTTTGAGAGTTGGGTGGAGGACATCATCTCTGAAAATAGGGTCCCACAGCTGCACCCCATCAGTGGGAGCAGGACTCTTTTGACTCTTAGAAGAGTCAATGCTCTGAGACCATGGGGGGCGCTTAGCCCCCTCTCTTCGTCACTGAGGATGATTTCATTTTTCAGGGATTAGAGAGGGTGGTCCTTATGGTGGACTGCAGGTATGGAGAGCTGTTGTCATCGTATTAGATAGATAAGAATGATTATATGTATTGTAGAAATGTCTCCTATCATGTTCCCTAATTTTTTATTATGTCCACATCCTGGCCCTTATCTTGGACATCATAACAAACGTGCACTTTTTTGTTTAATTTACACATTGGACCATAGGAAAAATGACACTACAGCTACAGAGGTGACCGTCTGATAGCCCAGCTCGACTATCCATCTCTACTGAAGACCCTTTCAGCTTTTTGAGAGTTGGGTGGAGGACATCATCTCTGAAAATAGGGTCCCACAGCTGCACCCCATCAGTGTGAGCAGGACTCTTAGGACTCTTAGAAGAGTCAATGCTCTGAGACCATGGGGGGCGCTTAGCCCCCTCTCTTCATCACTGAGGATGATTTCATTTTTCAGGGATTAGAGAGGGTGGTCCTTATGGTGGACTGCAGGTATGGAGAGCTGTTGTCATCGTATTAGATAGATAAGAATGATTATGTGTATTGTAGAAATGTCTCCTATCATGTTCCCTAATTTTTTATTATGTCCACATCCTGGTCCCCATCTTGGACATCATAACAAACGTGCACTTTTTTGTTTAATTTACAAATTGGACCATAGGAAAAATGACACTACAGCTACAGAGGTGACCGTCTGATAGCCCAGCTCGACTATCCATCTCTACTGAAGACCCTTTCAGCTTTTTGAGAGTTGGGTGGAGGACATCATCTCTGAAAATAGGGTCCCACAGCTGCACCCCATCAGTGGGAGCAGGACTCTTAGGACTCTTAGAAGAGTCAATGCTCTGAGACCATGGGGGGGCGCTTAGCCCCCTCTCTTCGTCACTGAGGATGATTTCATTTTTCAGGGATTAGAGAGGGTGGTCCTTATGGTGGACTGCAGGTATGGAGAGCTGTTGTCATCATATTAGATAGATAAGAATGATTATATGTATTGTAGAAATGTCTCTTATCATGTTCCCTAATTTTTTATTATGTCCACATCCTGGTCCCCATCTTGGACATCATAACAAACGTGCACTTTTTTGTTTAATTTACACATTGGACCATAGGAAAAATGACACTACAGCTACAGAGGTGACCGTCTGATAGCCAAGCTCGACGATCCATCTCTACTTAAGACCCTTTCAGCTTTTTGAGAGTTGGGTGGAGGACATCATCTCTGAAAATAGGGTCCCACAGCTGCACCCCATCAGTGGGAGCAGGACTCTTTTGACTCTTAGAAGAGTCAATGCTCTGAGACCATGGGGGGCGCTTAGCCCCCTCTCTTCGTCACTGAGGATGATTTCATTTTTCAGGGATTAGAGAGGGTGGTCCTTATGGTGGACTGCAGGTATGGAGAGCTGTTGTCATCGTATTAGATAGATAAGAATGATTATATGTATTGTAGAAATGTCTCTTATCATGTTCCCTAAT
The DNA here is from genome assembly GCF_048569485.1 of Anomaloglossus baeobatrachus. Taxonomy (NCBI): domain Eukaryota; kingdom Metazoa; phylum Chordata; class Amphibia; order Anura; family Aromobatidae; genus Anomaloglossus; species Anomaloglossus baeobatrachus. The sequence continues at coordinate 274,014,372 of NC_134357.1, read as the reverse complement.
TTTTTATTATGTCCACATCCTGGTCCCCATCTTGGACATCATAACAAACGTGCACTTTTTTGTTTAATTTACACATTGGACCATAGGAAAAATGACACTACAGCTACAGAGGTGACCGTCTGATAGCCCAGCTCGACTATCCATCTCTACTGAAGACCCTTTCAGCTTTTTGAGAGTTGGGTGGAGGACATCATCTCTGAAAATAGGGTCCCACAGCTGCACCCCATTTGTGGGAGCAGGACTCTTAGGACTCTTAGAAGAGTCAATGCTCTGAGACCATGGGGGGCGCTTAGCCCCCTCTCTTCGTCACTGAGGATGATTTCATTTTTCAGGGATTAGAGAGGGTGGTCCTTATGGTGGACTGCAGGTATGGAGAGCTGTTGTCATCATATTAGATAGATAAGAATGATTATATGTATTGTAGAAATGTCTCCTATCAAGTTTCCTAATTTTTTATTATGTCCACATCCTGGTCCCCATCTTGGACATCATAACAAACGTGCACTTTTTTGTTTAATTTACACATTGGACCATAGGAAAAATGACACTACAGCTACAGAGGTGACCGTCTGATACCCCAGCTCGACTATCCATCTCTACTGAAGACCCTTTCAGCTTTTTGAGAGTTGGGTGGAGGACATCATCTCTGAAAATAGGGTCCCACAGCTGCACCCCATCAGTGGGAGCAGAACTCTTAGGACTCTTAGAAGAGTCAATGCTCTGAGACCATGGGGGGCGCTTAGCCCCCTCTCTTCGTCACTGAGGATGATTTCATTTTTCAGGGATTAGAGAGGGTGGTCCTTATGGTGGACTGCAGGTATGGAGAGCTGTTGTCATCGTATTAGATAGATAAGAATGATTATATGTATTGTAGAAATGTCTCCTATCATGTTCCCTAATTTTTTATTATGTCCACATCCTGGTCCCCATCTTGGACATCATAACAAACGTGCACTTTTTTGTTTAATTTACAAATTGGACCATAGGAAAAATGACACTACAGCTACAGAGGTGACCGTCTGATAGCCCAGCTCGACCATCCATCTCTACTGAAGACCCTTTCAGCTTTTTGAGAGTTGGGTGGAGGACATCATCTCTGAAAATAGGGTCCCACAGCTGCACCCCATCAGTGGGAGCAGGACTCTTAGGACTCTTAGAAGAGTCAATGCTCTGAGACCATGGGGGGCGCTTAGCCCCCTCTTTTCGTCACTGAGGATGATTTCATTTTTCAGGGATTAGAGAGGGTGGTCCTTATGGTGGACTGCAGGTATGGAGAGCTGTTGTCATCATATTAGATAGATAAGAATGATTATATGTATTGTAGAAATGTCTCTTATCATGTTCCCTTATTTTTTATTATGTCCACATCCTGGTCCCCATCTTGGACATCATAACAAACGTGCACTTTTTTGTTTAATTTACACATTGGACCATAGGAAAAATGACACTACAGCTACAGAGGTGACCGTCTGATAGCCAAGCTCGACGATCCATCTCTACTTAAGACCCTTTCAGCTTTTTGAGAGTTGGGTGGAGGACATCATCTCTGAAAATAGGGTCCCACAGCTGCACCCCATCAGTGGGAGCAGGACTCTTTTGACTCTTAGAAGAGTCAATGCTCTGAGACCATGGGGGGCGCTTAGCCCCCTCTCTTCGTCACTGAGGATGATTTCATTTTTCAGGGATTAGAGAGGGTGGTCCTTATGGTGGACTGCAGGTATGGAGAGCTGTTGTCATCGTATTAGATAGATAAGAATGATTATATGTATTGTAGAAATGTCTCCTATCATGTTCCCTAATTTTTTATTATGTCCACATCCTGGCCCTTATCTTGGACATCATAACAAACGTGCACTTTTTTGTTTAATTTACACATTGGACCATAGGAAAAATGACACTACAGCTACAGAGGTGACCGTCTGATAGCCCAGCTCGACTATCCATCTCTACTGAAGACCCTTTCAGCTTTTTGAGAGTTGGGTGGAGGACATCATCTCTGAAAATAGGGTCCCACAGCTGCACCCCATCAGTGTGAGCAGGACTCTTAGGACTCTTAGAAGAGTCAATGCTCTGAGACCATGGGGGGCGCTTAGCCCCCTCTCTTCATCACTGAGGATGATTTCATTTTTCAGGGATTAGAGAGGGTGGTCCTTATGGTGGACTGCAGGTATGGAGAGCTGTTGTCATCGTATTAGATAGATAAGAATGATTATGTGTATTGTAGAAATGTCTCCTATCATGTTCCCTAATTTTTTATTATGTCCACATCCTGGTCCCCATCTTGGACATCATAACAAACGTGCACTTTTTTGTTTAATTTACAAATTGGACCATAGGAAAAATGACACTACAGCTACAGAGGTGACCGTCTGATAGCCCAGCTCGACTATCCATCTCTACTGAAGACCCTTTCAGCTTTTTGAGAGTTGGGTGGAGGACATCATCTCTGAAAATAGGGTCCCACAGCTGCACCCCATCAGTGGGAGCAGGACTCTTAGGACTCTTAGAAGAGTCAATGCTCTGAGACCATGGGGGGGCGCTTAGCCCCCTCTCTTCGTCACTGAGGATGATTTCATTTTTCAGGGATTAGAGAGGGTGGTCCTTATGGTGGACTGCAGGTATGGAGAGCTGTTGTCATCATATTAGATAGATAAGAATGATTATATGTATTGTAGAAATGTCTCTTATCATGTTCCCTAATTTTTTATTATGTCCACATCCTGGTCCCCATCTTGGACATCATAACAAACGTGCACTTTTTTGTTTAATTTACACATTGGACCATAGGAAAAATGACACTACAGCTACAGAGGTGACCGTCTGATAGCCAAGCTCGACTATCCATCTCTACTTAAGACCCTTTCAGCTTTTTGAGAGTTGGGTGGAGGACATCATCTCTGAAAATAGGGTCCCACAGCTGCACCCCATCAGTGGGAGCAGGACTCTTTTGACTCTTAGAAGAGTCCATGCTCTGAGACCATGGGGGGCGCTTAGCCCCCTCTCTTCGTCACTGAGGATGATTTCATTTTTCAGGGATTAGAGAGGGTGGTCCTTATGGTGGACTGCAGGTATGGAGAGCTGTTGTCATCGTATTAGATAGATAAGAATGATTATATGTATTGTAGAAATGTCTCCTATCATGTTCCCTAATTTTTTATTATGTCCACATCCTGGTCCCCATCTTGGACATCATAACAAACGTGCACTTTTTTGTTTAATTTACACATTGGACCATAGGAAAAATGACACTACAGCTACAGAGGTGACCGTCTGATAGCCCAGCTCGACTATCCATCTCTACTGAAGACCCTTTCAGCTTTTTGAGAGTTGTGTGGAGGACATCATCTCTGAAAATAGGGTCCCACAGCTGCACCCCATCAGTGTGAGCAGGACTCTTAGGACTCTTAGAAGAGTCAATGCTCTGAGACCATGGGGGGCGCTTAGCCCCCTCTCTTCATCACTGAGGATGATTTCATTTTTCAAGGATTAGAGAGGGTGGTCCTTATGGTGGACTGCAGGTATGGAGAGCTGTTGTCATCGTATTAGATAGATAAGAATGATTATATGTATTGTAGAAATGTCTCCTATCATGTTCCCTAATTTTTTATTATGTCCACATCCTGGTCCCCATCTTGGACATCAGAACAAACAGTATTTAAACAACAGGCCTAAACACATCCTATACTGCAACTGGCCTAATACCATTTCTTCTGTTGGCTAGTTTATGAATGCCACATAAGGCTACTGATATAATATCACTGTGCTATAGTTCTTTATGTTAGTTGTAGTATAGCCTTGGTCCAGGGTTCTTGAACTGATTGCCTTTTCTCGGGGTCAAGAAGGAATTTTTTCCCTGTCGTGTCCAGGTTTTTTGCCTTCTTCTGGATCAATGGCTTTAGGTATAAGTAGAGACTGTATTTAATAAAGTGTTCAAAAATGAATGATCTGTCTTCTCATTATATTTTATATCAGTTATTTGTATACATTAATTCTCAATTTTATATTCCAGAAATTTTTGTTAATTTTAAAGGGGTAGGATAATACAGGAAAGAAAAGAAATTATCAGTTAAAACATATTTTTCCAATGTCAAATTCTTGAAGGAAAGTGGGTGGGAATGGAAGGAGGGAAGGGAAATGAGAAGAACTTTAAGAAGGGAGGAGAGGGAAGGGAATGGAGGATCAATCTGCGTAACACATTCTTAATCATAACTGTAAAAGCCTAAAATGTTGATAAATAGCAATGTATTAAAATATAACTTGTAGTAAAAATAAGAAAACAGAGAAGAGAGAATTAATAGAGAAGTAAGTCTAAAATAGGAAAGAAAGAAGGGAGAGAGCATCCTGAAAGAAAGGGGAAGCTTCTTAAAAATGTCAAGGGAATATATTTGTCCAAGCCTGCCATCTGCAGCAATATGAAGGATAAGTGTTGTTAACTGTGGCATGACACATTTCATAATAGTTGTGGGGACTTTTTTACATGGGAGAGATTTTATTCAGTTTGGAAGGCGTATAATAATACGTAATACCATCTAGAGAAAAGCTTAAAATGTGGTTCAAACAGATTAGTACAACTACTTGATCGGTAAGCTTATTTAAGGCTATTCTGCCAATTAGTTTCTGAGAAAACTTTACAAAGATCTCTTTTCCAATTAAGAGCATGTGATGATTTCACAAATTGGAGATCTTCAGTAAAGATATCGTAAAAATTCCTGGTTTTCCACAGAATAGAGCTGTCTGGATTAGAATAAAGGGAATTCACAGATGAAGGTATATGTTTACTTTTTTATCAAGTTATGGGTGGCGTTTTTAATGGACAAGAATGAGAGAAAGTCTGAATTCAACAAGGCGAATTTCTGTTTTAATTTCTGGAAGGAGGTAAAATCGGACTCTTCAAAGAAATCTCCAACCTTTTTGATGCCCCTGTCTATCCATGCTTTGGGAGCTTTGAGATCCGAGAATTCCTCAACAATCGAAACAGAATGATCTTTAATACTGTCAATTTTTAAAGAATGGGACTTTGGACTTCTAGTGGCAAATTTCTTCCAGGCGAAGATGGCAGCCGAAATAGTTGGGTGTTTAGGGAGAGGAAGGAAAGGATTAATTATATGGTGGAGAATTAAACTACGAAGGGAGGAATATTTGTTTTAGGAGAGTTTGAGGTCAATCCAGGCCGACTCTGAATTGTTGACAATCCAGTCTCTACTATTATTGATTAAATAAGAGTGGTAATATGCTATTATATTGAGAACATCGAATCCACCTCTAATTTTACATTTAAAAAGAAGATTCTTTTGTACCCTGGTTTTTTTACTGTTCCAGATAAATCTATTAAGGAGATTTTGAAGTTGATTAGGAAACTTAAGAGGAATAATTAGGGGAATGGCTCTAAGAATATATAAAAGTGTGGGAAGGGAAATCATTTTAAATGAGAAGAGAAGTTTTTGAAATCTTGTTCTAGAGATTTGATGATACTTTCCAAATTTACATTAATTAACCCCTTCACGACCGGACGATTTTTCGCTTTCCGTTTTTTTTTTTCGCCATTCTTTTTCTGAGAGACGTATCTTTTTTATTTTTCAGTCAATATGGTCATGTGATGGCTCATTTTTTGCGGAACGAGCTGTACTTTTAAATGAAACCATCAGTTTTACCATATAGTGTACTAGAAAATGGCAAAAAAAATCCAAATGCTGAAAAATTGCAAAAAAAGTGCGATAGCACTATGGTTTTTGAGATATTTTATTCACTGTGTTCACTATATGGTAAAACAGATGTGTGGGTGTGATGCCTCAGGTCAGTGCGAGTTCGTAGACACCAAACATGTGTAGGTTTACTTTTATATAAGGGGTTTAAAAAAAATCGGAAGTTTGTCCGAAAAAAGTGGCGCACGTTTTACACCATATTCCGTGACCCGTAGCGTTCTCATTTTTCGGGATCTATGGCTTAATGACGGCTGATTTTTTGCGTCTCGAGCTGACGTTTTTAACGGTACCATTTTTGCGCAGATGCTACGTTTTGATCGCCTCTTATTGCATTTTGCGCAAAAGTTGTGGCGACAAAAAAACCGTTTTGGCCTTTGGAATTTTTTTGCCGCTACGCAGTATACTGATCATATTAACTGATTTTATATTTTGATAGATCGGGAGTTTCTGAACGCAGCGATACCGAATGTGTGTATATTTTTTATTTTTTTAACCCCTTCAGCCCCCAGCCTGTTTTCACCTTAAAGACCCGGCCATTTTTTGCAATTTTGACCAGTGTCACTTTGACAGGTTATAACTCTGGTACACTTCAACGGATCCTGGCGATTCTGACATTGTTTTTTCGTGACATATTGTTCTTCATGTCAGTGGTAAATTTAGGCCAATATGTTTTGCGTTTATTTGTGAAAATTTCGGAAATTTGGCGAAAATTTTGAAAATTTCGCAGTTTTCAAAATTTGAAATTTTATGCCCATAAATCTGAGAGATATGTCACACAAAATAGTTACTAAATAACATTTCCCACTTGTCTGCTTGACACCAGCGCAATTTTTGAAAAAAAATAAAATTTCCGTTAGGAAGTTAGAAGGGTTCAAAGTTCATCAGCAATTTCTCATTTTTCCAACAAAATTTACAAAAGAAAATTTTTTAGGTACCACATCACATTTGGAGTGATTTGAGAAACCTAGGCGAAAGAAAATACCCAAAAGTGACCCCATTCTAAAATCTGCCCCCCTCACTCTGCTCAAAACCACATCCAAGAAGTTTATTAACCCTTTAGGAGCTTCACAGCAACCAAAGCAATGTAGAAGAAAAAAATGAAAATGTTACTTTTTTAACACAAAAATGTTACTTTAGCAATAAAAATTAGTATTTTCACAAGGGTATCAGGAAAAATGCATCATAAAATGTATCGTGCATTTTCTCCTGAGTACGCAAATACCTCATATGTGGTGGAAATCAAATGTTTGGGCACACAGCAGGACTCGGAAGGCAAGGAGCGCCATTTGAATTTTTGAGTGCAAAATTAGCTGCACTCATTATCGGACACCTTCTCGGGTTTGAAGACTCCCTGAGGTGCCTAAACAATGGAGCTCCCCCATAAGTGACCCCATTTTGGAAACTAGAGCCCCCAAATATTTTTTCTAGATGTTTGATGTGCCCTTTGAACCCCTGGGTCTTTCACAGAAGTTTATAATGTTGAGCCGTGAAAAGAAAAAAAATTTTTTTTACCACAAAACTGTTGCTTCAACCAGGTAGCTTTTATTTATCACAAGGGTATCAGGAAAAAATGCACCATAAAATGTATTGTGCATTTTCTCCTGAGTACGCAGATACCCCATGTGTGGTGGAAATCAAATGTTTGGGCACACGGCAGGACTCGGAAGGCAAGGAGCGCCATTTGAATTTTTGAGTGCAAAATTAGCTGCACTCATTAGCGGACGCCATGTCGGGTTTGAAGACTCCCTGAGGTGCCTAAACAATAGAGCTCCCCCATAAGTGACCCCATTTTGGAAACTAGAGCCCTCAGATATTTTTTCTAGATGTTTGATGTGCACTTTGAACCCCTGGGGGCTTCACAGAAGTTTATAATGTTGAGCCGTGAAAAGAAAAAAAAACTTTTTTACCACAAAACTGTTGCTTCAACCAGGTAGCTTTTTTTATCACAAGGGTATCAGGAAAAAATGCACCATGAAATGTATTGTGCATTTTCTCCTGAGTACGCAGATACCCCATATGTGGTGGAAATCAAATGTTTGGGCACACAGCAGGACTCGGAAGGCAAGGAGCGCCATTTCACAGCAAAATTGGTTGGAATTATTAGCGGACGCCATGTTGCGTTTGGAGACCCCCCTGAAGTGCCTAAACAATGGAGCTCCCCCACAATTGACCCCATTTTGGAAACTAGACCCCTCATGGAATTTATCTAGCTGTTTAGTGAGCACTTTGAACCCCTGGAGGCTTCACAAACGTTTGTAATGTTCAGCTGTGAAAATATTTTATTCTTTTTTTTACTACAAAATTGTTTTTTCAAACAGGTAGCTTTTTTTTCACAAGGGTATCCGGAAAAAATGCACTATAAAATGTATTGTGCAATTTCTCCTGAGTACACAGGTACCTCATATGTAGTGGAAATCAATTGTTTGGGCGTACGGCGGGGCTTAGAAGAGAAGGAGCGCCATTTCACACTAAAATTGATTGGAATTATTAGCAGACGCCATGTTGCATTTGGAGACCCCCTGAGGTACCTAAACAATGGAGCTCCCCCACATGTGATCCCATTTTGGAAACTAGACCCCCCCAATACAAAAAAATTAGTTTGGCGAAAAAAAAAATACAGACATCAGTAAAAAAAAAAAAAAAGAATAAAAAAAAAAAATATGAGCGCCTGCCACTAAGACCAGTGTCAAACGTGAGAGCAATGCACGAGTCTCGCATCGCATCATCCACTCCAGTCTGGAAGCGAGCAACTGCGCTGGATAATGCGATGCAAGAGGGCGGGGCGGCAGATGAGAAAGGGCGCAGCGGATGGAAGATGGGAAAGGGCGCAGCGGATGGAGGAGCGGCAGAGGATGGGAAAGGGCGCAGTGGATGGAAGATGGGAAAGGGCGCAGCGGATGGAGGAGCGGCAGAGGATGGGAAAGGGCGCAGCAGATGGATGATGGGAAATGGCGCAGTGGATGGAGGAGCGGCGGAGGATGGGGGGGAGGGAGGTGAGATGGGGATACCTACCTTACAGGATGGATCTAGCCAGCAGGATCACAGCAGACAGAAGAGGCAGCAGATGAAGAAGGCAACAGATTGAGGAGAGTGAGAGGGGGCAGTAGATGAAGAGGATGGGAGAGAGCAGGCAGCAGATCGGGGAGGGGGGCAGAGTCTGATGGGAGAGAGAGATGGCACATGGAGGAGGGGGGGCCCCGGGGGGAGGAGAGCCCCCAGAACATGGAGGGGGGAGGGTGGCTTGCAGCACATGGAGGGGGAGGGTGGCTTGCAGCACATGGAGGGGGAGGGTGGCTTGCAGCACATGTGGGGGAAGGGTGGCTTGCAGCACATGGAGGGGGAGGAGGTGTAGTGGCGATGGAGACGGGGCAGCCGATGAAGGAGGCAACAATCGGGAACAGTGGGGGCCGATTTGGGGGCAGCAGCAGCTAAAAAAGGTGGGTGCGACGGCGGCGGGGACAGTGGCAAACGTGGCGGCGGGGACAGTGGCGAACGTGGCGGCGGGGACAGTGGCGAACGTGGCGGCGGGGACAGTGGCGAACGTGGCAGCGGGGACAGTGGCGGGCGGGCCGATCGGGGACAGCGGTGGGGCTGGCGGTGGCGATCGGAGTCAGCGGTGGGGCTGGCGGTGGCGATCGGAGACAGCGGCGGGGCTAGCGGTTGCGGGCGGGGCGATCGGTGACAGCGGCGGGGCTGGGGCTGGCGGGCGGGGCGATCGGAGACAGCGGCGGGGCTGGCGGAGACAGCGGCGGGGCTGGCGGTGGCAGGCGGGGCGATCGGAGGCAGCGGCGGGGCTGGCAGAGACAGCGGCGGGGCGGGCGGGGAGATCGGAGACAGCGGCGGGGCTGGGTCTGGCGGGCGGGGCGATCGGACACAGCGGCAGGGCTGGTGGAGACAGCGGCGGGGCTGGCGGTGGCGGGCGGGATGATCGGAGACAGCGGCGGGGCTGGGGCTGGCGGGCGGGGTGATCGGATACAGCGGCGGGGCTGGCGGAGACAGCGGCGGGGCTGGTGGTGGTGGTCGGGGCGATGGGAGACAGCGGCGGGGCTGGCGGAGACAGCGGCGGGGCTGGGGCTGGCGGGCGGGGCGATCGGAGACAGCGGTGGGGCTGGCGGAGACAGCGGCGGGGCTGGCGGTGGCGGGCGGGGCGATCGGAGACAGCGGCGGGGCTGGCGGGCGGGGTGATCAGAGACAGCGGCGGGGCTGGCGGAGACAGCGGCGGGGCTGGCGGTGGCGGACGGGGCGATCGGAGACAGCGGCGGGGCTGGCGGAGACAGCGGCGGGGCTGGCGGTGGTGGGCGGGGCGATCGGAGACAGCGGCGGGGCTGGGGCTGGCGGGCGGGGCGATCGGAGACAGCGGCGGGGCTGGTGAAGACAGCGGCGGGGCTGGCGGTGGCGGGCGGGACGATCGGAGACAGCGGCGGGGCTGGGGCTGGCGGGCGGGGTGATCGGATACAGCGACGGGGCTGGCGGAGACATCGGCGGGGCTGGTGGTGGCGGTCGGGGCGATGGGAGACAGCGGCGGGGCTGGCGGAGACAGCGGCGGGGCTGGGGCTGGCGGGCGGGGCGATCGGAGACAGCGGCGGGGCTGGCGGAGACAGCGGCGGGGCTGGCGGTGGCGGGCGGGGCGATCGGAGACAGCGGCGGGGCTGGCGGGTGGGGTGATCAGAGACAGCGGCGGGGCTGGCGGAGACAGCGGCGGGGCTGGCGGTGGCAGACGGGGCGATCGGAGACAGCGGCGGGGCTGGCGGAGACAGCGGCGGGGCTGGCGGTGGCGGGCGGGGCGATCGGAGACAGCGGCGGGGCTGGCGCTGGCGGGCGGGGCGATCGGAGACAGCGGCGAGGCGATCGGAGACACAGCGGCGGGGCTGGCGGTGGCGGGCGGGGCGATCGGAGACAGCGGCGGGGCTGGCGGTGGCGGACGGGGCGATAGGAGACAGCGGCGGGGCTGGCAGGGCGATCGGGGACATGGGCGGCCGGCGGGGGCAGCAACTTACAGATGGGCACCCGCAGAGACCGCTCTCCTCGGCTTTCAGGGACGGACACAGGTCACCGGCACCAGATCCACGGTAATTGGAGAGATCGGTCACAAGACCGGTCTCTCCAATCAGAGCTGGGGGTGGGTGAAGCATCGATCACCCAGCTCCAGCCAATGGCCAGTGCTACAACAGCACTGATCAGGGCTGGATTTCAATGTTCCAGCCATATTCAATGGCTGGAACATTACAGTGACTGTAATTGGCTGAGTGGTGTTCGTCAGCCAATGACAGCCTCTGTATGTTCGGGGAGGAGGCACCACCCGTCCTGAGGTTAGGCAGAGGTCCCCTCCTTCCCGAATCTACAGTTTAATTAAACAAATTTCACTCCCCCCGGCTCCGGGACCCCGATTTCGCCATGACGTACTGGGTACGTCATGGGTCGTTTAGCACCATGTCACCATCACGTACCCAGTACGTCAAAGGTCGTTAAGTGATTAACCCTTTAATTTTCAATGGGGCGAATGGGGGGTGATTTGAACTTTTAGGTTTTTTTGTTTTTTTTTAATTTTTTAAAACTTTTTTTAACTTTTTTTTTTTATTTTACTAGTCACCCTAGGGGGCTATTGCGATCAGCATTCCGATCGCTCTGCAGTATCTGCTGATCACAGCTACAAGGCTGTAAACAGCAGATACGCTCTCTTTCTATTTTGCTGTGAATCTGGCATAGCGAAAGTGAAAGCAAGTCAGGTGTAGTACAGGAGTGGCCGCGGGTAACCTCAGTGACAGCTCAGCTGATCGCGCTACTCACCTCAGTTGCTGCGTGGAGGTGATAGGAGCGGCAGTGAGTAGCGCGATTAGCTGAGCTGTCACTGAGGTTACCCGCGGCCACCGCTGCATCCACCGCTGGATCCAGTGACAGCGGGTAACCTCAGTGACAGCAGCTGATCGCGCGGCTGTCTTCATTACCTGCGTGGAGGTGACCGGAGCGGCTGTGTCTGCTGCAGATCCGGTCACCTCCATGCAGCAGCGCTGGAAGCGACGCTGGAGCATCCTGGATTACGCCGGACAAGGAGGGCTTTTTGGGGCTGATTAAAGTGGTGAACCAGGGTATATGTTTGTGTTTTTATTTCTAATAAAGTATTTTTTCGGGTGTGTGTGTTTATTTACTGTAATTTACAGATTAATCATGGAGGGTGTCTCATAGACGCCTGACATGATTAATCTAGGACTTATTGGCAGCTATGGGCTGCCAATAACTCCTTATTACCCCGATTTGCCAACGCACCAGGGCAAATCGGGAAGAGCCGGGTACAGTCCCAGAACTGTCGCATCTAATGTATGCGGCAATTCTGGGCGGCTGTTGGCTGATATTGTTAGGCTGGGGGGCTCCCCATAACGTGGAGCTCCCCATCCTGAGAATACCAGCCTTCAGCCGTATGGCTTTATCTGGCTGGTTTTAAAATTGGGGGGAACCGCACGCCGTTTTTTTTAATTATTTAATTATTTATTTCACTACACAGTATAGACACGCCCACCGGCTGCTGTGATTGGGTGCAGTGTGACACCTGTCACTCAGCGTGGGGGCGTGTCTCACTGCAACCAATCATAGGCGCCGGTGGGCGGGTAAAGCAGGGAATACGAGATTGTTTAATGGGCGGCCGGCTTTTTCAAAACAGTAAAAGCCGCCGGAGCAGTGTGAATGCCGTGCAGCGCCGGGGATCGGGGATCGGTGAGTATATGAGAGAGGGGGATAGACTGACATGGACAGAGAGTGAGGGACAGAGATAGTGACCGACTGACAGAGATTAGTGACTGACAGACATTGTGAGGCGCTTTAGAACGCAGCTTTTCAGCTGCGCTCTGAAGCGGACCTTTTTTAAGCTGCGGTGCAGAGCGCACACCTGCGCACATAGCATCAGACACCGAAATCGTATGAGGGATGTCACACGTTACAATTGACTAGGTTTGTGCAACAAAACGCTCAATTCTAGAGAATGATACGATGTGTTTGCGATCAACGGTTTTGCGTTCAATCCTGATCGCAAGTAGATGTCACACGCAGATACCTCACAAACGATGCCGGATGTGCGTCACTTACAACTTGACCCCAACGACGGATTGTGAGATATATTGAAGCGTGTGTAGCGGGCTTTAGCATCATCTTGCCTTGGATGGTTACTGGAGCCACGAATCCCAATGGGTCGTACAAGCTATTCACAAAAGAAAGAACTCCTCTGCGCGTGAAGGGTTTCTCGTCTTTGTTGATCTGAAAGGTGAAGGCATCCGTCTTCAAATCCCAAAGCAATCGTAGGCTCCGCTGCATAGGAAGGGAGTCAATGCTTAGGTCTAAGTCCTTTAGATCATTGGAATAGTCTTGAGAGGGAAAGGCTTCCATCAATTCTCGGCTGTTGGAGGCAATTTTATGCAACCTCAGGTTAGACAGAACAAGCATTTCTTGAGCCCTTTTTAGCAGACTGATTGCAGCCTCAGTTGTTGGTGTGAACTTCAGGCAGTCGTCTACATAGAAGTCTTTTTCTACGAAGGATCTGACATCTGACCCATACTTTTCTTCACCCGCTTTGGTGGAATTTCGGAGGCCGTAGATAGCGACTGCTGGGGAAGGACTGTTCCCGAAGATGTGTACCCTCTTCCAGTACTCTGCAATGTCTTTATCGGGGTCGTTGTCGCGATACCAGAAGAACCTCTTCGTTGGAAGGAACTGTGAAAGGGCAAGGCAGAGGTGTGCTGCATGGTAACTCCTTTACCAGCAGACTATTCTTACATGGCTGTAAGAGAGACGGGCGTCTATTTTCTAATGTATTGGTGAGCATACTGTTGACTGAGGTCGGCTTGTGTGCTCCTCCTAGACAGACGTCTCCTATAATGACCCATCCAAGATCGAGCTTCTGTGCATATGGAGCGTTTTGGAAGCCATTGATGTATTCTCTAGTCTTGTGAACTCGTACTATATCTCTTCCCATGAGTAAAGCTATTGGGGCTTCTGGGTCCAACTCAGGTATCAGGTGAGCTATATGCTTCAGATGGGGGTGAGGAGCAGCTACCTCCGGTGTAGGAATCTCAGACCTGCTGTCGGGAATCTGATTGCACTCCAGTATGGTCGGTAATGATAGACAGATCTGGCCATCTACAGACTCCACTTTGTATCCGGTTGCTTTCCACCCCGCCGTCTCGACAGTACCTGCGCATGTCTTCAAGGAGTAGGGAGAACCGGGGCCTACAATGCTGAAGTTGTTGAAGAAAATGGATTTGCCTAGAGATCTGTTGCTCTGGTCATCCAGGATTGCATATATCTTGATCGCTTTGTCCCTATGGCTTGCTGGGTAGACTCGGACAAGACAGATTTTTGAACAGGATCTTCCTCCTACGGGTCCTCCGCAGATCTCGGTACATTGAGAGGTGACCTCAGGGGAGTCCACGTCAGTATCCTTCTTCTTGGCATTGTGCTCCTCTGCTTGTGACAACACTCGTGGGGGTGGTCCAGGGTGTAAGGCTGTATTCTGATCCGTGCTGCTGCATTCTGCACATTTCACGCTAGCTTCACAATTCCTGGCGAGGTGTGATGTTGTAGCACAGCATTTGAAGCAGATGTTGTTTTCCTTGAGGAAACCTTTGCGATCCTCTAAAGACTTCTCCCTTAAGGCTCTGCATTTTAGTAGCGGATGCGGTTTCTTGTGTAGCGGACACTGCTTGCTGACATCTTGAGGTCTGTTCTCTTCTGGAGGTAGCTTACTAGCATGTTGAGAGGGTCCTGTGGAAACAATGTTAGTTTTATGGACTGTCACGGGTGTCCCACTGAGTTTGACACCGGGGGTAGTGGGACACGAAAGGGTGAAGTCAAAACTGGGGTCATTTCTGACTTTAGCTTGTTGAACAACAAAATTTACAAATACAGTGAAAGGAGGAAAAGGCACATTATGAATTTGTTTGTACCGTGAACCACATGTGATCCACTTTTCTTGTAGGTTGTAAGGAAGTTTCTGCACTATCAGATTAAGGCTATGTGCGCACAGTGCGTTTTTCGCGGCGTTTTTGCGCGTTTTTCTGGTGCGTTTTTGGCCTCAAAACTGCATGACTTTGCTTCCCCAGCAAAGTCTATGAGTTTTCATTTTTGCTGTCCGCACACATCTGTTTTTTTTCAGCTGCGTTTTTGTGGTGCCACAAAAACGCAGCATGTCAATTATTCCCGCGTTTTTCACTGCGCTTTTCATCCATTGCGTTCAATGGGATGTTGAAAGACGCAATGAGAAACGCAAATAGCTGCGTTTTGGTGCGTTTCTAAGACCAAAAACGCAGCTATAAACGCAGGAGGTGGGTAGTAAAGTGACGTGTACAGGAAGAGGATTCCTTCTGTCAGTATATACAGAAGCGTGAATCCTCCCGGTACCGTCACCGCTGCGTCCACCTCCTGTCCTGTGCATGTCTGCTGCCGTGCGGCGCCATATACAGGCAGGAGGTGGAAGCGGCTGCGAAAACAAAAGTTAACAGTAGAAAAAAAAAAAAAAAGTTATACTCACCTGTCTGCAGACTCCCGGTGCCATGCCCGCTCCCATCTACTCTCACGGTATCGCCACCCCCGCTCCGGCTGTGTGCAGACGGCCGGGAAACCTCCGATGGATGCAGGACCTGGCGATGGATCACCTGATGCAGTCACCTGACGCATCAGCTGATCGTAAGTATCGCGGTGATGCGGGCGCCCGGCCGGTATCAGTGGATGCGTCAGGAGACTTCATCCCTGATTACCGGCAGCTGCTGCAGCGATCGGACGGGATCAGACTCCCGCCCCATCGCTGCAGGAGCTGCCGGTAATCAGCACATAAGTGAGTATATTTTTTTTTTTTTTTTGCACCGATGCATCAGCTGATTGTATAATCGGCTTTTATACAATCAGCTGATGTGTGATGGGATTCAGGCACTTGATCCTGACACATCATCTGATCGCTTTGCCTTCCAGCAAACCGATCAGATGATATTGGATCCGGATTGGACGGCGCGGGACCCTGACCCAGGATTACTGCGGAGGGTTTTTTTTTATTTCAATAAAGATGGAGTCACTAATTGTGTTGTGTTTTATTTCTAATAAAAATATTTTTCTGTGTGTTGTGTTTTTTTTTTTATCTTTACTAGAAATTCATGGTGGCCATGTCTAATATTGGCGTGACACCATGAATTTCGGGCTTAGGGTCAGCTATACAGCTAGCCCTAACCCCATTATTACCCAGCGAGCCACCCGGCATCAGGGCAGCTGGAAGAGTTGGATACAGCGCAAGAAGATGGCGCTTCTATGAAAGCGCCATTTTCTGGGGTGGCTGCGGGACTGCAATTCACAGCGGGGGTGCCCAGAAAGAATGGGCACCCTGCACTGTGGATTCCAATCCCCAGCTGCCTAGTTGTACCCGGCTGGACTCAAAAATTGGGCGAAGCTCACGTCATTTTTTTTTTAAATTATTTCATGAAATTCATGAAATAATTTAAAAAAAAAGGGCTTCCCTATATTTTTGGTTCCCAGCCGGGTACAAATAGGCAGCTGGGGGTTGGGGGCAGCCCGTACCTGCCTGCTGTACCCGGCTAGCATACAAAAATATGGCGAAGCCCACGTCATTTTTTTTGTTTGGGGGGGCAAAGAAATCCTGCATACAGTCCTGGAAGGAGGATGCTGAGCCTTGTAGTTCGACAGCTGCTGTCTGCTCTCCTGCATACACTATTGGATGGAGGATGCTGAGCCTTGTATGTCTGCTCCCCCTGACTCTCCCTCAAGCATTCAGTCCTGGATGGAGCATGCTGAGCCTTGTAGTTCTGCAGCTGTCTGATCTTCTGCATACACTAGTGGAGAATGAAGAACACATTGAAGAAGGAAATTACATCAGACCTTTTTTTTTTGTTCACTGATAAAAAACGCAGCAAAACGCAGAGATCAAAAACGCAGCAAAACGCAGCCAAAAACGCACCAAATCGCGGCAAAAACGCATGCGTTTTTTTTATGCGTTTTTTCGACGCAGGTGCGTTTTTGTGCGTTTTTAGCGGCCAAAAACGCACAAAAATGCAGCGTCAAAAAGATGCAGTGTGCGAACCTAGCCTAACTCCCCTGGCAGTGTCCAGGAAAGCCAGTCTGGGCAAATTTCCTTCCTCCTGGGCAACCTGTAACTCTATCAACAAATCACTCAGTTCTCTTAAGTTTTTGATAACCTTTAGGCCCTATCTTAGGAAAACCATCAATTCTTTGGTATAAAGCATTTTCAATGGCTTCTATGGACCCATAGCATTCATCAAGTCTTTCCCACACCTTATGTAGGCCTGGGGCTGGATGCTTTATATTAATGTCTCTTAGTCGTTTGGCGTGCTCAGCCGACTCATTCCCAAGCCACTTTACTAGGAGATCTAACTCCTCGCTACAAGAAAGGTCCAGACCCTGTATGGTGTTCTGGAATGAGGCTCGCCATGACCTATAGTTCTCAGTTTTGTCAGTGAACTTTACAAGTCCCTTGGTAACCAGTTCTCGGCGAGCAAAGAACTTTGCAAAGTCCATGGTAGCTTGGTTGGTGCTGGCGCGAGCTGGTGTGTTAGAGTCATGTCTAATGTGTGGTGTATCACCATACCTTTTAGGGACTTCAGTCTCAGGGTAGTCTGTATAATACCATTCTGAAGCAAAGGGTGTCCCTCTAATTCGGGATACAGGTGATACCTTCTGTTCTGTAGAACTGTAGTTGTAGTTGACGTCGACCTGCTGCATACTTTCTTGCTTACAGTACTGCAGTTCGGGATGAAGTCTCTGGTAGTCGATATAAGCTGATCTATGTCGTGGATCAGGGTTGTTATCCGTTCCGGGATGCTGGTGGACATATTCTGAGACGTGTTGGGTTGGATCTTGTTGCTCTACGTCTGGTCCAAGTACGTTGCTGCGTTCCTTGGATTCAGAATACTCCACGGCCTCCAGGAACTCTGCTTTGGCTATTGCCGCTGCTACCTCCTTTTCTGCAATAAGCTTGTCTAGAGAGGCCTGCAGGCGTGCTTTTTCAGCTTTTTGTTCAGCTAGCAAGCGTGTTCTGTCTGCTTACAGGCGTGCACTTTCTGCTTCCAGGCGTGCACTTTCTGCATCTCGGTCTGCTTGTCTTAGCTTTAGTTGCATCTCTTGTGCAGCGAAGGTGGATTTTACTTTTGCAGCCTCAGCTTCTGCACGAGCGAGAGCAGCGAACTCTTTCACTGAAGACTTGTTAGAGCTGCTTGCTCGGGACCTTGTCCTGACTGAGGGTGCTCGGGATGCAGACATTATGCACTCAGCTGTGGATTGATGATAACTTGGGCAGAAAAGCTGGGTCTATACGTGAACGGGTTCCGCGTGGCGGGAAAGGTGTCGTGCTTGCTGGGGAGGACTGCGGTCTTGATCCCTGCGGCTGTATGGCAGCTGCTGTAGTACCCATATGCGGTGCAGTGTGGGTGATAGCGGTCCCATGCAGTCTATTCAACTACCGCCTGCGGTCAGTGTCCGTTTTTACTGTTCTGCCTTCTTTTACGTAGCGCTGTGAATCTCTAGCATAAAGCTAAACCCTAGTTCACATTTGAAATAAACAGACTGTGGAGTTCAATAGCCTTGATTTATTAGCTGGTAACGTGAACTTGATTGCAGTATACGTGGAATATACAGTGAATATAGGAATATCCAAGATGCAGTTGAATACAGAATACGGTATATCCAAGATACTGTTTTATACGGGTAAAAACTATAACAAGAAAATGATTACAGTCAGTACAGTGTTAATACAGAGTTAACATAGCATAACAGTACATGAGATGCAGTTCTTACGAGAATGTAGGTGAAAGGTCACTGCATCTGCAATACATAGAAATCTTATCTAGACAAACAAGACAGGGATGACACTAAAGGTGTAGAAGTACAATGTACAATGCATTTACTACACTCTTCCATCTAGGATTCTATCACTAACACATGTAATTTGCTTTGCTCACCGGATTACACTAGGGAGGGGTGAATGTACAAAGAGGTAAGTCGGCATGTCCTTTCCTGACAAATCCAAAGAGAAAATGGCTGCAGGCTTCTTCTCAGCTCAGGGAGGCATTCCTTACCCAGAATACATTTAGCTTAAAGGGAAACTCAGCAATTCAAAAGAATAACAACGACCTTTAGGGGTTGTAACAGAAATTGCAATGAATGACTATTAGCAGGCTGCCATGAGGCAGAACAGCATGGGTATTTAATATATCCTCCTTGCTGCCCAAGAAGCAACGAGAACATTTTTAGACCACCACATATTGACCATCCATGCTCCTTGTAGTTAAGTTTCTTGAGAATAAAGTCTAAATTCTCACACCTTTCTTCCAAGTGCATAGCATGTGTGACGCCCTGGACTAGCCAGGTAGTCACAAACACAACATCACACACACACCCTCCCCTGGATAGTCTACATCAGTCACGCAAAATCCTTGTTGCCTCCTCCAGGGTCTGATGTCCACACCAGGTGGGGCAGAGCCAGGCGGTTGGCCCCACCCACCGAGGAGTTCACAGGCCTAGAGGCGGGAAAAAGCAGTTAGTTTAGGTTTGTAGTGGAAAGTGAGAGGACAGAAACTGTTAGTGTCTGGGTAGGAGCCCAGGCACTGTCAGCAAGGTCGGAAGACGGTGGTGGCCGTCTGCAGGAGGTGGTACAAGTCAGCTGAACCGTAGGACCGGGGACGGGCGGTGGCCCGCCGGTACCGAACCGGGGAGCGGATCTGTACCAAGCACAAAGGCAGGGCCATTGGACCCTGACCAGGCTAGGAGCCGCCGACAACGGTCAAATCCGAGAGTGACCGGAACCCCAGGGGTTCCCTAACACCCAAGACCTGACAGAAGGCAACCGTCCACACCGTGAGGATAAAAAGCCACCGCCATAGGCTAGAGATCCAAGGGCCAGCACCTGCGGGCAAACGGGCTCCCTCGGTACATATATGCCGGCGAGCGGACTACCGTTGGGAAACCATCGGAGTCAATACATTCTACGAAAGTGCAGGGAAAGACAGCCACCATCAACCTGTCCGGGGAGAGCAAAGACACTGCAGCCGGCTGCGGGACCCGTCCATCCAGCCGTTTGGTTTACCAGAGACTCTGTGAATCTGTGCCTGAGTGAGTACAACAGTGCCATCCGGCACCGCGTCGCGCTGCCCCTGCAACCCTGCACCCCGGCCATCCAGCCTCCCCGTTCCGCCAACGAGCCCCGGGATCACTGACCCCTACCCACGGAGGGGGAACCAACATCCTAGCTGGTCCCTGCCATCGCTCCCGGGATCTCTGTCACCAGCAGTGGTGGTGCCCATTATCACCACGACCCGTGGGTGGCATCACGAACTATCTCCCCAAACAAACCACCCCCTTTTCACTCATGGGCGAGGAGCGCTGCTCAAGTCCCCAGGTCTGGCCATCTGCTCGAGCCACCGAGCAGCAGCAGCAGCAGCAGAAGTCCCTGAACCCGAGCGTAGCGTGCGTGGCCCCTCCGCCCGCGACACATGCCCTACACACACTGAAGAATACTTACTGCCATTGAGCAGTAGCACAGCTTTCAGACTTTTTGGATGAAACAATAACGTGTCTCCATTCGCTCACATTGTACTTAATGTTACATTTTCCATCAGCAAAGTATGGAGGGAATCTTTTCAGAATTCTAACCTTTTGGAAACCTATAGAATCAGTGTTTGTGAAAAAACTGTACGTGATGATATTTTTTCAATATTTTTACTGAGTCCAATGATCGAAAGTATGAAAAAATCACATCTTTCAAAAATTTTTACCCTTGGAAACCTGTGTTATTAACTGTTAGGGTCAGGTGGACGGGCAGACCCAGGAGGTGGATCCACTGGGCTGAACATCTCACCGAAGGCAAGGTGCCCGGTAGCCGGAGCACTACGGGTAGCAGGACAGTCCGTTCAGAGGAGTGGAGTGTAGAAGTCCCTGGGACCATGGAGTCTCAGAAGGTAGTCCGGGTGACTGAGCTCAGGTTCGGAGGCCGAGATGATGTCAGGCAGAGTCCGGAACCAACGGAGCGAGAAGACGGGTCACCACAGGGATCGGAGATGGTATGAACTGACGGGATGGCAGACCGTCACCGATCGGGTATCGTCAGGACCGGTTGGCGAGGCAGGAGCGGCTCTACGAGAGAGATAGGTAAGTATACCACAAGACACAAGGAGACCTGACTCCTAGCTTAGCAAAACACGAAGAACAGGCCCCGCCCACTTGGAAAGGGTCCCCCTATATACCCTGTACCTGATTCTTCAATATCCTGTTGGAGGACACTGGCCCTTTAAGAGAGGGTCAATGACCACGCGCGCGCCCTAATGCGCATGCGCGAGGCCCGGGTGCCAGAAGCCAGAGCAGGGAGCGGTGAACAGGAGGCAGGAGTGCCGGGCTGGAGCAGAGTTGCCGACGGGCGCCGGGAGCGGGAACCGGGCTGCCTGGGGACCGCAGGTGATGGGGCATGGAGGCTGTGGAGTGGGGGACGCCTGGCAGAGGAGCCGGGGAGCACGGCAGGGGAGCCGGGGAGCGTGGCAGGGGAGCCGGGAAGCGTGGCAGGGGAGCCGGAGAGCGTGACAGGGGAGCCGGGGAGCGTGACAGTACCCCCTCCCCCACGCCCCCCTCCCCGCAACCGGGACAGGAAGGCACGTATCAGGGGAGTACCCACATTCTCCCGGGGTTCCCAGGACCTATCCTCAGAGCCATACCCAGCCCAGTCCACCAGGAAGAACTGTCGGCCCCGTACGGTTTTCATGGCCACGATATCCCTTACCGCATAGATGTCATCATCAGCAATAGGAGGAGGAGCAGAACTGGCAGCAGCGGAGAAGGGACCAAGGACAACCGGCTTGAGCAGGGAGACGTGGAAGGAGTTGGGTATTCTCATCGTGGCCGGGAGCTGCAGCTTGTAGGAGACCTCATTTATTTTGCTGAGGACTTTAAACGGCCCGATGTAGCGAGGGCCCAGCTTGTATGATGGTAGCTTCAATCGGACGTACTTGGAAGCAAGCTAGACCATATCTCCAGGAGAGAAACACGGAGGATCCAGACGCCTCTTGTCTGTGTGTCTCTTCATCCGCAGAGAAGCACGTCCAAGGGACGTCTTGACAGAGTCCCAAATTGTTGTAAAGTCACGGACTACAGCATCAGCAGCAGGGACATCCGAGGAAGAGGATACAGGTAAAGGGATGGAAGGCTGAAGTCCGTAAATGACATGGAAGGGAGAGCTGGAGGAGGACTCACTGACGTGGTGGTTATGGGAGAATTCAGCCCAAGGAAGAAGCGTGAACCAGTCGTCGTGATGGGCGTTAACGTAGTGACGTAAGAAGGAGGTCAAGATCTGATTGACTCGTTCCACTTGGCCATTCGACTGAGGATGGTAGGCTGAAGAAAAGTCCAGAGTCACTCCCAGATGTTTGCAGAGAGCCCTCCAGAAGCGGGAGGTAAACTGAGTTCCTCTGTCGGACACAATGTGAGGGAAAGCCATGCAACTGGAAGATGTGCTGTATGTAGGCGTCAGCGAGTTCCTGGGCAGAGGGCAGTCCAGCCATAGGGACGAAATGAGCCATTGTGGAGAACCGATCCACCACGACCCATATGACTGTGTGTCCGGAGGACAGGGGCAAGTCTGTAATAAAGTCCATTGCAATGTGTTGCCATGGAACAGAGGGTATAGGCAGAGGCAGAAGACGACCATATGGCAGGTGTTTGGGCGTTTTGTTCCTGGCACAAGAGGAGCAGGCTGAGACAAAAGACGCGACGTCCGTGCGAAGGGATGGCCACCAGTAGTGACGTACAATTGTACTCCATGTTTTCTTCTGACCAGCATGGCCAGCTATTTTCGAGGCATGGCCCCAGTGCAACACTTTTTGCCTGTCAGTCTCAGAGACATAGGTCTTCCCGGGCGGTATCTGGGCCAGGGTGACAGGGGCCACCGGAATGATTTTACTTGGGCAGATGATGGGCTGGGATGTCTCCTCCTCCTGTTCCATGGGCATGAATGACCTGGACAAGGCATCTGCTCGCACATTCTTGTCCGCGGGTCGAAAATGGAGCTGAAAATCGAACCTGGCAAAGAACAAGGACCACCTGGCTTGCCGTGGGTTCAGTCGCTGAGCGGACCGCAGGTATTCCAGGTTCTTGTGGTCCGTGTAAATGATCACGGGGTACACTGCTCCTTCCAGAAGGTAGCGCCATTCCTCCAGAGCCAGTTTGACTGCTAATAGCTCTCGGTCACCGATGGTGTAGTTGCATTCAGGCGCTGAGAAGCTCTTGGAGTAGAAACCGCAAGTAACCATCTTCCCGGAGGAGGACTTCTGCATGAGCACTGCTCCGGCTCCCGAGGAGGAGGCATCCACCTCCAAGGTGAACTGTCGGTTTAACTCAGGACGGTGGAGCACAGGAGAGGAAGCAAATGCCTGTTTCAGGGAGCCAAACGCGGCGTCGGCCGCAGGTGACCAGTCCTTTGGATTAGCCCCCTTCTTGGTCAAGGCGGAGAGAGGCGCAGTCAGGGCAGAGAAGTGAGGGATGAACTGACGGTAATAGTTTGCAAATCCAAGAAACCATTGGATTGCCTTCAGTCCGGAAGGAGGGGGCCAGTTGAGAATGGAAGAGACCTTCTCCGGGTCCATCTGCAGGCCGGTATCGGAGATTACGTAACCCAGGAAGGGAAGAGAAGACTGCTCGAAGACACACTTCTCGTACTTGGCGTACAGACGATTCTCTCTCAGTCTTTGTAGTACCAGCTGCACGTTCTCTCTGTGGGTCTGGAGGTCCGGAGAGAAGACCAGGATATTATCAAGATACACCACCACACAGACGTAGAGAAGGTCCCGGAACACATCGTTCACCAATTCTTGAAAGACTGCTGGTGCGTTACACAGGCCGAAGGGCATCACACAGTATTCATAGTGCCCATCACGAGTATTGAATGCGGTCTTCCATTCGTCAAAAGAGCGGATGCGGACCAGGTTGTAGGCACCCCGAAGATCCAACTTGGTAAACACACGAGGTCCTCTAAGCCGATCAAACAATTTGGGGATGAGCGGCAGGGGGTATTTATTTTTCACGGTGATTTGGTTCAATCCCTGGTAGTCAATGCATGGGCATAGGTCGCCCTCTTTCTTCTTAATGAAGAAGAAGCCTGCTCCAGCAGGAGAGGAGGATCTCCGAATGAATCCCCTTGCCAGGTTCTCCGTGATGTAGGCAGACATGGCCCTTGTTTCAGCAGGAGACAGAGGATATATCCGTCCTCGAGGTGGTGTAGTTCCCGGGAGTAGGTCGATGGCACAGTCGTAAGGACGATGTGGCGGCAGTACCTTTGACTCCTTTTTATCAAAGACGTCCGCGAAGGACCAATAGGCCGAGGGCAGTCCCGGTAGGGACTCCGGAACCGGAGGTCGTCGGATGGGCTGTATAGTCTTAAGGCAGTTCTCGTGGCAAGAGGAGCCCCATCGGGTGATTTCACCAGTACGCCAACTGACTGACGGTTTGTGTGTCTGTAACCAGGGGAGTCCCAGCAGGATTTGATGAGACATGTGTGGGAGGACGTAGAGAGCGATGTTCTTGGTGTGCAGGGCACCAATACGTAGTTCCACCGGCTTGGTGATCCACGAGATGGTGTCAGAGAGGGGTCTCCCATCTACAGAGGCAATTACGAGGGGTTTGTCGAGTGGAGTAACAGGCACCTGGTACTTGTCCACCGTGGCCTGCTGGATGAAATTGCCTGCTGCCCCGGAATCGAGGTACGCCTCGGCCGTGAACCGCGTCTCTCCCGTTGTCACTTGAACAGTCCACGTAACCGGGTCTGAGAGAGTCCCAGCACCTAGGGTGGCCTCTCCTACCAACCCTAGGCTTTGGAGTTTCCCGGCCTCTCTGGACAGGAACGTAGCAGGTGTGTGCCCTCTCCGCAGTAGAAGCAGAGACCCTTAGCGAGCCGTTCTGCTCGGCGTTAGTCGGACTGCCTCAGACGATCAATCTGCATGGGTTCGTGGACAGAGACGCCAGATGATGCCGACTGAGGTACGACGGGCTTCTGTGGAGGAGAGGAATGCCGTATTGGACGTCTCTCGCGGGACACCTCTTTAGATCGTTCCTGGAATCTGAGGTCCACACGGGTGGCTAGTGCGATCAGGGCATCCAGGGTGGAAGGAACATCGCGGCCTGCCAGCTCGTCCTTAATACGACTGGAGAGTCCTTCCCAGAAGGCGGCGGTGAGGGCTTCATTGTTCCACCCCAATTCCGAGGCCAAGGTGCGAAAGCGGATGGCATACTGCCCCACCGTCATGGTCCCCTGACGTAGCCTGAGGAGTGATGAGGCGGATGCGGCGGTGTCGCGGGCGGGGAGGAGGGTGTCAGCACTGCGCTCACCCCTCTGCTCGGGTCCGGCTGCTGCTGCTCAGTGGTGGCTCGAGCGGTGGGCCGGATCCCGGGGGTCTCGAGCGGCGCTCCTCGTCTGTGAGTGAAAGGGGATTGGGATTTGGGATATAGTTTATTGTCCGTGACGCCACCCACGGTTGTGGTGATTTGTTGACACCACCGCTGCTCTGTATGGGGATCCCGGGAATGATGGTATGGAGCAGCAAGTTGTTGTGTTGCCCCTCCGTGGGTAGGGGTTGGTGATCCCGGGGCCCAGTGAGGAGGTGGGAGATGCAGGGCTTGGTGGGAGCAGGGACGCGGGGGCAGCGCTCTGCCTTGCGGCACTGTGGTACTCACTCAGCCTGAGACGATGACACAGTTCTCGGTAAAACACACGGCTGGAAAGACGGTTCCCACGGACGGCTGCACTTGCTTTTCCCCAGTAGTTGACGGTGACGGTCCCTTTGTCCTGCACCTAAGATGGTTGTGGTTGCGATGGGTTCCCACCGGTAACCCGCTCCCCAGCTTGGATATGGGCCGGAGGAGCCCTACTTTGCCCGCAGGCGCTGGCCCTGAGAAACTGGTGCCCTGGCGGTGGCGGTGTCTCTCTGTAATGGTCGGACTGTTGCCTTCAATCGGGACTTGGTTGTTGGGAGACAGTCGTCCCCTTCACTGACGGATTTGGCAAATTATGGCGACTCCTAGCCTTGCCGGGATCCGAAAGGCCCCTGCCCTGGTGCTGACTGTTCCTTGTACACTGCTCCAGACCGCCGGGTCACCACCCGTCCGCGGTCCTTCCAGTAACCTCCGAGCAGTCACCCCTGCGGACAATCACCGCCGTCTGCTGACCTTGCTGTCTCTTAGTCCGGGGCACACACCCGGACCAACTTCAGGCTTTACAAACTGTCACTTTTACTTTACTTCAGCTTTTCTCCTAAGCTCCACTACTACTTCACTTCCTTCCTTTCACTTTCACCTCCTAAACTGAACTACACTATTTACTCCTTCACTTCCCTAACTGATCTGCCTGGTTCTTCCCACCTCCAGAGCTGTGAACTCCTCGGTGGGCAGAGCCAACCGCCTGGCCCACCCCCTGGTGTGGACACCAGCTCCTGGAGGAAGGCAACAAGGATTTTGGGTTAGCTGTGGTGTTCCTAACTGGGGTGTAGGGTGTGGTGGTGTAATGACCTGTGAGCCCTGGCTTGCCCAGGGCGTCACAGCGGCACGTCCGGGTTCATCAAAGGTGGTTCTAAACGCCTGCAGGAAGTCCTGGATGTTAATGGTTACAGGGTCCTCCTTTTCCCACAAGGGGTTCATCCAGGCCAGTGCCTCACCCTCTAGATGGGACATCACAAACGCCACCTTGGCTTGGTCGGAGGCAAACAGGTGTGGAAGCAGCTTAAAGTGGAGGGAGCACTGGTTTAAGAATCCTCTGCAGGTCTTGGGATCTCCGGCATATCGGGGAGGAGAGGCCAAGCGGAGTTTAGAAGCTTCCGAGGTAGCCACCACGGGAACCGTGGCCGTGGACTGTGCAGTAGTAGCCTGAGATGCCAGGGACGTGGCAGTTGCTTGCAGCGTGTTCAGGCGGGTATCCACCGAGGACATGAAGGCCAGCATGCGGGACTGGGTCTCGCGCTGTCGTACGAGTTCCTGCTGCAAGGTGCCCAGCTGGGTCGCTAGTGCTTCGGCGGGATCCATGGCCTGTTCTTACTGTTAGGGCCAGGTGGACGGGCAGACCCAGGAGGTGGATCCACTGGGCTGAACACCTCACCGAAGGCAAGGTGCCCGGTAGCCGGAGCACTACAGGTAGCAGGACAGTCCGTTCAGAGGAGTGGAGTGTAGAAGTCCCTGGGACTACGGAGTCTCAGAAGGTAGTCCGGGTGACGGAGCTCAGGTTCGGAGGCCGAGATGACGTCAGGCAGAGTCCGGAACCAACGGAGCGAGAAGTCGGGTCACCACAGGGATCGGAGATGGTATGAACTGACGGGATGGTAGACCGTCACCGTTCGGGGTTCGGGTATCATCAGGACCGGTTGGCGAGGCAGGAGCGGCTCTACGAGAGAGATAGGTAAGTATACCACAAGACACAAGGAGACCTGACTCCTAGCTTAGCAAAACACGAAGAACAGGCCCCGCCCACTTGGAAAGGGTCCCCCTATATACCCTGTACCTGATTCTTCAATATCCTGTTGGAGGACACTGGCCCTTTAAGAGAGGGTCAATGACCGCGCGCGCGCCCTAATGCGCATGCGCGAGGCCCGGGTGCCAGAAGCCAGAGCAGGGAGCGGTGAACAGGAGGCAGGAGTGCCGGGCTGGAGCAGAGTTGCCGACGGGCGCCGGGAGCGGGGACCGGGCTGCCTGGGGACCGCAGGTGATGGGGCATGGAGGCTGTGGAGCGGGGGACGCCTGGCAGAGGAGCCGGGGAGCGCGGCAGGGGAGCCGGGGAGCGTGGCAGGGGAGCCGGGGAGCGTGGCAGGGGAGCCGGAGAGCGTGACAGGGGAGTCGGGGAGCGTGACAGTATTACTATGCACGAGCCCTAAATTGTCTGACAAACAACAAATATGCTGGTTGGATAGACCTTGACCCCTCAATTCAACGGCCACAATTAAGGAGAAAAGTGCTAAGAGAGTTAAATTTGCCCCTGAAACAACCCATGATACGGGCCAAGGAGGGACACACCACTTTGATCCGAAAATAGCCCAACACCATGAGAGACGGGCAAATCCGTGAAAAGACAAAGTTCCAAGCTACAACTGACACAGGATCTACAGCACATACGCCCATTGTAATTGTTCATGATTTCCGGCCACTACGGAAGGTCAGCCTTCAGGGACCTGGTAATTCGAATGCTATGTCCAGGAGCTTTGGTTCCCTGAGTTTCCAATAGCAAATGTCTAGAAAAAACTCTGTCCATTGGCACAACTCAGCAAGAAAACGAGAAGACCGAGAAGATATATTTCATTTATCTTAATGCCACCTTATTAACAGCACTAAACCCTTCTATTATGTCCCTTAGCCTTTTGAGCTTATCCTCTGGTAAGCGGAAGACCATGCCTCTGGTATCAATCTCAGTGCCTAAAAACTGTATTAGGGTATGTGCGCACGTTGCTTTTTACCTGCTTTTTACCTACTTTTTTGCTGCTTTTTCTTCTGCGCTGTTTAATGTCAAAATGGATGTGTTCTTCTATTCAAGCAAAGTCTATGGGAATTTGGGTTTCTTGTTCACACTATGTTGTTCAAAATGCTGCCTTTTTGTGGCAGAACTTTGGTCAAAAACCTCTATATATACACATATGGAGCTACGTCAGAGGACTGACTGCTGTATTTCAAATACTGGCGGCATGGTCAACTGTTACAATACCGGCCATAAAAGTTCTCAAGTGATATATTGAGAAACATTTATAAAATCACTGGGGTATAGTGTTTCAAATTTCATCAGCTTTTTGAGACAAAAATCAGAAAAAGAAGAAGGACAAAATGAAAAAAAGAACAAAAAGAAGAAAAAAAAAAAACAAAAAGGGAGCATTGAGCTCCAGACCCTGTATTGAGTCTTAGAAGTGTAGTGACAAGTGCATCTGTCCACAACCCTGTAAGGGTGAACGGGATGACGGACAAGAAAAGTTACGTTCGTGGCAAAAAATGGTGGTGTTGCTATATAAAATTGCATTAAGAATAAAGAAAGGAAAAATTTCTTTATAAAAGTAGTGAAGAAAAAAGTGGAAAATAAGGGGAGTGTAAGCCATTTTACTAATAAACCTAAAAAATAAAAATAAATAGAATAAAAATCATGAATGTTGTGTTATAACAGGAAATTCGGTGTAAGAATGAATATCCGGGATGAGAGTTCAGCGAATGAGTGATAGAAATTGTTACAAAAAGGAGTGTGTACGGTTTATGCGTAAATTTTCAGAATGCGTACATGAAAATTATATGTATGTGAGAATGTCCCCCATGCTTTGTAAAAAGTTATTTATGAAAATATAAATAAAATATATAAAAATGCCTAATTATTTATAATTTATGAGAAAGATATATATGTATGGAAGAATGTTATAAGGTGTCCAAGAACCATAAAGAAAAATGGTGCATATATAATGTTAGAGGTCTAGAGTTCCACCAGGCTATATCACCCCTAAAGAAATATAAAGAAGACCTTACTACCTGTGTACCCCAAAAAGAAGGATTTTTGTGTACTCACCGTAAAATCTCTTTCTCTGAGTCTTCATTGGGGGACACAGGACCATGGGTGTATGCTGCTGTGACTAGGAGGCTGACACTAAGTGAACATAAAAAGAGTTAGCTCCTCCCTGGCAGTGTACACCCTGAGCCGGAGGCGGTACTATGCCAGTTTTGTGTAAAAGCAGTAGTAGGAGAGCCTTGAACAACCATAACTAAACAATGTAATACAAGAGATAAAATGTGTGTTGAAAGAAACACAGTGCCTTATGGGCACGTAAATATACAGTAACCGGATGGAAACAAAGGTGACCCGTAAACAACATCGGGAAAACATCCGGTAAAGGAAGACCTCACAATCCAAACAGGGTGGGTGCTGTGTCCCCCAATGAAGACTCAGAGAAAGAGATTTTACGGTGAGTACACAAAAATCCTTCTTTCTCTATCGCCTTCATTGGGGGACACAGGACCATGGGACGTCCAAAAGCAGTCCCTGGGTGGGTACATAAGCCGTCCTACAGAACCAAAGCAAACAACAAATTCTGTGGGAACGCTCTGTACAAATGTTTACTACCTTTTTAGAGGTGTGCGACAGCCGTCTGCAACACCTTTCTCCCAAGGCAGGCATCTGCTGATGCCTGGGTGTGGACCCTGTAAAACCTGGTGAAGGTGTGAAGACTGGACCACGTTGCGGCTTTGCAGACTTGCTCGGCTGAAGCCTGGTGTCTGATTGCCCAAGACGCCCCAACTGCCCGGGTGGAATGGGCTCTTACTCCCCTCGGAGGGGACTTGTCCCTGATTCGGTAGGACTCCGCAATGGCTGATCTGATCCATCTGGCAATGGTAGCCTTGGACGCCGGCATACCCTTCTTGGAACCAGCAGGCAGGACGAACAGGTTGTCTGATTTGCGGAAAGGCGCAGTTCTCGAGACGTAAGTCCTGAGCGCTCGTACTAAGTCCAGAGTGTGTAGTGACCTTTCCAAGGAGTGAGTGGGTGCCGGGCAAAAAGATGGAAGCACGATCTCCTCATTCAGGTGAAAAGGAGACACCACCTTCGGCAGGAACTCCGGAGACGGGCGCAGGACAACCTTGTCCTGGTGAAAAACCATAAAAGGTGAGCGGCACGACAGAGCTGCCAGTTCGGACGTTCTCCTGATTGAAGTGACCGCCACCAAAAAAAACACTTTCCAGGATAAGTGTGAAAATGAAGTTTCTCTGAGTGGTTCAAATGGAGCCAGTTGGAGGGATCCTAAAACCAGATTAAGATCCCATGGTTCTAGCGGAGCCCGATAGGGTGGATTCAGATGAGCGACTCCTTGGATGAACGTCTTGACCTGCGGACGTGATGCTAGGTTTCTTTGGAAAAGAACAGACAAAGCCGAAACCTGCCCCTTGATGGTTGCCAGCGAGAGACCCGCTTGCAACCCTGCCTGAAGGAACGCTAGAAGCGTCGGTAGTGAAAGAACTAGCGGGGAGAGATTGCCGTTGACCTTGCACCACTGAAAAAATGCTTCCAGGTGCGGTAGTAGATCTTTGACGATGAGGGCTTTCGAGCCCTAATCATAGTCTGAATCACTTCTGGGGCAAACCCTGACTGGGCTAACAGCCAGGATTCAAGAGCCATGCCGTCAAATTGAGAACCCCTGAATTTTGATGGAAGAGCGGACCCTGAGACAGCAGGTCCGGACGATCTGGAAGCCGCCATGGGGTGTCTGCGACGAGCTGTGCGAGTTCTGCGAACCATGCTCGCCTGGGCCATTCTGGAGCGATGAGAATCACCGGAATGCCCTCTGCCTTGATTTTCTTGAGGACTCTTGGAATCAGTGGCAGCGGCGGAAAAATGAACGGTAGTCTGAACTGTTTCCACGGAAGAATGAGGGCGTCGACTCCTAGCGCCTGCTGGTCGTGGTAGCGGGATATGAACTGTGGAACTTGATTGTTGAACCGCGAGGCCATCAGGTCCACATCCGGAGTCCCCCACCTGTGGCAAATCTGCTCGAAAACTTCTCTGTTTAAAGACCATTCGCCCGACGCCAGACCCTGTCTGCTGAGGTAGTCGGCCGCCCAATTTTCCGCGCCGGGGATATGTACCGCGGAGATCCTGGCGTTGTGAGACTCTGTCCACTGTATGATCCTCTTCACCTCTTTCATCGCCATGACGCTCCTCGTGCCGCCCTGATGATTGATGTATGCCACCGCCGTGGCGTTGTCCGATTGTATCCTGATTGGAGACCCTTGGAGAAGGTGTTGAAAAGCTTGCAGGGCTCGTATGACTGCTCTGATCTCCAAAACATTGATCGGGAGCCGGCTTTCCTGGTAGGACCACTGACCGTGAGCCGTGTGGTGTTGGAAGACCGCTCCCCAGCCCAGAAGGCTGGCATCGGTGGTGACCGTCTTCCAGTGCACTGGTAAGAACGACGTTCCTTTGACGAGATTCTGCCTGTTGGTCCACCAGCGCAGCGAGTGGCTGACTTTCGGGGACAAACGTATCTTGCGATCCAAGGTGTGAGGTAGCACGGTCGGCTGCGCAGCAGAAGACACGGGATCCAGGCATTAAGGTTCACAGCACACGGTTTTAATGTCCAAACAAAAGTCCATAACAATATACATGTGCCTCTCCAGCAGAGAGCTCAGGGAGTTGTGTTCACTCCCCCACACCCGGCACACCTGCCCTTGTTCCTGATTCTATTTAACCCTTCCTTCAGCCTGTAGGGAAACAGCATTAACCCTAGAGTGGATTTACTTTCTATCATGGAGTGAGCACAACCGGGGCGAGACATACCGGCCGTCATAGATAACCCCGGTCACAGTCTCACATACCCCCCCCCTCAGTTCAAGCGTGCGGGGTTGAACTCCCGCCATCAAACACGGGCCGCGGGACAAGGCATCGGCATTGCCCTGCAACCTACCGGCCCTATGTTCAACCGTAAACCGGAAGTTCTGCAGAGAAAGGAACCACCGGGTAACCCGGGCATTCCGTTCCTTGGCGGACCTCATCCAGACCAGTGGAGAGTGATCCGTCACCAAGCGAAACTGCCGTCCCAGCAGGTAATAGCGTAGGGACTCCAAGGCCCACTTGATCGCCAGGCACTCCTTCTCCACTACGCTATAATTCCGCTCGGGAGGGGTGAGCTTCCTACTTAAGAAGGTGACGGGGTGTTCCTCCCCCTGTACCACCTGAGACAACACTGCCCCCAGGCCGACCTCTGAGGCGTCAGTCTGTACTATGAACTCCTTCCGGAAATCAGGGTGTACGAGAATGGGCTGTCCGCACAGGACCCCCTTCAGGGCCCGGAAGGAGTCCTTGGCCTGCGGAGTCCAGCGCACCATGACGGACTTCTTGCCTTTGAGAAGGTCCGTCAAGGGGGCTGATAGTCCCGCAAAATCCTTTACAAACCTCCTGTAGTACCCCACGATACCCAGGAAGGCCCTAACCTGCTTCGTGGTCAGGGGTCTAGGCCACTTCTGGATCGCCTCAACCTTGTTAATTTGGGGCTTAATCACTCCTTGGCCTATCACGTAGCCCAAGTAGCGGGCTTCCGTGAGTCCCAACGCACATTTCTTGGGATTGGCTGTCAATCCGGCTGTTCGAAGCGCGTCCACCACCGCTTGTACCTGTTCCAAGTGGGTCTGCCAATCGGAGCTGTAAACAATGATGTCATCAAGGTACGCTGATGCATACGCCTGGTGGGGTTCCAGCACTAAGTCCATCAACCTCTGGAACGTGGCCGGAGCGCCATGTAACCCAAAAGGCAAGACAACATAGTGGAAGAGACCCTCCGGCGTAACAAAAGCGGTTTTCTCCTTGGCGGACTCCGTCAGTGGCACCTGCCAGTACCCCTTGGTCAGGTCGAGCGTGGTAAAATACCGCGCCTGTCGCAGCCTATCAATCAGCTCATCCACCCGGGGCATGGGGTAGAGATCGAACTTGGATATTTCGTTCAATCTCCTAAAGTCATTGCAGAACCTTAAGGAGCCATCGGGTTTTGGTATTAGGACAATCGGACTAGCCCATTCACTCCGGGATTTTTCGATGACCCCCAGGCGTAACTTTGTCTTTACTTCCTCCGATATGGCTTGTCGTCGAGCCTCCGGTACCCGGTATGACTTCAGGCGTACCTTCAGGTGGGGCTCGGTGACAATATCATGTCGTATCAGACTGGTCCTACCGGGCAGCTCGGAGAAGACATCGGGGTTCTGCTGAACCAACCGTCTGGCCTCTCGCCTCTGAGTCTTGGTGAGGGCTTCTCCAATCCTTACTTCCGGTTCGTCCTCTCCGGAGGTCGCTGGAGCCGGAGGTGAACGACCCGAAGAGGAGGGAGATGGGGAAAAAACAGCCATCAGGCTTTCCCGTTCCTGCCAAGGTTTTAATAGGTTGACATGGTATATTTGTTCAGGTTTCCGCCTACCGGGCTGCAATACTTTATAGTTAACCACCCCGACTCTTTCCTTTATCTCGTAGGGGCCTTGCCACTGAGCCAGGAATTTACTCTCCGCCGTGGGGATTAATACCAACACCCGATCCCCGGGTTTAAAGGTCCGCACGGTGGCTTGTCTATTGTAGCGGCCGCTTTGCGCGGTCTGAGCCTCCTGTAAATGCTCCTTCACAATTGGCATGACCGCGCTTATGCGGTTCTGCATACCCAAAATGTGTTCAATCACACTTTTATGGGGGGTGGGCTCTTGCTCCCATGTTTCCTTTGCCAGGTCCAACAATCCCCGGGGATGTCGCCCGTATAACAATTCAAAAGGCGAAAACCCCGTGGATGCCTGTGGCACCTCACGGATGGCAAACATCAAATAGGGAAGCATCATATCCCAGTCTTTCCCGTCTTTTGAAATTACCCTTTTGAGCATGGCTTTCAGGGTTTTATTGAAACGCTCGACTAAACCGTCCGTTTGAGGATGATACACAGACGTACGCAACTGCTTGATCTGGAGTAGCCGGCATAGCTCTTTGGTCACTT
The DNA here is from genome assembly GCF_048569485.1 of Anomaloglossus baeobatrachus. Taxonomy (NCBI): domain Eukaryota; kingdom Metazoa; phylum Chordata; class Amphibia; order Anura; family Aromobatidae; genus Anomaloglossus; species Anomaloglossus baeobatrachus. The sequence continues at coordinate 273,980,174 of NC_134357.1, read as the reverse complement.
TAGACATGAATGGGGTCCCCTGATCCGTAAGGATCTCCTTGGGCAACCCCACCCGGCAGAACACAGCAAACAACTCCCGAGCTATAAGCTTTGCTGCAGTATGTCTGAGAGGTATCGCCTCGGGATACCGGGTGGCATAGTCAACGATCACTAGGATGTGTTGGTGCCCTCGAGCGGACTTTACGAGGGGCCCCACCAGATCCATCCCTATCCGTTCAAAAGGGACTTCTATAATGGGTAACGGTACCAACGGACTGCGAAAATGGGTCAGGGGTGCGGTAAGCTGACACTCCGGGCAGGTTTCGCAGAACCGTTTTACCTCCCCAAAGACTCCGGGCCAATAGAACCTTTGCAATATTCGCTCCTGCGTTTTCTTGACCCCTAGGTGGCCACTCATCAGGTGTTTATGAGCCAAGTCGAGGACCCGCCGACGATGCGGCTGGGGCACCACCAACTGCTCTACCCCCACGCCCCGTATTTCATCTACCCGGTAGAGTAAATCCTGCTTAAGAGCAAAATGGGGGTACCTTACCTGGGCACCGAGCAGCTGTGCCACCCCGTCAATTACTGTCACCCGACTCCGGGCATGTATTAATGTAGGGTCCTGGAGTTGGGCAGTCCCAAACGTATCCGGGGACGCCTCCAACTCCGGGATGGGTTCGACCGTCTCAGCCTCTCCTGCCAATACCTCTAGGGGCGACCTATCGGGTTCACATTCTGTCCCTATCATGGGGACCCCTACGGCAGGTGTCCCGGATTCAGGATTGTAGGGCTCAGGTCCCGGACAGACCAATATCTGAGGAGACTTAGGGGGTCCCTTCCATAAAGTCCAAAAATAGGGCAGATCCCTTCCTAGGATCACGTCATAGGGAAGAGTGTTAAGAAGTCCCACCTCATGTTGCACCTGACCGCAAGGTGCTGTGATGGTGACAATCCCTGTGGGATAGTCTCGGCGGTCCCCATGTATGCAAACAACCCCCACGGTACGTCCTGTGGCCTTTACTTTAGCCCTCAAGGTGGATCGCACAAGGGTCACTAAGCTTCCGGAATCCAACAATCCTGTAACCGGACATCCATTCACCTGTATTTGGCACAAGTGGGGCTTAGTCTCTGGGGAGACCAGGTCAGCGGTACACACCACCTGAGCATACATTGAACCCCGCCGGGTAACCCCACAATCCATGGGCTCCGTGGTGAGTGGACACTGGGCTTCCATATGTCCCACCCGCTGGCACCGCCAACATCTAATGGAGACGGAAACCCCCTTGACGGGTTGTCGTTTAGGGTACAGAACCTTCCGGACCTCAGGAATGGCGGCCGCGGCCTCAGACGGGACGGTAGGGGACTCCTGCACCGGTGTCAGCGGTGGGTCCTTGGCCCTAGGCTTGGAGGGGCCGGACCGACGGGCGGTACGCAAAGTCTCAGTGTCCCGTATCAAGTCCTGCGTAGCCACATGCCGCTCTACCAGGGACACTAATTGGTCCAGGGTACTCGGGTCACCCTGTCCTACCCACCATTGAACGGTGACGGGTAAAGTGCGCACAAAACGATCCACTACTACCCTTTCCACCATTTGCGCCGGGCTCAGAGTGTCAGGCTGCAACCATTTTTTTACAAGATGCAACAAGTCATAGGCCTGGGAGCGTATGGGTTTGGCTTCCTCATAGAACCACTGATTTACCCGCTGAGCCCGTACATAGGTATTCACCCCCAACCGAGCCAGTATTTCGGCTTTCAGGGTCACATAGTCAATGGCGTCCTCGGTACAGAGGTCCAGGTACGCTTTTTGGGGTTCCCCCGTCAGATAGGGCGACAATACCTCAGCCCACTGGGGGGTCGGCAGCTTTTCCCGCTCGGCCACCCGCTCAAACACCGCCAGGAACGCTTCCACATCATCCCCCGGGGTCATCTTTTGCAACGCTTGTCTCACCGCTTTCCGGACGCTGCCGTCATCACCCAGTCCCGGGGTTGTTGCTGCCGGTCCAGCACGGATCGACTTGGCCAGGAGAACCATCTGTTCTTGGTGCCTTTTTTCCTGCGCTTGTAAGGATTGCTGCTGACGTTCCAACGCCCGGAGCAGGTGTGCATTGGTCTGTTGCTGCTGTGTATTAGCCTCTTGTAGCTGTGCATTAGTCTGTTGCTGCTGCCTTAGTATGTCCTCCATGGCGTCACCGGGTTTGGGCTGTAGTATAGCCGCTCGAATCCAGGACATGTGCTGCTGGGTCACCAGGGATGGATGCTACACCTCACCGGCTGTCATGCCCGCCGATTCTCCACCATATGTGAGGTAGCACGGTCGGCTGCGCAGCAGAAGACACGGGATCCAGGCATTAAGGTTCACAGCACACGGTTTTAATGTCCAAACAAAAGTCCATAACAATATACATGTGCCTCTCCAGCAGAGAGCTCAGGGAGTTGTGTTCACTCCCCCACACCCGGCACACCTGCCCTTGTTCCTGATTCTATTTAACCCTTCCTTCAGCCTGTAGGGAAACAGCATTAACCCTAGAGTGGATTTACTTTCTATCATGGAGTGAGCACAACCGGGGCGAGACATACCGGCCGTCATAGATAACCCCGGTCACAGTCTCACAAAGGTGAATAGAGACTTGTCCCAATTGTGCAGTAGGAATAGCTGAAGAGGGCGAAGGTGGAAGCGGGCAAACGGAACCGCCTCTATTGCCGCCACCATCTGACCTAGGGCCCTCATACCAAATCGTATGGACATAGCCCTGGAGTGGAGGAGGATCTGGACGTCTTTCCGGAGGGAGACAATCTTTTCCTGTGGAAGGAACATGCGTCCTTGGATGGTATTGAACTTCATGCCTAGGAAGGTAATCCGGCGAGCCGGGGTCAACGAGGACTTCTTCCGATTGATGAGCCACCCGAGACGGGATAGGGTGTCGATGGTGATCTGTACACTTAGACGACAGTCGTTGAAAGAGGACCCTTTGATCAGTAAGTCGTCCAGGTATGGAATTACCAAAACACCTCTGGAGTGCAGGATCGACATGGCAGCGGCCATGACTTTCGTGAACACTCGGGGCGCGGAAGCAAGACCAAACGGTAGGGCAGTGAACTGATAATGATCGTGTGCTACGGCAAAGCATAGGAATCTTTGGTGCTGGTGTGCAATTGGGATATGCAGATATGCGTCCTGTATGTCCAGAGAGGCGAAGAATTCGCCGACCTCCATGGAGGCAATCACCGATCGGAGGGACTCCATGCGAAATCTTCTGGTTCTGACGTACCTGTTGAGGATCTTGAGGTCGAGAACAGGGCGCACAGTGCCATCCTTCTTGGGGACAACGAAGAGGTTGGAGTAAACTCCTCTGAACCGCTCCGAATCTGAAACCGGAATCACGACCCCTGAGCGGTGCAGAGATTTGATGGCGCGAAAAAAGGGGCGAGCTCGCGCGTCCGACTCGGGAGGATGGGAAAGAAAGAAGCGGCTTGGAGGAATTGACGTAAATTCTATCTTGTAACCCGAGACTAGGATTTCTCTGACCCAAACGTCTGTGATCAAAGGGAGCCAGACGTGTTGGAACAGAGAAAGGCGCCCCCCCACCTGGTCTGCGCTGACGCGCGAAGACCAGGAGTCATTTGGAGGAGTATCGCTGAGATCTAGATGCTGGTTTGGCAGGCTGGCGTGGTCTGGAACGCCAGGAGGGATTTGTCTTGAAAGACGGGTTCTTCCTGCTACTCTGCGGGGATCTGTTCCTCCTAGGCTGTGCCGGGGAACTGAAGCTGCGAAAGGGGTGAAAACCCGAGGTCGGCTGGCGGCGTTGGAAACGCCTTGGTCTCAGCTGCGGAAGGGAGGTGCTCTTTCCTCCCGTAGCCTCGGCGATAATCTGGTCGAGTCTGTCCCCAAACAGTCGGCCTCCTGCAAACGGGAGGGCGGTAAGTGATTTTTTTGAAGCCGCGTCTGCATTCCAGGCTCTGAGCCAGACTGCCCGGCGGATTGCCACCGTGTTGCTGGCCGCTTGTGCTGCGCAATTGGCTGTAGACAGAGATGCGTTAATGATGTACTCACCCGCCAGGGCAATCTGTGCAGCCATGTTGACAAGCTCGGGATCGCCCGACTGCGAGCGAAGCCCTCTGCGGAGGGTGTCGGCCCAGGTCACCATGGCCTTAGCTACCCAGACGGCGGCGAAGGCCGGAGACAGCGCCGCGCCTGCCGCCTCAAAAGCCGAACGGGCGAATCTCTCGATGTTACGGTCCGTGGCGTCATGGAGCGATGTTCCCTGCGGCAGAGACAGAACTGTATGCGAGGCCAGACGGGAGACCGGAGGGTCGACCACCGGTGAGCCCGCCCATTCCTTCCTGAGATCTTCGGGGAAGGGATAGTGTAAATCAATCGACTTACTGTTGTTGAACGTCTTGTCCGGCTGCTGTCTGTGCTTGCGTAAGATCTCAGCGAACTCCGGATGATCGCAGAAATACCTGTGAACACGCTTAAGTCGTTTGAAAGATACCTGTGAGCTCTGGGTGGTGGCAGAGTCAGGCTGTAGCTTCAGCGTCGTATTCACCGCATCGACCAGGCTGTCCACCATACGCCTGACGTCGGCTGCCTGATCCGAGTCCATAAGGGAGGCTGCATCCGACTCTTCCCCTGAATCATCACACGGTCTCAGAGACGAGTGGCTCTCGGGCCTTGGAGGGGAGAGAGACCTCTGGGAGGAATCGGAAGACGAGACCGTGCGGGTCCGCTTCCGCGCTCCAGTAGTCGGGTCTGGGTCAGACCGACTGTCGTCCTGCGACGGCTGGACCTGGGCATGGCTGAGCGTAGGGAGTGACTGCAAAGCCTGCGCGATGGTCTGAGACGCCCTCGACAGGGAATCCACCGACTGGGAGAGAGAAGTCAGCCACTCCGGGGGAGGGAGCGCATTGGGGCTCGGTGCATCCTGTACTGCTGCAGTAGCGAGTGGGATGGGGGTGTCGGCGGCGTCTGGGGCAATCTGCGTGGGCTGTGGGTCAGGGACGCAAGCTGCGCAGAGGGGGGTAGCCTGGCCTTGGGAGAATTTTTCGTTGCAGGACGAGCACGCAAAATGCATTATGAACGGGACCTGTTTGGAACGGGAGGACTTAGAGTTAGGCATGGCTGCTCAGGGCTCCTACTAGAGACACTAGGGAGGAGACAGGAGATAGGAGGAAAAAAATGAGGAGAAAAAAATGTAAGAAAAGTTGCTGGTCCTAATCAGAACCAGCACTCACCCAGGCCTGTGTCCTCCCCGGGTCAGCAGGAGGCTCAGAATAGCTGGGGGCATCGGACAAGAGATGCTGCTGCTCAGTGGTCTGCCTGTGCTGTGGTGGGCCGTTTGCTAGAAAACGCGGGCTTTTGCCTCTTTTTTTTTTTTTATTACTGAGGGGGCGTGCTAGGGATGATATCTGCTGTTGCTGGGCAGAAAAAGCGGGGGGCGGGCCCGGAAATCGCGCGCGCGCGCAAACGGGGTGGAGCGGAGAGCTCCGGCCTAATGTAGGCCCGAAGCCGGGGACTAAATTTGAGAGCGGCGGCCGCCGGGAGCGCAGCGCTGCGCGCGGAGCAGGTCTTACCTGCGTCCCTGCGCGGTGTCCAGGTCCCTGGGTCCCATCCTGGCTGCTGGAGGCCCCCGGTGAGTGCAGGCTTGTGCTGGCAAGTGCCAGGGGAGGCTGCTGGGGGGCTGTGTGGGAGACTGCAGAGCGCTCCTGCGCTGCAGTGTGTGCTCCTTTGCCTGGGCCCATTGAAGACAGGGGAGAACGCTGGTGGAGGCCTGGTGCTGTAAGCCCTCCTGCGCTTGCGATGTTTCCTCGCCGTCTCCATCCGAAACACCCCTTGGGACGGTACCATAGGGGTCGACGGGGAGTAAGCCCATAAAACGTAGATGAGTGGGACCCCAATCAGCCCCTGGGGTGGTACCATGGGGCCGGAGGGGGATAAGGGCTGGGAACGATACCCTGGCATTCCTAGCTCTGTATGGAAGAGCAGGCGAGGATACTCTCTGATGCGGGATCTTTAATCCTGCAGAAGAGATAAAAAACGTAAAAAGGATGAGAACGCTGAGCGGCGCCGTATAGTTGAAAAAAAAAAAAAAAACGGAAAAAAAGAAATAGCCTAGGCTGAGGTTGGCCCACAGAGATATGGGCCCACATCAGCCTCCTACGACACTAATCAAAAAACTGGCATAGTACCGCCTCCGGCTCAGGGTGTACACTGCCAGGGAGGAGCTAACTCTTTTTATGTTCACTTAGTGTCAGCCTCCTAGTCACAGCAGCATACACCCATGGTCCTGTGTCCCCCAATGAAGGCGATAGAGAAAAAGCTATATTTCTTATCCAGGAGTATGGTGGAGATATGCACAAGTGAAATAAGAATATAAAGTAATACAATAAGATAATAAAACCAATATGTGTGCATTCATGTATTGTAATGGAAACTAAGATGGTTCAAACGAGTCGCCTCTTCAATATAAGAAGCGAGTGCCAGAGTAACACATGATTGCGCATGCGTGAGAGGTAATCAAAGTTTAAAACCGTGGGAAAAATCAAAATGTGCATGCGCAGAGGTTAAGAAAGTTCACAACGTGGGAAAAATACATTACAACTGCGCCAGTAGGGTGACAAACATTAGTATAGGAATGGATATCAGAGGCGGTAACCAAGGAAATATAGTAGAGATATATTATGGACTTAACTTATTGCTCATAAAACAAGATATAAAACAAGCAAACATTATTAGTCATAAAAAACATTATAATATAAATATGATATAAAACAAAATTAGCGGAGACCTGAGTTAAAATATAAATAAAATAAAATAAAAATAATAATAGTAAGGGTATAGACTTGAACGTGTATACAAACGTGTTACCCAGTACATAAAAATATCCTGATAAATATTAATATATAAAACAATGATTAATAATGAGGTTACAGATGTTTTCCATTAATTACTTTGTGCAGTAGGCCTTCATGGTAAAATAGCTGTTGGAAGACCATTTCCAGTGACTACCTCTTGAAGCTCATAAAGAGAATGCCATTGTGCAAAGTAGTAATGAAAGCAAAAGGTGGTTACTTTGAAGAACCTAGAATATATGACATTTTTTCAGTTGTTTCACACTTTCTTAAGTATTTTATTCCACATGTTTTAATTCATAGCTTTGATGACTTCAATGTGAATCAACAATATTCAGAGTCCTGAAAATAAAGAAAACTCTTTGAATGAGGTGTGTCCAAATGTTTGGTCTGTACTGTATATATATATATATATATATATATATATATATTAATTAATATTTATCAGGATATTTTTATGTACTGGTTATCACGTTTGAATATACGTTCAAGTCTATACCCCTACTATTATTATTATTTTATTTTACTTAGATTTTAACTCAGGACTCCGCTGATTTTATTTTAGATTTTATTTATATTTACATATAATATACAGTATATATATATTATATATATATATATATAGTGTTGCCCAGGGAAGGGGGTACTCGGTCCCGGGCGGTTACAAACGGGAATGTCGCTTTAGGTGGCCGTTGCCCGGTCCTGTGCCCTGGGGACGCTTAATAAAAGGGGGTATTTACAGGGGATAATAGAGTTAATGTTCGTGACGCCACCTGCGGGTTGCAGTTAGGAATGGAGAACCGCCGCTGCTCAACGTGGGTACTCCCAGGGATGGTGATAGTGGCAGCTATGGTGGTAGGCCCTCCGCAGGTAGGGCTGTTCCTGGGAGATGTATGATGTATAATGATGGAGACCACACCAGATTAACTTTACCAGTCTCTAATAACATGGACCCTCGGCTTGCTAGCTCCAGTCCCAGGAGTATCAGTGCCAATGTAGTGACCCAGGTTGCTCTGTCCCCAGCACTCTTTGTATATTGAGTCCCCATAGAATGGAGCGTTTGAGAACCCCGACTGTCCCTTTTGGTGTACAGTCTCCTTCTCCATATGGCGGGCAGTGCGGAACCTGCGGGGAGGTAAGTGTCCGAACCCCAATCCTAGTTTACTGCTGATGCCCCCGGATTATTTGGTTCGATGAAGTCCGTGAAGGTGTCCTCACTGTGTAGGTATTTGTCAAACTGTTTGAAACTTGACATTTGACCTAGGGCCCTGTGCCACAGGCGTGCTCCGGTCCCAGCGGTATGCCGGTACCCATCCTGGCGACCTCTATCCTGTGCCTCTGGGGTCACCGTTACACGGACCCAGCTCAGTCACATCCGCACACCTCTCCTGTGTGCTATTCGACTCTCTCCCCACTACTGACTGACTGACTGACCCCTCCAATTAGGCTGGCTATACCCAGGGACTTGACCCCATGGCGACCATCCCCTTACACTTTATGCCCAGTGTGGAGAGGAGAACAAGGATTTAGTTGTGTGTTGGTGGAATTGGCACTGGTATTCCAGGTCCAAGGAGGTAGGTCCTGCATCCCCTTGAGTATGCAGTTCCCTGTAGTGCCCTGAGGCTTTCAGGGGCGCTCCACATATCTAATATATAAAGCTGAATGTGTGTGTGTGTGTGTGTGTGTGTGTGTATAAATTATATTTATATATATATATATATATATATATATACACTGCTCAAAAAAATAATGTTTTATATAGCGCTAACATATTCCACAGCGCTTTACATACATCAGGAACACTGTCCCCATTGGGGCTCATAATCTAAATTCCCTATCTGTATGTCTTTGGGAGGGAACCCATACAAACACGGGGAGAACATACAAACTCCCTGCAGATGTTGTCTTTGGTGGGATTCGAACCCAGGACCCCAGCGCTGCAAGACTTCAGTGCTAACCACTGAGCCACCGTGACGCCCTAATAAAGGGAACACCAAATAAAAGATTCATTGTTTAAGTGTTCCCTTTATTTTTTTTTCGCAATATATATATATATATATATATATATATATATATATATACACACACACAGATATATACTGTATATAGTTATACAGTTAACTGGGCCCCTTCCTGGTGTGAGGTCCGCCATCCTGAGTCCCTTCTATTAATAATGTCTTGAATCCTTAGCACCTTCTTGTAATAGTGTACCCATTATGTCCCCATCCTGTGGTGTTCCCGTAGTAACGTCCCCCATCTTGGGCCCCTTCCTGGTATAATGTCCTTCGTCCTCAGTTCCTTTCTGGTATCATGTTCCTATCCTTGGTACCTTCCTGGTTTAATGTCCCCAACTTGAGCTCCTTTCTGGAATAATATTATCCCCTATCTTGGGACCCTTCAAGTATTAATGTCCCCATCCTGAGCCTCCTCGTAGTATAATGTCCCATGTTCTGACTCTCTTCTTCAACAAAAAAAGTAAAAATAAAACAAACGATTCTTCTTACCTTCCCCCACTCCTACAACGTGCGGCTTCATCTTCAGTAGCCGACTGCTGACTTCAATTTGCTCACCAAGTGGTGTAAGATGTGACTGCCATGCAGCACCCGTTATGGGCACTTCGATGTCAGCAGCCGGCCTCAGATTGGCCGGTAGCGTGTATTGCAGTGCAGAGGGCTGACAGGTCTGTGTACTGCAATATATTTTAGATGAATGTACATTTCTGGACTTACTTCCAGCTGAAATAGGTGCTGGTGTCAACGAGTCCCCCTCCTGCACGGCCCAATCGTGGCTGCATCCTCCGCGACCACGATCGTTTTATCCCTGCCTATTGTTAAAGTGACTCAATCAGTAATAAACATGTAGATATTATAATTTGTTAATAAACCTGTATGTCTTGTTTGTGTAAGAGCTGCATTTAGCCATTGGGCTGGAATTTGTGAGCGGACGGGGACTTTTACAACCTTCTAGAGAAGAAGGGGCGGCTTGACATCCCCAGCGCAAGGTAAAGGTTTATGTAGTTATAATATATTTTGTCCCTCTTCACATCAGGATGTTTTAAGTGTCTTTTGGGTTCTGTTTTTTTCAGGTCAAAGATATCATATTATCTAGCAATACTCTATTAATTCATTAAATTCAGAGGAATTGAATCTGCTTAAAAATAGGATCAACAAAACCGAGAAAGAACTGAAAAAAGACATTGAACAGAAGAAACGTGTTAAATTTATAAGAGACACTGAGGATTATTTAAATAATCGAGTTTATAAATGGCAAGATTCTTCTGGGACTGCCAAACCCTTCTTCAATTGGGGTTTCCGTCGTACGGGACCTCCGTCCTCCGGATCGGGCAGCGATTCCAATGCTTCCTCAAAGGGTTCTTTTTTAGGAAGGAAGCAAAGAACCAGAGTAGAGCTATTAGGCGAGGAGGACGCCGTCATCGGCGGAGCCATGGATCCAATACGGACAAGGTCCCAGACTCGAGAGAATCACTAGTCCTCAACATCTCATCTAAAAATCTGACACCTATTCAGCTACAAGTACTTTCAAAAGGATTATCATTTTGCCCCACTACGGACTTTGACTTCTTTGGTTTGGACATTGATTTAAAAATTTTTTTTCGTCTGTTGAGACTGCGTGTGCATTTTGCAGGGACTGAAAAATCTGAAACGGTTACCACCCCAGGTAATGGTGATAATGTTTTATGTTTGAATGATTTGGGATTAAGATTAAGAGTAATATGAATCCACCTAAAATGCACCATCCTGTTGAGACGTATGTCAATTTAGTGGAGAGGGATATACAATCATTGACTAAAACTTTTAAAGCTAGACAAATTCATTTTCATAACAATATGAGTCAGGAGGAAAGAAATGCTTTAAAATCCCTTATGGATGATCCCTCCCCTATAATAAAACCTGCAGACAAAGGGGGTAGTGTCGTAATTATGGATAAGAAGGATTATGTTCAGGAAATTAAATCCCAACTCTCCAATACAGCGGTATATGAGAAATTAAATGGTGATCTGGTTTTTGATATTTCAAAAAAACTGCTTAATATTATTAATAGGTATTTAGAATTAAAAATAATAGATGAAAAAATGGCCAATTTCCTACTTAAAAAACATCCGATTACACCTATCCTTTATACATTACCTAAAGTGCACAAATCACTTCAATGTCCACCTGGGAGGCCAATAGTCGCCCTTACTGATTCTATTTTAGCAGCCCCCGCTATTGTGTTGGAAAAAATATTGACCCCACTAACCAAATCAGCTCCATCATGACCATTGAGGAAGGATTCTCCAGTCGTGCTGTATGTGTGTTACCCACCAATACCATCTGTAAATAATACACGAACTGCATGTGACTTGGTTTAAAATTGGCCACAGCAGCCTTTATTACCTATTATTTACATACTAACACAAGGGGGCGCCGTCCAACGGGCGACCCCAACAAATAACAATAGGTAACACAGTAACCAATACAGTAAATATACAACCCTGAGTAGGCCCAGTCCAGGAACCACTTCTCACCCCAGTATCCCTGGCCGCAACACACCGACCCAGAGATGAGGTATTAATCACCTACGGATTAACCCCCCAACTTTGCAGAACCCCGTGCCTGCAACATCCCGGAACCTGGAGCCACCATACCAAGATGGTGTCTCTCTGTCCAGTTACCATTGCCTTCAACCGCCTCTGGACCAGACCTACCCCCCGCTGCTGTGACAAAGAAACAACCCAGACAAAATTCCCCTCGGTATTAAACACAAGGGAGGGTGGGCGGGGATCGTTCCATATCCGGAAGTCAAGAGAGAGGGGGTAAGTCAAAGTCCTTTACTTACACCCCTCAACTGTCCCACCTCTTCCTCCAGGGAACTCCTCCTACCCACCAATCCCTTTACTCTGCCTTATAAACAAACCATTCCTGTTTCCATTAACCCCATCACTCCTTCCCTTCCCTCTAGTCATGTCGCCCCTCCACCCTATGGGTTCCATGGCTTTCTTGACCATTGAGGAAGGATTCTCCAGTCGTGCTGTATGTGTGTTACCCACCAATACCATCTGTAAATAATACACGAACTGCATGTGACTTGGTTTAAAATTGGCCACAGCAGCCTTTATTACCTATTATTTACATACTAACACAAGGGGGCGCCGTCCAACGGGCGACCCCAACAAATAACAATAGGTAACACAGTAACCAATACAGTAAATATACAACCCTGAGTAGGCCCAGTCCAGGAACCACTTCTCACCCCAGTATCCCTGGCCGCAACACACCGACCCAGAGATGAGGTATTAATCACCTACGGATTAACCCCCCAACTTTGCAGAACCCCGTGCCTGCAACATCCCGGAACCTGGAGCCACCATACCAAGATGGTGTCTCTCTGTCCAGTTACCATTGCCTTCAACCGCCTCTGGACCAGACCTACCCCCCGCCACAGGACAGGGCACGTGACTCCTTACGTGGCCTGGACCCGCCACACACCAAAAGCTTGTACCACACCTCCACGCAATCCCAGCGTCCACAAAACAGCACCAAGCACGTGAAGATGCACCCCCATCGCATCCCCAAAACCACCAGTTCAGCACCACCAACTTTTGGCGCCGCCCCCCCAATAAGGCTCGATTGATACTGCCTATCGCACGAGCCACACGCCATTCCAACCTGGTCACACTATCAAAACTACCCCACGATTAAGCTCAGGTATGTCTTACACAATGCAACAACCAACAATTTTTTTTTTTTTTTTTAAAACATTCATAAATAACTTCTTGAGATACCAAATCGCTGCCTCCAATTTACTGGACCAGTACCATCGACCCGTCCAGACCCAACTGGCAACATTCAGGCGAGCCTCAGACCGTCGAGGCCCCGAGAACCAACGAATGCCCAAATATCCAAATGAGGCACACCCTCACCACAAAAACCCAGGGGTTATAAACCCACAGATAACACCAACCTGTTACGCCAACCCATTCCACTCCCAAAAGACTCAAATGCCCCCATTGCCTTAACCCGATAACAACTGAGGCCAAACGTAACACCGAAACAAGAGGACTCCCACCTCCCAATACTTCTCACAACCCCTTTTCTGAGCCCACCGAGGGGCCTCCGTGGCAGCCCAATCCAGAAGGAATACGACCCATAGTATTCCGGGCGCCCACCCCCGCCACCTGCAATAAAGTCTGCAGCACTGCCACAAAATGGTACCTTAACAAACGCGACACAATAATGAGCCTGGGCGCCCTCACAACATAATTCCGCACCCGGGACCGCGTATAACAACACCAACCTTCACCACCCGCCTAATCTAATTCGGTGAGCGACAAAGCCGGCGCTCAACCCACTGCACCACCTCGGACACATCCTCCAACATCCAACCTCCGCTCTTGACCGTAGATGGGCTGACCAACCCCACAATCTCAAAGCCCCCCAAAAGGCTAACACAAACCGTTTTGGACAAGGGAAACAAAAACCCGCTCGTGCTCAGATGAACATAGCCGCCACAAACCACTCACCAAACCCTGCCACAAAACAACGGAGACGGACCCTTGTATCCCGCTCCCTCACACCCTTACGACCAAACCCTTCAAGGCCTGCCGCGCCCTAAGATCCTGCGAAGACATCTCTCCACATCTAATCCTTAACAAGACAGCCACAGCCGCCACCCTCTGCTCCACTGCGGACGCCGGCCTAGCAGCCTGAAAACCGTTACTCACCACTGCCAACGCCACCATCAAATACTCCACCGGGCCTTCCTCACACATTGTCCCAAACGTTATCCGCGCCACCCATACTTCTGAATATCAGCCCCAAATAACCTCAGTCACTGGGCACCGAGCCGCTCCCCAACACAGCCACACCAGACTCCACAAGCCCTCCGGACACACCGTGCCCACCTCGTCTGCTACCCGGCCTCAACTCCCGAGACCTGCAGAACTGGAAGGAAACACAGCAGCTGCTATTCCCTTGGCGAACCCCAGTACTGGTTGCGCCACGCATAACATTTTTTTTTTTTTTTTTTTAAAACACATCCAATTGAGAAACCAACTGTCGCAAGTACGCCACCCTTGGCCCCAGGATTAGCAAACCAACTATTAATCGAATTCTCCACCAACTGATAGCCAGAATGACAGCACACCTTCCTCTTGGAAAAAACTGCCAACCTCCACCACCCGACCACTACCACCGATTGGAAGCGCTACCCCACAATGCCCAACCAGAAAACAACTGGACCCGCTGCCTCCGAGTACCGCAGCTACGTTTCATCAGGTAGCACCTTACCCAGCCACAATCCGCGGCCACTAAATCGCCGTAAGAAAAAACCTCCTACACCATCAGATCATCATTGATCTCCCTCGTGACCACACACAAAGGATCCGATGGCTGCACCCTTGGCGCAGCCATCGCCAGCCGTCCAGCAGACACGCACCCCAGCGGCGTAACTCTGCACCCGTGGTTCGACCGCCCCTGCAAAGACTGCACCGCCTGAAACCGCACGTCTTAGCTGACCTAACTGCCTCTATCGCAGCCCATAGGACCACACCATTACCCACGAATCCTACCCCTCTGACCAGAACATCAAACTTTATCCCCACAAACCGTATCACTGGCGTTGGACCCTCAGTCTTCGCCTGCGCCAACAGGCCCAAAAGAGTATCCACCACCATCTGTAATAAAACAATCAACCTCAACGAATCATCAACCCGCCAACCCGATGTAAAGAGAATCAACCTATAATGAATAAGAGGTGTAAGCTGGGACACACCACGCACAAACCACTCCACCAAGAAATAACCGCCTCCAAAGGAACATAAAATGGGACAACAACCCAGTAGCACCCACCGATCAACATAATAATAACTCCCCTCCCCACCGCAGCACCAGAACTGCTAGCTAGCAGGGTGGACCAGTAACAACCTAAATGCCGCCTCCAAATTCGCCTTTGCCATCAATGCTCCCCGGCTCACCGCCTTTACCAAATCCCACCCTCTGTCAAACGACACATAATAAACCGCCGACAATTCTGGAGCCAAGCAGGCATACACCGATGACTCCTCCAGATAAGATACGTTTTGAACAAGCCGAAATATATACATCTATATACGGCTCATTTCCGGCACTACCCCCCAACAGAGAAACCCAATCGTGACAAGGAGGGCCCCGAATGGCCCACCCATCCTGCCCAACACCACTTCCTGACCCCTCTTTCCACTGACAACCACCAGGTGTCCCCTAGCCCAGCGCAAACTTCCAATAAGGAGGCAAAGATCCACCAATATAAATAGAATGACGCAGAATTACTATGTTCCTTACCACAACCCAACACTTATGCTTAAGACAACCGTCCGCG
The DNA here is from genome assembly GCF_048569485.1 of Anomaloglossus baeobatrachus. Lineage (NCBI taxonomy): Eukaryota > Metazoa > Chordata > Amphibia > Anura > Aromobatidae > Anomaloglossus > Anomaloglossus baeobatrachus. The sequence goes on along the minus strand of NC_134357.1, from coordinate 273,964,985 downwards.
CCAAATCTGCACCACCCATCCTTCTATTCCCCCCAAAAAACCCTCATCGTCCGTGTCGCCGGGGTTCCAAGCCCCGAACAGCCAACTACCCCCCAAAAAGGGGGGGGGGGCTGACTAGGAGCCACCATCCACTGCAGCCATAAGGATGTGCCCGTATGATCCTACCGCATACTGGCAGGCAACACCTTCCCTTGCTGAAATTACTCGGCGTACTGAAGCCAGACTAAACCGCCATATGACCTAACAAGCCACCCCAAATGGATCCATATAACCGAACCATGCCGAACCAATTACCCAATTCCTTCCCCCGATACCCTTGCCAAAAAACGCAAATGCCCGCAGCCACGTTGCAAATGTACGAGGGTGAGCCTCCACCGGCGCTCCCCTCCCTCTACTTATCCTTCCTAGAATCACTTGGCTTAACCTAATCCAGGTGAAACTGTTCCCGGGGGAGCAGCGAAACTATTGCTACACGTTCCCCATTCAAATCTTATCCCTCACATCCTCCAGCAAGTGAGCCCCCCCAACGGGCCTTTGAAGCACCCATACCTCTCACACTTGGCCACTGTCAGCCAGACGCACCACCTCATCCCCCTCTTCGTTCCTCACCACTCACTCTGTCACAGCCCTTGCCGCCTCTGCCCGAAAATGCTCCCCTGCCGCCTCATGCGCCCTCACTCTGCCTGCCGCACCTGCGCCTACTAACCACCGATCCCGTCCATGCCGCCGGCGGTGCATGCGCACTCTCCACAACCGTATACACCACTTCAGTAAACCCCATACCTGGTCAAAACACCAACCCACTCGGCGCTGCCGTGTCCGCAGCCGCCCCCCCCCAGCCCTGCCAAATCCACGGCCGTCTCACCCGACCGCGACCCGGCATATCCTGGAATAAAAATCACGCCATCCGGACGTCTGATTCATCCGTCGCTGCTTCCTCCTCCTCCTCGCTGGAGCCGACCACCTCTGGCTCATGTAATGCAGACGCCGCCGAAGCGCTGCCACCACCACGGCCGTCCTCCTGGTACGCCGCGTGGGCACCATCCTCCAAGCTCCATCTTCTGTCCCGCGGCGACAACCCCGGAAACCGTCCCGTCCTACGGGCTGCCACCGCGGGCCTTATCTTCTGGCCTGACCCCCCCTTGCTACCTGCAAGGACAAGGGGTACCTGTGGCCCGACCCGCTGCCAGCAGACTCCCATCCAGAGCCGCCAGCCTCCTGCCCTCCTGGGCCCAGAAGGCATCCGTCCGCCGGGCCCTCCCCCCCTTGGGGGAGACCGCCGCTGCCGGGAGCTGCACGCCTGCTCTGGGTGACCAGGCGGGGACCGCAGGGCCCCCGCCGTCACCCCCACGTACCGACGCCTCCCGGGCATCCGTCGCACCATGCTCGCCTGCCCTGGTGCCGGACCCCTTGCTGGCTGCAGCCCCCGGCCCCCCCCCCCCTCCACCCGCGGGGGGGGGGGGGGTAACGCTGGCCTCCGTCCTCGCCGGGCGCTCTCCTGGCCAGGAGCCGCCGCATCCAGCCCTCCTGGGCCCCATGAAAGCCTCTGTCCGCTGGGCCCTCCTCCTCCTGGGGGAGACCGCCGCGGCCGGGAGCTGCAACCTGATCTGGGTGACCAAGCAGGAACTGCAGGGCCCCTGCCGTCACCCCCACTCACCGACGCTTCCTGGGCACCCGTCGCCCCAGGCCCGCCTGCCCTGGTGCCGGACCCACCACTGGCTGCAGCTCCGCGGCCCCCCCCCCGCCTTCCGCGAGGGGTAAAGCTGGCCTCTGTCACCGCCGGGCGCTCTCCCCGTCCGGGAGCCGCCGCATCCAGCAATCCAGGCCGCGGCTCGGACCGGAAGTAGGCCGCAGCCAAGCCACGCCCCCCTCCCGGCTGCCGCGGCCCGGACGGAGATTCCTCCCGCGGCCGGAGCAGCAGCTGAGTACTGCCCTGCCCACGTCCTACCGCGGAGGGTCCCCGAAGGGGCTCTCGCATCTCCTCCTCGCTCCCCCCGCACACGGCAAGTACCTGAGATATGAGGGAGGGGGGACGCCGCCCGCAGCTGACAGGGGAGCGAGGGGAAAGTGCCAACGGGTTAACCCCCAGCAGCCAAGACGTGGGACCGCGCTGCCAGGGGCCCGTGCACTGCCATGATGAATCCGCTGCTCCCGGGTAGCAGCCATCCTGTCGCACGTCCGGATCGTTCCATATCCGGAAGTCTGGTGATGTGAGGGGCTGGGGAACCTCCATCATGACGTCCTTGTACAGATCTTTGTGTCTTTCTAAATACTCCCACTCCTCCATGGAGAAATAGAAGGTGACGTCCTGACACCTTATAGGAACCTCTCCAGTCAGATCGTTCCATATCCGGAAGTCAAGAGAGAGGGGGTAAGTCAAAGTCCTTTACTTACACCCCTCAACTGTCCCACCTCTTCCTCCAGGGAACTCCTCCTACCCACCAATCCCTTTACTCTGCCTTATAAACAAACCATTCCTGTTTCCATTAACCCCATCACTCCTTCCCTTCCCTCTAGTCATGTCGCCCCTCCACCCTATGGGTTCCATGGCTTTCTTATTTACTGGACACTTTACACTTTCTTCATGAGATTAAAAGTGTATCTGTTGAATCGGGTGACTTACTGGTAACATTAGATGTGTGTAGTCTCTACACCTCCATTGTTCATTCAAAAGGAATAAGAGCTGTTGAGTGGCTATTGAATGGGACTGATTACTCGGATATGCAAAAAAAGTTTTTTCTTGAGTTACTCGCTCTAAAGGTCCAGTCACACTAAACAACTTACCAGCGATCCCAACAACGATAGGGATCGCTGGTAAGTTGCTAGGAGGTTGCTGGTGAGATGTCACACTGCGACGCTCCAGCGATCCCACCAGCAACCTGACCTGGCAGAGATCGCTGGAGCGTCGCTACACGAGTTGCTGTTGAGCTCACCAGCAACCAGTGTCCCAGCCCCCAGCCAGCAGCGCCGCGTGGAAGATGCTGCGCTTGGTAACTAAGGTTAATATCGGGTAACCAACCCGATATTTACATTGGTTACCAGCGCACGCAGCTACATGTGCAGAGAGCAGGGAGCAGCGCACACTGAGCACTGGCTCCCTGCTCTCCTAGTTACAGCACACATCGGGTTAATTACCCGATGTGTGCTGCAGCTAAATGTGCACAGAGCAGGGAGCAGCTCACACCGGGTGCAGCTGCACAGGGTACATATATAGGGTATAGAGTACAGGGTGCAGCTGCACAGAGCAGGGAGCAGCGCACACCGCTTAGCACTGGCTCCCTGCTCTCCTAGTTACAGCACACATCGGGTTAATTACCCGATGTGTGCAGCAGCTACATGTGCACAGAGCAGGGAGCAGCGCACAATGCTTAGCGCTGGCTCCCTGCTCTCCTAGCTACAGCACACATCGGGTTAATTAACCCGATGTGTCCTGCAGCTACATGTGCACAGAGCAGGAGCCGGCACTGACAGTGAGAGCGGCGGAGGCTGGTAACAAAGGTAAATATCGGGTAACCAAGGACAGGGCTTCTTGGTTACCCAATGTTTACTGTGGTTACCAGCCTCCGCAGAAGCCGGCTCCTGCTGTCTGCACATTTAGTTGTTGCTGTCTTGCTGTCACACACAGCGATCTGTGCTTCACAGCGGGACAGCAACAACTAAAAAATGGCCCAGGACATTCAGCAACAACCAACGACCTCACAGCAGGGGCCAGGTTGTTGCTGGATGTCACACACATCGACATCACTAGCAACATCGCTGCTACGTCACAAAAGTTGTTCGTTAGCAGTGATGTTGCTTAGTGTGACGGGGCCTTAACTTTGAATTAGAATTATTTTTTATTTCAGGACACCTTCTATAAACAGCGCTGTCGCTCAGCGATGGGTTCGAATGTTGCACCTCCTTATGCCAATGCTTATATGGCGTGGTTTGAAAAGGAATTTATTTATTCAGGTGTTTTTTTTCAAGTGAACTGTGTTTTTTGGCGCAGATTCCTGGATGATATTTTTTGTATTTGGAGGTGTGACATTCGAGCCCTGGAGGTCTTTATTAATGAGACTAACTCTATCTGGTCTGAACTGAAGTTTACAATGAACTGTCATTTGGACAGAATTAATTTTTTGGATACAATTGTCATTAAGGGTGACGACCATAATCTATACACTGACCTATATAGAAAGCCAGACAGGAGAACAGACGTGGTTATATTGCAAAAAACATATCAAAATTTATTAATACACCTGAAGTTAGGTGCAGCACAACAATATGCAAAAAGGTGCAGAGAGGCAGAAAGCACTAAAAAGCACAAAGCACAAATGCAATCAGCAAAATCACATGGCAGATATAAGAAATGACAAAGTACAAAGCATTACATTTAAATTACAAGATTCACTGCCAGGTGAAAACAGAGAGCAATAGCTGGTGTCCACAATACAAATAGATTAAACAGCACGCTAGACATATACTGATATCCGGGCACCGGCACCTACCAGCGGCTGTATGGATTACCAAAAGGATCACCAGTAATTTGTTTTAAAGTGCCAGAAGTGCAGAATCAAAGACCAAAACGAGCCCCCCTGGAGCAGGTAACGCGCGTTTCACGTGTTTGTAATGTTAACGCTTCATCAGACCAAGGAGGGGTAAAGGATGCATTGAATTCCAGGACCTTTTAGGAGAAACATGTGATAGACCATGTGAGGAAAAGTGCCCAATGGGTGAAGACTTTTCGGCGCATGCGCGGTCGCCGCCAGTCGCCCCAGCAAATGCGAGCGGCGTCAGGCCGGAGAGTGCAGGGGAGAGGGACGGGAAACGCCCCCTCGCCAGCACCCACCCACCCCCTAGACGCCGCCAAGCACGCCAGGGAGAAAGCGGAGGCCGGGCATGCGCACACAGCACCCACTGGGAGATTAAGTACACAAGGAAAACTCCTGATCGGCGGCAGCACAGGGACAATAGAGAGCACAGGGGCACATCAAAAGTAAACAGTAATGCATGAATGGCACTAATAGACCCCCATCCAGAAGTACAAGTCCTTTTACAGATCCATCATAAACGTCATCTTCTTATTAATTCCGTCCCGGTGAACAGTGTGCACGGGCAGTCAGGAGATGGAGGCAGGTCCCAAGGAAACCAAAGAAAAGGCTGCAAACAGAAAAGGCACAAATGGCATAAAAAACATGCAGCAAAGATAAAAAAGGTTAAAAACAAGGGTATAGTGATTATAATACCCCCATTAATAATAAAAACAGAGATGGAAACCACCACTCTGACAAAAGAAAGGGGGAAAAAAAAGAAGTGGGGAGGGGGGAGGGGAAACAGGGATCTACAGAAAGGAAGCAAAGCTAAGGGACTCATTCAGTCCAGACGGAACCATTGTACCCAGCATGACAATCCATTTTGTTTCTTTCTGGGCGAGGATTTTTTTAAAATTCCCGCCCCTATTGCCGCAGTGTACAACATCTATCCCCGTGACTCTAAGGGATTTTGCATTGCACCCGTGATAATGCCGAAAATGTCTTGGAAGGGTTTTCAGAGTAGAAAGATCGGTCACTGTCTTTGCCGCACCAATGTCTCTAACATGCTCCCGCACTCTCACTCTTAGCTCCCTAGAAGTAAGACCGATATAAATCTTGGGGCAACTGCATGTCGCATAATAAATGACAAAAGAGGTAGAACATGAGATAAAACTCCTGATATCAAAGGTCCGGCTACCATCTGCAGTGGTGAACGTCTTGCTGCGAGAAACATTGGTGCATGCAAGACAGTGACCGCACAGAAAACACCCGCGGACCGGGTTGGTAGAGCCAAACGGGTGAGGAGTCACGGGGACATAATGGCTGTGCACGAGAAAATCCCGTAGATTCCTTGAGCGTCGTGCCGTCATTAACGGATAGTCTGGTATCAGGTCTCTGAGGGTAGGGTTGGATTTTAAAATTGGCCAATGTTTATTCAGAATGGCACGCATATTGTGCCATTCATGGTTATAGGCAGATATAAATCTAGCCTCACCCGCCCCCATCTTCACTCGACCAGATGGTTGTAATAGCTCCAATCGCTGGGTTTGTTTTGCCCTGTTATACCCTCTCTTAATGACACGGCGGCTATATCCCCTATCACACAATCTAGATGTTAAATCATGTGCCAATACATGTTCCAGGGCCTTTCTCCAACTCTTATGTGACCTTAATAGTACTCAACTTACGGTGTTGAAAATTGAAATGGATGACCTATATAGCAAACTTTTGGGGGGTCTTAGTAAGGAGACCTTTACTAAGTTGGAACGAGAAATTGAAACTGATGTGAGCAAATGGGAAAAGGAATTGAAAGAGAACAAAATCAAAAAATTCCATAGGGATCAACAGGATCTCCTTTCAAATAGGGTCTATAAATGGAAAATGTCCGTCAAAAGATCTAGACCATTTAGGCGGTTTAACAATCAGTCACGCTCCAGATCCACCTCTGTTAGGTCGTATACATCAGGAGAGGAATCCAATACTGACTCTTTGGATCCCCCCACTCTAGCAGACAGAGCTACCGGCCCCCCTAACAACAAAAAATACAAGAAAAAACAATTGGATTTTGGGAAAACTACCATGGACCCTCCTCGAACTAGGCAACAATCACACAAAGACTCACTTCAGGTAATAAATTTGTCATCTCACTCTTTATCACAGACGCAGATTGACCTGCTATCAAAGGGTTTGAGTTTTTCTCCCACTGATTCATTCCATTTTTTTACAGCTTTAAAAGACCTTCACATTTTTTCACGCAAAATTCTTTTGAAAAAACTACATTCCAAAAATGTCACATCACTCAACACTTCTGACCGGGCCGAGAGAGAGGCCTTGCAGGCCTTAGAAGATCTTCTTATTGAACAGTCCTCTGGCTCACAAGGTAGGTTTCCTCCCTCAATTATGCCCAGGAGTACCAAGTTCCCTCCCTTGTCTCTATGCTCTTCAATTGAGATTTTCACTAGGCTAGTCACGGATGAATTTAAAACCTTATCTCTGAGACGTGGGTGTGACAACCTCAATTCATCTCAAAGGGCCGCACTTAGGGACTTACAATCCTTGAGTGATGTTCAGATCAAGCCAGCAGACAAGGGGGGGAATATAGTGATCTGGCCCAATAATCTTTACGAAAGGGAGGCCTATCGTCAATTAAGGGACACGGACACATATCGCAGACTGGATTCTAGCCCCCTCGCCCCCTTTGCTGATTCGCTCCACCAGATACTGCAGGGGGCCCTTGATGAAGGTATCATTACGAAGAAGGTCTTTGATGGCCTCTTCGTCATGTCTCCAAAAATTCCTACCTTCTATCTCCCGCCCAAGATCCACAAAAATCCCGAACACCCGCCAGGACGTCCTATCGTATCTGGCATAGATGGGCTATGCGACCCTGTGTGTCGATTTATTGATTATTATCTTAAGCCCCTTGTGGAGACACTACCATCCTATGTAAAAGATACGACGGACGTCCTGAATAGGGTCGACGGGATTTTTGTGGATGATGATACCCTGCTAGTCACGGCGGACATAGAGTCCCTATACACCAACATCAACCATGATGATGGCCTGGAGGCAGTCCGCTTCTTCTTGAGCAACTCCAACCGTGATGGCCATTTATGTGAGCTGATTCTAGAGCTGCTCCACTTTATCCTGACACACAATTTTTTCATTTTCAAAGACCAGTTTTATTTGCAGACCAGAGGCACTGCGATGGGCGCGGCCTGTGCGCCTTCGTACGCTAATCTGTTCCTCGGCCATTGGGAGAGGGACATTTTTGGCGACGGGGGCGTGCCGGCCGCGGCCCAGGCGCAGTGCTGGTTAAGATACATTGATGATGTTTTTATTTTGTGGCAGGGGACGGTGGAGCAGCTCTCGGATTTTATGGTTTGTTTAAATCACAATTCGTTGAACCTTAAGCTCACCTTTAGATATGATTTACAGTCTATTGATTTTTTGGATATCATGATTGGGGTTGACCGTGGTCGGCAACTACAGACTGATGTCTTTAGGAAGCCTACCTCGGTCAACTCCCTTCTACATGCTTCATCCTCTCACCCTTTTAGTACCATTCAAGCCATCCCGGTTGGACAGTTTCTCAGGATGAAGCGGATTTGCTCGACATCTGAGAACTTTCAGTCCCAGGCCAATGATTTAACATCTAGATTGTGTGATAGGGGATATAGCCGCCGTGTCATTAAGAGAGGGTATAACAGGGCAAAACAAACCCAGCGATTGGAGCTATTACAACCATCTGGTCGAGTGAAGATGGGGGCGGGTGAGGCTAGATTTATATCTGCCTATAACCATGAATGGCACAATATGCGTGCCATTCTGAATAAACATTGGCCAATTTTAAAATCCGACCCTACCCTCAGAGACCTGATACCAGACTATCCGTTAATGACGGCACGACGCTCAAGGAATCTACGGGATTTTCTCGTGCACAGCCATTATGTCCCCGTGACTCCTCACCCGTTTGGCTCTACCAACCCGGTCCGCGGGTGTTTTCCGTGCGGTCACTGTCTTGCATGCACCAATGTTTCTCGCAGCAAGACGTTCACCACTGCAGATGGTAGCCGGACCTTTGATATCAGGAGTTTTATCTCATGTTCTACCTCTTTTGTCATTTATTATGCGACATGCAGTTGCCCCAAGATTTATATCGGTCTTACTTCTAGGGAGCTAAGAGTGAGAGTGCGGGAGCATGTTAGAGACATTGGTGCGGCAAAGACAGTGACCGATCTTTCTACTCTGAAAACCCTTCCAAGACATTTTCGGCATTATCACGGGTGCAATGCAAAATCCCTTAGAGTCACGGGGATAGATGTTGTACACTGCGGCAATAGGGGCGGGAATTTTAAAAAAATCCTCGCCCAGAAAGAAACAAAATGGATTGTCATGCTGGGTACAATGGTTCCGTCTGGACTGAATGAGTCCCTTAGCTTTGCTTCCTTTCTGTAGATCCCTGTTTCCCCTCCCCCCTCCCCACTTCTTTTTTTTCCCCCTTTCTTTTGTCAGAGTGGTGGTTTCCATCTCTGTTTTTATTATTAATGGGGGTATTATAATCACTATACCCTTGTTTTTAACCTTTTTTATCTTTGCTGCATGTTTTTATGCCATTTGTGCCTTTTCTGTCTGCAGCCTTTTCTTTGGTTTCCTTGGGACCTACCTCCATCTCCTGACTGCCCGTGCACACTGTTCACCGGGACGGAATTAATAAGAAGATGACGTTTATGATGGATCTGTAAAAGGACTTGTACTTCTGGATGGGGGTCTATTAGTGCCATTCATGCATTACTGTTTACTTTTGATGTGCCCCTGTGCTCTCTATTGTCCCTGTGCTGCCGCCGATCAGGAGTTTTCCTTGTGTACTTAATCTCCCAGTGGGTGCTGTGTGCGCATGCCCGGCCTCCGCTTTCTCCCTGGCGTGCTTGGCGGCGTCTAGGGGGTGGGTGGGTGCTGGCGAGGGGGCGTTTCCCGTCCCTCTCCCCTGCACTCTCCGGCCTGACGCCGCTCGCATTTGCTGGGGCGACTGGCGGCGACCGCGCATGCGCCGAAAAGTCTTCACCCATTGGGCACTTTTCCTCACATGGTCTATCACATGTTTCTCCTAAAAGGTCCTGGAATTCAATGCATCCTTTACCCCTCCTTGGTCTGATGAAGCGTTAACATTACAAACACGTGAAACGCGCGTTACCTGCTCCAGGGGGGCTCGTTTTGGTCTTTGATTCTGCACTTCTGGCACTTTAAAACAAATTACTGGTGATCCTTTTGGTAATCCATACAGCCGCTGGTAGGTGCCGGTGCCCGGATGTCTAGCGTGCTGCTTAATCTATTTGTATTGTGGACACCAGCTATTGCTCTCTGTTTTCACCTGGCAGTGAATCTTGTAATTTAAATGTAATGCTTTGTACTTTGTCATTTCTTATATCTGCCCTGTGATTTTGCTGATTGCATTTGTGCTTTGTGCTTTTTAGTGCTTTCTGCCGATGTGAAGCCCCACAGGTGTAGTGTCAGTGTCGGTGCATTACCTTCAGGGACTCCACGTTGCTGGATCTCCGTCACTGGTAGGAAATCTTCTTGTTTGATCGTGACGCCACTCTCAGTATTGCGGTCAGTGGGGACCGCCACTGCAGGTTAGGGGACGCCTGGGGCTGATGGTGGGTGCAGTCGGATGTAGTAGCCTCCTGAGAGTGAGGCAAGCCCCAGGGCCCTGTGTAGGTTTGTAGTACCACAAGTCGCAGAATGACCACACAGGCAGGATGTCTTTCAGGGTTTTTACTCACTTCAGGTGGCAGGGTGAGTAACCCGGGCGTAGCTGAGATGAACCAGGTGGGAACCAGGTATCCTTCAGGCTGACTTTATGAGGGTGACTACTGACTCGCCTTCCTTAGCCCTTGGTGGTTTGGGGTGACCCCGACTTTGAGTCCCTATGGGGGTCACCCAGGGAAGATGCTTCCAGCCTCTCTCCCCTTCTTGTTTGCCGTGTGCTTGTTCCCCGGACCAGGCCACTCCAGCCTCTTGCCTCCTATGACCTATGGGCCCTCACTGCGGTTACGTGGCTGCGGCTTTTGTAGTGTTGTGGTGTGGGCTTTAGGAGCCCCACACCGGCAGGTTTAGCAGGGAAAGGTGAATCTATCCTCGCTTCGGGATCTGCCGCCCGGTTGGGCCTGGTGCTCTCTAGCAGTCTCCTTACTTCCCACTCCGTGCACTCTCTAGCTGAAGCTGGCTTTCAGGTAGCACTCCTAGTTGACCGTTCTCCCCCGTCTGTAGCCACTGCGCGGGCGCTGTTAGACAGCAACAGCCCCACAGGTCTGCTCCTCACTGAGCCCTATGGAGTTCAGCTCTAACTGACTCACTGCTCCTCCTCTCCTGTTCTTGCCTACGCCACCTAGCAACCAGATTCTCTTACCACACCCCTTGAGAGGAGATGGAGGCTCTACCCCCTCCACTATTCCAGTGAAGGTGAAGGCTTGCCCCCTCCTGGGATCCCCAGGGGTCCTCTCATGGGTACATGTGTGAGACCTGATCACTATGCGCCTGTGTTCCACACCCCAGTCAGCCTTCTGGATTACCTGTGTTGTACTGTCCCCAGCATGGGTGCAGTACTCAGTGGTGCCTGACCAGGTCAGGGGCGCCACACCTCTCTGCACCTTTTTGCATATTGTTGTGCTGCACCTAACTTCAGGTGTATTAATAAATTTTGATATGTTTTTTGCAATATAACCACGTCTGTTCTCCTGTTTGTCTAATATTTCCTTAGTGGTTTGCATTTTCTGTAGAGATAGAGGTCCATACAGGACACTCTATATACATTTTTGCATTTTAGACTATTTAGTCATGTTATACTGTCCATTTAAAGTGTATCTCAACTCCTCATGGATATTTTAGTCTTTCTATATAGAAAGCCGACTGATAAAAATAATCTCCTGCTTTTTTCTAGTAATCATCCCCCTCATCTGAAAAAATCATTGCCACACTCGCAATATCAAAGAGTGCGGAGAATAGTCACTGACCCAAAGGTGCTTGAACAAAGAGTAGATGAAATGTCCATAAAGTTTTCACAGCGGGGTTACCCCTCAAGGTTACTGAATGAGCAGAAAGACAGACAATCCACAAAGAGGGATAAAGAGCAGAGGCTAGTTTTTTCAAACACTTATTATCCATGGTCTGTATTCATCCATAAAGTCTTGAGTAGAGATGAGTGAACCGGTCCCGGTTCGGCTCGAGGTCGGTTCGCCGAACAGAGCTCCCGTTCGAGTTCGGTTCGTCGAACGTTCGACGAATCGAACTCGAACTGCATAGGAAACAATGGCAGGCAATCACAAACACATAAAAACACCTAGAAAAAACCCTCAAAGGTGTCCAAAAGGTGATAAACAACTCACAACACAACACAAACACATGGGAAAGTGACAAGGACATTTACGCATGCGAAAACAAAAGAGCTGGACAAGGAAAAAGAGGAGGAGACACATATATGAGTATATGCAAGGAAACATCGATGCCATTACTGTGCAACTTGAGCCCTGCTCATTTTAGGCTTCCAATCTGGATAAATTGCCTGAGCTCGACACGTACGCCTTGGGGATCTTGTGTCCTGCAGCCAGCGTTCTCTCGGAACCTGTCTTCAGTGCTGCTGGGGTCTGCTGGCAGATAAGCACACGTGTCTGTCCACTGACAATGTAGACATGGCTCTCAGAGGACTTTTCTTCCCCTGGGTCAGCCAGGGGACGGGAAAGGCACGCGTATTTTTGAGAGTGCTTCATGCAAAGCATCTTTTTCTTTTTCAAAAGGGGGGTCAACTGATGCCAGTCAAGTGGGGTGTGTGTGGCCCAGTTAGTGGAAACGAGGGAGACTGTGGTTGGAGTCCCCTTGCTGTGTTTCTAAAAGAACCAAGATGAACAAGTCATGGCTCTCAGAGGACTTTTCTTCCCCTGGGTCAGCCAGGGGACGGGAAAGGCACGCGTATTTTTGAGAGTGCTTCATGCAAAGCATCTTTTTCATCTTGAAAATTGGGTCAACTGATGCCAGTCAAGTGGGGTGTGTGTGGCCCAGTTAGTGGAAACGAGGGAGACTGTGGTTGGAGTCCCCTTGCTGTGTTTCTAAAAGAACCAAGATGAACAAGTCATGGCTCTCAGAGGACTTTTCTTCCCCTGGGTCAGCCAGGGGACGGGAAAGGCACGCGTATTTTTGAGAGTGCTTCATGCAAAGCATCTTTTTCATCTTGAAAATTGGGTCAACTGATGCCAGTCAAGTGGGGTGTGTGTGGCCCAGTTAATGGAAACGAGGGAGACTGTGGTTGGAGTCCCCTTACTGTGTTTTACATGCTTTTAGAAGGGCATGACATGGCTTAGAGGTTGACTTTCAGCATCTGGAAACTGTTGGCTACCAAAATGCTGCCTTTCCAACCTTTTTAACCGAGGATTTTCGAGACCTTATGCCCATCGCAGTGCCCCAACAGCCGATGCCCAGGCGCCACTCCTTCTCCAACAAAGGCGTGCACGCGCTACACCAGCATGTCGCACTAAACATCACTGATTCCTTGAGAAACTCTGTGACAGGGTGCATTTCACCGCAGATAATTGGCCCAGTAAGCATGGACAGGGGCGTTACATGTCGCTGACTGGGCAATGGGTTACTGTGGGGAGAGATGGAGAAGGGTCTGCTGTACAAGTCTTGCCGTCCCCACGAGTTGTGTCAATCCTTCTTCTGTATGTAGAAGTTAATACACTGCTTCTGCCTCTTCAACCTCGTGTGGGTCCTCCACCTTGGCGCAAACCCTGTGTGGTCAGGCCACCCTTCCTTGTAACTGCGCACAAGGAATACCACACACCTCCTTTCTATGCTGGCAGCAGAGCTCAATGCCATCAGGCGGTCAAAGGTTTACTTTGAAATGTATGGGAAATGTGAGTCACACCGCTGAGAAGTTGTGGACGGTTAGCTCTGGAGACCGAGTTTCATCAATGGTTGTCTCCACTCAACCAGCAGCCAGGGAAGGCCGGGTGCGACAATGATGCAAACATGGGTGCGGCCCTTCGCTGTGACAATGTGACACACGTGCCTTGTGTGGTTCACGTGTTGAACCTGGTTGTCCAGCAATTTTTAAAGCACTATCCTGGCCCACATGGCCTTCTGCAGAGAGCACGGTGTAACGCCTTCCTTGATCCACACACTCAGATGGGCTGTAAATGATAGGCTAGAGGGAAGCCACTCACCAAGCAGGACCCCTAGAACCCTGAAACCCTTTAACCCCTATACAGGGATTAGGAATTACACAGGGCCCAAGGTGATCAATACCTGTGGAAGGCTGCAGTTCCAGAGAATAGTAGTCAGGCAGGGTCAAAACATTAATTGAGGAACAGGAACAGAATGGGACGGCCAGGACTTAATCAGAAAACAAGCAGAGGTGAAATGCGGATCGGCCAACAAGGTACATAAACAGCAAGCAGGAAAAGTAGTCAGGTAACAAGCATACAAAATCATAAAACTGAACTGGGGGAAAAAGTAACCAGAGGTTCATAGCTATGTCTGGAAGTGGTCTGCAGTCAGGATGGGCATAAAAAAGGGTGTGGTGCCTTCCCATTGGTTGTAGCTGAATGATGGTATTTCATCTGTGAGATACCCACCAGCTACATTCAGCCAGAGATTCTGCATCTGTCAAGGTAATGCAGCCCAGTGGGTGAGCATAACCTGCGTCCACCTGCGCCGCTGGCATCGACTCCTCTCCCATCATCAGCACTATGCATGAAAGGAACACGTTGTCACCTGGCGACCGGAGTACAAATTGACGGAGCGGACTCCGTTGGTGACTTAACAGCCGTGTGCGGCAATGATGCAAACCTGGCTGCGGGCCATCGTCAGGGCAATGTGACACACGTGCCTTGTATGGCTCACGTGTTGAACCTAATTCTCCAGAAATTTTTAAAACACCATCCCGGCCTACATGGCCTTGTGCAGCGGGCACGCTCGCTATGTGCTCATTTCCATCGTGCGCACACAGCAGCTCAACAACTTTCGTCGCTACAGAAGTCTTTAGGTCTGGTGGTTAAACGCCTGAAATGCGATATGCCGACACGCAGGAATTTGAATCTGCACATGTTGCAGCGTTTGTGGCAGCACCGCCGAACCCTGCTGCAATACGTTATGACATATAGCCTGGGATAACTTGATCCAGAGGTGGTGCAGATCACGCTGCTGGAGTGGTGTCAGATCAAGGACCTATGCACCCTGCTACACAGTTTACAAATGTCGACGAAGATGTTTAGCACTGGCAATTAGAGTTGAGCGCGGTTCTAGGTTCGAGGTTCTCCAGTTCTAGGCTCGAGTGATTTTGGGGCCTGTTCTAGATCGAACTAGAACTCGAGCTTTTTGCAAAAGCTCAATAGTTCTAGAAACATTCGATAATGGTTCTAGCAGCAAAAAAAACAGCTAATTCCTAGCCGAGTTAGACGCCATTCGGATCTGGAGACTGGGAGCCCTGTTAGCGTCACAGGGTCCACATGCCCACCCAGCCCAGGAACTCCCTGTTAACAACACAGGGGCCATTGAGTACGCTGACCGTGTGCGTAGGGGCCACACCTGTGGACAGCAGGCGCATCAGCAGCAGCAGGCCTATTAATGCCACTGGGCTGCACAAGCAGGACTGGTAGGACAGGAGCTGGTCTTAACCGTTCTGCGTTACCAACTGTGGTGGTGGCCTGCATCGACACCCTATCCCTGCCTACCTCTGGCCTAAAGCCGCAATGGGTTCAACACATGGAGGTGTGCTCTTGAGGAGCATAATAGAAGACTGCGCACCTCCTTGTTGGCTCCAGCCCCTTTTATAACCTGGGTCCGCCCCAAACCAGGGTGAACCACAATGCACCTCCTGGAGACAAAAGCAGAGTGACACGTCATGAGTGGCATAACTAGCGTCCTATTTGGAACCGCAACTTCAATGATGACCTCATGGCTGCCATGACCCAAACACCTCACCAGTCATCGTTTGACCATCAATAATACGGTGACAAGTCATAGGGGTGGGCCTCTGCAAGCCATTTGGGAGTGGCCTGGCCACATCGTCAGGACACCTGATGCCCTGTGGTCTATATGGGACCCCCACATCAGGGGCAGGGCCAAAGAGTTAATTACCGGACCTAGTCTCTGATGCAGTAAGTGCCTGAGCATGCTCAGTAGCATGAAATACAGTCTCTGAAAAAAGACTATCAGCTTTAGCATGGTGTCTAGGCACAAAACAGGACTTAGACCCGGCACGGAATGCAAGTACCTGTGCAAAGAGGCTTTTCGCACTAAGTGTGGGAGCATGCGCTGTATCCCGAAATGAAGACTTAGCCTTAGCAATGGCACAGTCAGGCAGAGCATACTCACTAGGCGAAACACTGTAGTTAGGCTGCAGCTGGGGTAAATTGGCACACGCATGCGCACTAGCTGCCTCTCCACACTTAGACGTGGAGGAGAAAGTAGCCAGCTGGACAACCCAAGGCACAGCCCTAAATGGCAGCTGACGCCTGGGCGCAAATGAAACCGCAGCAGGCTTCAGGTTACAGGTTTTGTAACAACAAATACCATCCAAAAGAACAGGTGTACTTCTTCCCATGGATAATCTGATATGATCCTTTTTTTCACTGACACAACCATCGCTAACAAATGTAGATGAGGCCAAAACAGCAGCTGCTTCAATGGATCTGAAGTGCTCCATAAGTGGCCTCTCCTCCACCCCAATTTCAAGATCCCAAATACTCCATTCCTCTGTGGTGTCAATCCAATCGCACTTGCTTCCTAACAGCTCTCAAGTTTCCACCAGCCCTGCTGAGTATGGGGTAACAGAGATGGTTGAGTTTGCATAGCTGTTCAGTCGCACTATAGCCTGGGAATCAGAGGTCTGCTCCAAAGCTGCAATGAGTACAGACAAGGAAGTTATTATTATTTTTATTATTATTGATTTATAGAGCACCATTGATTCCATGGTGCTGTACATGAGAAGGGGGTTACATACAGAATACATATACAAGTAACTATAGACAGACTGGTACAGAGGGAAGAGGGCCCTGCCCTTGCGGGATTACATTCTAAAGGATTTTTGGGAGGAGACAGTAGGAGTGGTTTAGGTTGAGCGTCAAGTACGTATGGTGGTGGTGTCATTGAAGGTTATAGTCATTTCTGAACAGATGAGTTTTCAGATTCAGTTTGAAGCTTGCGGGTGTAGCAGATAATCTGACGTGTTGAGGTAGCGAGTTCCATGAGACAGGGGAAATGATCTGCGCAGATGGCCAGAAGCTTTGTGAGTGGGATCCAGGCCCCGATGAAGAAGGTGCTGAGCCTAATCTACACCCTCATTTCCAAAAAGTAAATCCTCCTGGTGGAGACAATGGGGAACATGATGAGGAGCACAGATACCTGATTGGAATGACAACTTTACTATTCGGTCAGGGCAGGAAGAGGTTGTCTCGGAGGACTCAGGACGAGGGGAATGAAAACACACAGGGTTATTGATGAGGTTGGAGACCACACTTACTGTCAAACCAAAGTCAGCCAGTCGATGAGGTCAGCAGAGGAGGTGGAGGAGGATGCTACTGACGACGAGGTTACGTTGCGTCTTCCTGGCCAGAGACAAAGTACTGGAAGCACGTCAACAACTGAATCCTGGACCACAACTTTGACTCTGAGCAGAAGTCGTGTTGGCTATGCAGGTCGCATGGTCTGTAAGCCTTGCCTAGCCTGTGAATTTTTGGACATCGCAAAGGATCACCCAAGTCATGGAATCCGTAAGATTTGTCAACAATCTGTAAGTAGAAGGCAAAAACTCACACCTTTGAGTAGTTCCTCCATGAAGTGTCACATGGATATGAATTGATAGCGTGAAGGTGTATTGCTCAGCTTTAGCCACTGTCAATGCAACATGCTAATTTGCCATTGCATGCATTGTTGCAGACTACACACAAGGGGCTGCTGTTATTTTGGATCTGCCTTTGTTTGGTCACTATAGCAATATCAAATTGCTCTTCGGGTGTGGACTTGGAGATGCTGTCTATGAACAGAAGGAAAAGCTAAAGGTGTGTGTTACAGCAAGGAGCCACCGCGGAAACACTTCGTTCAATTGTGAGGGGAGTCATGTTGTACTTTGATGATGAGCCCCGTAATGCCAGTGAGCAGCATCCTGTGCCACAGACCAACATTCTTACAGTGCTGTCTATACTGTTTACCGTGAGAGGAGCGTAAAGTCTGTATTTATGGCGACTGGACATCAGAGTACCCGGGTACGGTAGGCTGTGCCCAGACAATAATGCGGGCACGCAACACTTTGTTTTATTAGCAAAACACATATCTGTTCTGGGTAGGCCGACTATTTATAGACAATAAGACTTGCTGCCTCTGCACTGTCAAATTGTCACATACAGTTTAAATCATAGAGGGACAGCAACACATGTTTGCATTGACTGTTGCTTTTCAAGATTTCCATGACTGTGTTGCAGAGCTGTGTGGTTTGCATTCACACTGTTATCATCTGCATTATCTGTGAGGCTTCAGCTAACAAGGGTATTCAGGGGGGGTAATGTGTTTTGTCTATGTTTAGGTAGGTAACTTGGAAGCTCTTGTGATGCACCACTGGTAAGTCATGTTCGCACACACACACACACACACACACACACACACACACGCACACATGCACAAACACACAATTACTGCTACACAGAGGGATTAGCAGGTAGTAGGCAACAGAATAGATTGTTCAATTATTTAAATTGTATGCATGGTTCTTATTGTTTGTTTTGGTAAAGTTAAACAATCATTTATCAACCCAACTGCCTAGAGTCCTTTTCCTGTTGCCTGGTTTTGCTGCATACTGGGGAGCCCACCCTGTACACGACTTAAAATGAAGCATAAGTCGCAATGTGAATTTCACTGTGCTACAATGCAGCCTAGCGTGCCTGTGCAACCACCGCCTGCCCCATCAAGTGCATCTGCATGCTCTTCATCATCTGTGACTGTGGGGACAGCAGTCACACATGGTTTTTCACACTGAACTTCCACTCCTTTACCCGCAACAGGGAGTGTGATTGGCAGGTCATCACTTGTTTTGGAAGTGGAAACAGAAGGTATTGTTGAGCTGTCAGACATCGAGAGAACCATCATTGGATGCAGGCTACATTATAGCCACGCCTGCACCTTCGTCACAGATTGGCTGGACTACCTGCAGTTAATAATTGCATTCCAGAAATGGAAAGGAGTGTAGAATGTCCATGTGTTGTACCTTGCTTGGCAGCAAAGGAACACTAACTTAGAATTCCAGACAATTTTAGGATGGCAGAAAAAGAGTCAGCTCTTTGGGCAAATTAAATAGCGTGGCAAAAGTGGACAGATGGGTACAGGGGCCGTGTTCAGTGGGTACCAGTACAGTAAAAGAAG
Organism: Anomaloglossus baeobatrachus; assembly: GCF_048569485.1. NCBI lineage: Eukaryota > Metazoa > Chordata > Amphibia > Anura > Aromobatidae > Anomaloglossus > Anomaloglossus baeobatrachus. Next base: position 273,946,068 of record NC_134357.1, on the reverse strand, counting down.
CCTCACTTTCTATCCCTCCTAATGATCAAATGCAGCAAGGAATTCCCTGAGTTTGCTATAAAATTAGCATAGCTAAATGTGCATGAGGGTAGAATGCAGAGGTGCTTGAGATTGCTTGGCACCAGTGGGGCACTAATGGAATACAACAGCCAGTTCTATGATGCCACTAAATGGCAGTATTTTTTGCTATCATTATAGCTTATTAAAAACAGAGCAGGAGGGTGTCATGCACAGGTGCTAGAAATAGCTTGGCACCAGTGGGGCACAATAAAGGAGTCCAACAGCCAGTTCTATGATGCCACTAAATGGCAGTATTTTTTGCTATCATTATAGCTTATTAAAAACAGAGCAGGAGGGTGTCCTGCACAGGTGCTGCACATAGATTTGCACCAGTGGGGCACTAATGGAGTACAACAGCCACTTCTTGTATGCCACTAAGTTTACTCAATTTTTGGTATTATAATGTCTTAGTAAGTAACAATGAGTTTGAGTGTACAATGCAGGCAGACGTGCTGCAAATATATTTGCACTAGTGGGACTAGACAAAAGTCCAATAGCCACGTTTAGGATGCCACTAGGTACACTGAGTGTTTGCTAGTATAATGGCTTAGTTATGAGTTGGAGTGTGCAATGCAGGCAGACGTGCTGCAAATATCTTTGCACTAGTGGGACTAGACAAAAGTCCAATAGCCACGTTTAGGATGCCACTAGGTACACTGAGTGTTTGCTAGTATAATGGCTTAGTTATAATGAGTTGGAGTGTGCAATGCAGGCAGACGTGCTGCAAATGTCTTTGCACTAGTGGGACTAGACAAAAGTCCAATAGCCACGTTTAGGATGCCACTAGGTACACTGAGTGTTTGCTAGTATAATGGCTTAGTTATGAGTTGGAGTGTGCAATGCAGGCAGACGTGCTGCAAATATCTTTGCACTAGTGGGACTAGACAAAAGTCCAATAGCCACGTTTAGGATGCCACTAGGTACACTGAGTGTTTGCTAGTATAATGGCTTAGTTATGAGTTGGAGTGTGCAATGCAGGCAGACGTGCTGCAAATATCTTTGCACTAGTGGGACTAAACAAAAGTCCAATAGCCACGTTTAGGATGCCACTAGGTACACTGAGTGTTTGCTAGTATAATGGCTTAGTTATAATGAGTTGGGAGTGTGCAATGCAGGCAGACGTGCTGCAAATGTCTTTGCACTAGTGGGACTAGACAAAAGTCCAATAGCCACGTTTATGATGCCACTAGGTACACTGAGTGTTTGCTAGTATAATGGCTTAGTTATGAGTTGGAGTGTGCAATGCAGGCAGACGTGCTGCAAATATCTTTGCACTAGTGGGACTAAACAAAAGTCCAATAGCCACGTTTAGGATGCCACTAGGTACACTGAGTGTTTGCTAGTATAATGGCTTAGTTATAATGAGTTGGGAGTGTGCAATGCAGGCAGACGTGCTGCAAATGTCTTTGCACTAGTGGGACTAGACAAAAGTCCAATAGCCACGTTTAGGATGCCACTAGGTACACTGAGTGTTTGCTAGTATAATGGCTTAGTTATGAGTTGGAGTGTGCAATGCAGGCAGACGTGCTGCAAATATATTTGCACTAGTGGGACTAGACAAAAGTCCGATAGCCACGTTTAGGATGCCACTAGGTACACTGAGTGTTTGCTAGTATAATGGCTTAGTTATGAGTTGGAGTGTGCAATGCAGGCAGACGTGCTGCAAATATCTTTGCACTAGTGGGACTAGACAAAAGTCCAATAGCCACGTTTAGGATGCCACTAGGTACACTGAGTGTTTGCTAGTATAATGGCTTAGTTATGAGTTGGAGTGTGCAATGCAGGCAGACGTGCTGCAAATATCTTTGCACTAGTGGGACTAGACAAAAGTCCAATAGCCACGTTTAGGATGTCACTAGGTACACTGAGTGTTTGCTAGTATAATGGCTTAGTTATGAGTTGGAGTGTGCAATGCAGGCAGACGTGCTGCAAATATCTTTGCACTAGTGGGACTAAACAAAAGTCCAATAGCCACGTTTAGGATGCCACTAGGTACACTGAGTGTTTGCTAGTATAATGGCTTAGTTATAATGAGTTGGGAGTGTGCAATGCAGGCAGACGTGCTGCAAATGTCTTTGCACTAGTGGGACTAGACAAAAGTCCAATAGCCACGTTTAGGATGCCACTAGGTACACTGAATGTTTGCTAGTATAATGGCTTAGTTATGAGTTGGAGTGTGCAATGCAGGCAGACGTGCTGCAAATATCTTTGCACTAGTGGGACTAGACAAAAGTCCAATAGCCACGTTTAGGATGCCACTAGGTACACTGAGTGTTTGCTAGTATAATGGCTTAGTTATAATGAGTTGGAGTGTGCAATGCAGGCAGACGTGCTGCAAATGTCTTTGCACTAGTGGGACTAGACAAAAGTCTAATAGCCACGTTTAGGATGCCACTAGGTACACTGAGTGTTTGCTAGTATAATGGCTTAGTTATGAGTTGGAGTGTGCAATGCAGGCAGACGTGCTGCAAATATCTTTGCACTAGTGGGACTAGACAAAAGTCCAATAGCCACGTTTAGGATGCCACTAGGTACACTGAGTGTTTGCTAGTATAATGGCTTAGTTATAATGAGTCGGAGTGTGCAATGCAGGCAGACGTGCTGCAAATATCTTTGCACTAGTGGGACTAGACAAAAGTCCAATAGCCACGTTTAGGATGCCACTAGGTACACTGAGTGTTTGCTAGTATAATGGCTTAGTTATAATGAGTTGGAGTGTGCAATGCAGGCAGACGTGCTGCAAATGTCTTTGCACTAGTGGGACTAGACAAAAGTCTAATAGCCACGTTTAGGATGCCACTAGGTACACTGAGTGTTTGCTAGTATAATGGCTTAGTTATAATGAGTTGGAGTGTGCAATGCAGGCAGACGTGCTGCAAATATCTTTGCACTAGTGGGACTAAACAAAAGTCCAATAGCCACGTTTAGGATGCCACTAGGTACACTGAGTGTTTGCTAGTATAATGGCTTAGTTATAATGAGTTGGAGTGTGCAGAGGACAGGAGGGTACAGTGCCAGGGTTGTGGGGCTCTGGGTAGAGGAAAGGAAGCCTGCCTTTCTATTCCCTCCTAATGGGGAAATGCAGCGACGAAATCCCTGACCTTAGCTACACAGACGCTGTCTCTGTTTTCAGGACCTGTCACCTATGGCTCTGAGCCTGCCGGTACGAGCCCTTAAAAGGACTTATAGAAAGTGCTATCCCTAAGCTGTCCAGCGCTGTGTATGGAGCGTATACCGCAGTATCGGCGATAGGACAAAGGACAGAGCTGCACCAGTGATGTCTGACACCAAGGACGCAGAAGGCAGATAATGGCGTGCTGAAGGAAAATGTCCGGTTTTATAATGCAGGGACATGTGACATGGACATCCTATCACACATGCCGTTGCTTCTCTGGCTAAAAGTCCACTTAGCTGTGTGTGTGTCTGGGATTGGCTGACATGCTGGCCCGCCCCACAAGACGCGCGCGCTTAGGGAAGGAAGACAAAGAAAAAAAAAAAAATTATACAAACAGCAGTGATCTGAAGGCGCTGTTCACGCACACTATACACTGAAATTTCATAATAGTGTGAGTCACAGAGTGACTTACACTATTACAGCGGAAAGCCAGCTAGGAATAGGCTGTTTTTTTGCTGCTAGAACCATTATCGAACGTTTCTAGAACTATCGAGCTTTTGCAAAAAGCTCGAGTTCTAGTTCGATCTAGAACAGGCCCCAAAATCACTCGAGCCTAGAACTGGAGAACCTCGAACCTAGAACCGCGCTCAACTCTAGTCTTGAGGAAACATTGGAATGTTTTATCTAACTCCTACCCCAATATTAAAGATTTTCACAGACCTCCCCTTATGTCTCATCGTAGATCTCTCAATATTAGCGATAAAGTAGTGAGAGCGGACCTGGTGTAATTAAGGGATCGACAGTTCAGCATCCTCGTACAGGGGAATCTTTTAGAAAACATGGATGTTATACCTGTGATAGTAGTTTTGTGGTGTATATGTTGAAATGTCCTTGTGGTTTAATTTATGTAGGTGAAACCACTCAAAAATTAAAAGAGAGACTATCTAATCACAAGTATACAATAAGGCAAAAAATCTAACCTTACCTGTATCCCAGCATGTTGCTGAATTTAGGCATAATGTCTCCCAACTACGTTTCCAGATCTTGGAGCAGGTCCAGCTGCCCAGACGAGGGGGGGATCGCACCACAATGCTGAAGAGGATAGATACCTGGATATTCAGGCTGCAATCTCTGCAGCCGCTTGGTCTGAATAGAGACTATGACATTAGTGGTTTCTTGTAATGAATGACTCGCTGATTAAATTCTCTCTGTGTATTTTTCTGTCATATAAATGTAACCCCATCATGTAACTTTGTAAAAATGCTTTTGGAAGCTTATTTGTTTGGTTGCTATAATATAACCTGTTTCTCTAGTTTAAATTTCATGACGCTATGTGAATCCTTAAGGATAAAAATTATACAAAATTATAATAGTAAAAAAAAAAATGTCAAAAATTTTTTTTGCAATAATTTATATGAACAAGAGTTTATTTTATTTTTGATGATTCACATTATTATTGATGTTTCCCCTTTTTCCCTCATATGCTCTGCATTTATAAAAGTATATCTCTTTTTTTCTTGGTGTTTTTTTTTTTTGTTAACTTGAATTGGATCTTGGGATTTGAGATGTTAATTGATATATTTGATTATGCAAATGAGTAGGGTGTTTACTCCTACCAGATCCATGAACCTTTATTATTTAGAGTGGGAATTGTGATGCAGTAATCATCTTTTGTTTGAGAAAGGCTTTCGCCGAAACGCGTTATAATATTTGACGCCTGTACATGGAGTTGTACAATAAAAAGAATCTACATTCATAAAGAAGAGTGCCGGTCTTTTTTCTTCAATTTTGCAACCAATCACAGCAGCCGGTGGGTGGGGAAAGCAGGGAATACGAGATTGAATAATGGGCGGCCGGCATTTTCAAAACAGGAAAAGCCGCCGGAGCAGTGTGACAGCCGTGCAGCGCCGCGCCGGGGATCGGTGATTATGAGAGAGGGGGACGGAGAGAGGGACAGACCGACAGAGAGAGAGAGAGAGAGAGAGAGAGAGACAGACAGACACAGACAGAGCAACCAACTGACAGAGAAAGAGACCGACCGACAGACAGAGGGAGATTCACCGACATCCACAGACAGAGATTGACCGACATTGACAGAGAGAGACTGAAAAGGCTCTGTGTCAAAAAAGCATGCGGATCGCAACAAAACTGCAGTTCAAGTGCATTTTGGTTTCGTTGTGACCCACATCATTGATTTTAATGGGTGGAGAACGCAGCTACAACGCCCAAAAAAAGTGACATGCTGCTTTTTTCCCGCAGCGATTTTGGGCATCCAATGATGATGATGATGATGATATGATTTTTCGGCTTTCTCATAGACTTTGCTGGGGAAGCTGAACGCATGCAATTTGGCACTGAAAACGCTGCAGTTCAAAACGCAGCGTTTCTGCGAGAAAAAACGCAACATGTGCACATAGCCTAAGGGTGTGTGCACTCAGTCTTTATCAGGTGAACTCCATCTAAAAACTGCCTGAAAAAGCACTAAAAAAAAAAAAGACAAAAAGAATGAACATATGCACTGCAGTATAAGGCTATGTGCGCACGTTGCGTTTTTACCCGCGTTTCTGCTGCGTTTTTAGTGGCAGCGTTTTTGCGCTAAAACACATGCGTTTTTGTTTTCCAGCAAAGTCTATGGGAAAAGATGAAATCCTGTCTGCACTTTGCTTTTTTTTCTGCAGCGTTTTATTTGCATATTTTGGGTCAAAAACCATGCTGAAAAAGAAGCAGCATGTCAGTTGTTTTTGCCATTTCTGCAGCGTTTCCTTAACATTGGAGTCAATGAAAAATGGCAAAATGCAACCAAAATCAAACTTTCCTGCGTTTTTCATGCTTTTTACCTGCTTTTCCACTGCGTTTTTGGCTTCAAAAACGCATGCTTTTCTGGCATAAAATTAAAGGGTTATAATGTTCCTTTACACACACACAATAACCGAAAATTTAAATGCTAAAAAATAAGAAACTTTACCTATTTTTCTGTTAAAATGTGCATAACCACTATTTAATTAAAATTGATAATTTTCCATATAGTTTTATTAAAAGTGAATTTTCTCCTTTTTTTCTCTTTTTTCATTCTTTATGACTATTCCAACTTTATTTCTCAGTGTCTTGGTCTACAAAACGCATCTGCAGAAACGCAGGTGAAAACGCGGGTAAAAAGCACTGAAAACGCACTAAAAACGCGGTAAATACACATGCGTTTTTAGCGCTAAAAAATGGTCAAAAGCCATTTGGTCAAAAACCAAGGGAAGGAAAACGTGCAGAATAAACTGCAGGTACTCCGACGCAACGTGCGCACATAGCCTAAGAATGACTAAAGGCCCTGTACACAGCCACAAACCTGGCACTGATTGTCCACAATTTCACTGCAACCACAGATCTGCCACAGGTGTGTGTGTGTGTGTGTGTGTGTGTGTGCGCGTGTGTGTGTGTGTGTGTGTGACAGGGCCTTTATTGTGCATATGTTCCATCTTTTTCTTACTTCTTTTAACTTCTTCAGGTGTCAAAAGTGAAGCTGCTAAAATAATTGAACTGACAAATCTTCAGGTGCCATTATTAAGTTTCTTCTGCATCAAAAAAATATGCAAGTATTCCGGTGTCTACAAGATGCGTGTGCACATACCCGTACAGTAGAGGCAGATGGTGCAAGCTCAGATCCTAAGCCTGCATCAGAGACAGGGGCCTGACATTGGATATACTAATACGTCCAATATTGGGAGGGTGTTAAAAAGATCATGAAGTTGGTGGAGCCGGAAGATTAAGTCACTAGCTCACGAAAAGTATAAGTGCCATAATATCTGACTTTTCCTATAATTATAGGCGTGTCAAATATTTTGCACTTCCCTGTAATAGGATGTCCTCATGCTCATGACAGCTCTAGATTTTGGTGTTGTTTTGCGTAAAGATGAAACAACAATCTGTGTGATGGACGGGTATTAAAGCTCTACTCTGGGGATTGTTCTATATTTCACCACTGGTTAAGTATCAGTAATGTATGTTCTGTGTGTGTAGTAACATACTTACCGGTGGCCAGGGTCGGACACAGAATGCAGAGGGCCCCTGTACAATAAATCTCTTCATACCACAACAAAATAGATTGTACTGTTTATTACTAGTTTAGGACACAACTACTAAATCTAAACAATAACTACGCTACATATTTACCATCTGAATATAACAGACCAGTCCTGCCGCCCTCCTATCTGCTGCATCTTCAGCGCTGTCTCTAATGCTTCTATTTACATTGGCTGGTGATGGCACAACCTGGATACTCCGTGTGTTTTGCAGCTTGTCAGTGGTATACGGCTTGAGTCTGAAGCCAGTGATTGTTTGCAGCGGTCACATGAGGTACCTGGGCTGTGATGTCTGCAGCCATTGTAAATAGAAACATCAGGGAATGGAACACTAGAGCTGGCAGGTGGAAGAAAGATGAGATTTATAGTTTATTAAAGGGATTGTCCACACAAAAGAGCATTACCTGGAGACGAGATTCTGTAAAAATAACAAAATAAATTGTATTCACACCTACTGTCAACCCTCCTGGATCCAGCGCCGGCCGTCCTGTGCCAGCATTATGTCACCATTCTATGGGAGACAGGACCGCTGCAGCTTGTGATACCTGCAGTTCAAGTCACCTGGCCGCTGCAGCCGATCACAAACTGCAGAGGTCCTGTGTCTGGTAGAACAGTGACATAATTATCGCTGGGACAGACCACAGGACAGCAGGCGTTAGATCCAGGAGGTGACAGCAGGGGTAAATAATTTATTTTGTTAGTTTTACAAAATGTAATTATTAGATTATTAGATTCTTTTGCCAGGCAATTTCTTTACAGTACATGTATTTCACACAACTCCTTTAAAAGGGAACTTGATAGCGGATACCCATGAGCCGTGGGCAGCCTGTACCAGGCAGTGGCTGTATGATCACAGACAGGCATCTCTGACCCTAAATTGCTGCAGAGATTCAGAGAAAAACATTAATATATGTCAGGGACTGAGCCACATGAAATACTAGTCGGACAGATGTGATGTGTGATTCATGCTGCTAATCCACAGGTGACATGTATCCGCTGACAGGACCCTTGTAAGCAGCGTTCTATACCACCGGAGGGTATAGCAGAGAAACAGAGGAAATACAACAAAAAACAGCCGCATCATAGGCATAATAAAATGTCTCACTAAATTGTTTACTGATGGAATATGTGTATTTGCATGTAGTGTCATAATATACTCACCTACCGCCGCTCTCTCCGGTGACCAGCGCTGTTCTGCTCCTGTTTTCACTGACGTCATCGCTCTCCAGTGTCCAGCGCTGTTCTGCTCCTCTTCTCAATGACGTCACTGCCCCTCTCTCTGGTGTCGAGCGCTGTTCTGCTTTTCTCAGTGATGTCACCGCTCTCCAGTATCTCTAGTGTCTAACACGGTCTTGTTCCTCTTCTCAGTGATGTCACCGCCGCTCTCTGGTGTCCAGTGCTGTTCTGCTCCTTTTCTCAGTGACGTCCCCACTCTCTCAAGCATCTCCGTGTTAGCAGAAAGCTGCTCTATAGGCTTTAATTGTTAAAGACATCTGGCTCAGGGTGTAGTGTGACCCAAGATACTACAGAGCGGTGATTGCACTCAGGAAAGTAGAAGATTGGCAGTAGGTGAGTATATAAATACACTCACACTCAATTACTTGCACAGACACACACTATCTGTAAAAAAGTGAGTAGATAGACAGATAATAGATTGGATAAACAGATAATATATAAATAGACACAGATAGAGGGATAGATAATAGTTTAGATACACAGATAATAGATAGATCATAGATAGAGATGTGATAAATGGATACAGGGATATATATATATATATATATATATATTAGATACACAGATAATATGATATATAAACAAGAAAAAACAAAATCACTGATCTCGGGGAGACCAGCCAGAGAAAACACTGCCGGCAGCCAACGAGGGTGCTCAACACAGTGAAATCCTAGGTGCATTGCCCCTTGGGAAATATGTATCTTGGCTAGGTCCTTCTCGGAGGGATATCTGGCTAGTTTCTGTGTCGAGACTCCTAACAGAGGCTCCACGGACTTTTCAATATGATATATAGACACACATTACTCGTGGACTCACCCTCTCTGCAGATGATTGCACATTGTGCCCAGGACAGCAGGTTCTTCTCTGGAGTTGGTTCTCCCATCTTCTCTGTGGTGCAGCCTCCCCTCCACCTGAAGCTTAACTGCTGTAATCTCTTGAAATAATTCCAGTGCAGGAGGGGAACCAGCTCAGGGATGAGGGGGGCAGGGAGCCATGGTTGTATATTGAGGCCTCTTCTCTGCTGGGGACGGAGCTGGTGGGTGGAGCCTCCTCTTTGGTGCTGACAAATGACGTCACCCTCTGCTCGCCGGACAGCAGCTTCTGCAGACATGAATTCTCCCTCCTGCAGGCCCTAACAGGTGAGGGAAGGGGCCAGTGTCAGCTCTGCATAATTATACGGGTTCAGCTGATCGAGCCCCCTGCTTCTCCTGTTAGTGTTCAAGTTCCGCTGGCAAAGAAAGTCTCCATAGGTTTTCAAGATCTCGGGAGCCCCCTCCCGCTCGGTGCCCTTGTGCCATTGCACCGGCAGTATGTCCGCCAGTGGCCCACTGCCTGTTGTAAAGTGCAATCCTTATCTAGCAGCAGAGATTCCAAGACTGACTATAGGAAATAGGGGGAGCACATTTTTGTCTTTTAAGGCCGTTCTTTTGTCTGTCAAACTAAATACAGGCATCACGTAATATCAGGTTATCAGTTCAGGTCATTAAAGCCATTGGACAATGGCAGGAACAATTATGCAGGGAAGCAAGGGAAAGGTGCTATAGTGCTTGCAAAATGCTAATAAATGAAGGCCTGCTCAAAAAAAAAAAAAATGGATGACAAATTACAGATTATGGGAATTGCTACAGTTCCTGAACATATTTAACAGGGAGGTGCACCAAAAAGGTTTTAACTTTTTGTGGTGGATGAAAGGTAAAGGACAGCAAGAGGTTGGGGCTGAGATACAGATTTCAGCCTTGTATTATTTATTAGGATGTGTGCTGCTTCCATACAATTAAGATTTTATCATCAGGAGATTATCATTGCTTGGACATGGCACATGAGCCCTAGTCCAACCACACCCCCTTCTCTGATAAGCAGCTCGCTATCAATAGACAATATACATATAAAGCGGAAGTGTGGGTGGGGTTAGCTTTCTGTGCTCTGCAACATCTAAGAACTCTGTCATGATGTATGTAGTTTTCCAAGGGATCCCCGTCACCAGCAGCGGTAGTGCCCATCTTCACTACGACCTGTGGGTGGTGTCACGGACTAAATCCCCCAAACCAACCACCCTTTTCACTCACAGGCGAGGAGCGCCGCTCGAGTCCCCGGATCCGGCCCACCGCTCGAGCCACCGAGCAGCCGCAGCAGTGCCGGACCCGAGCATTAGCAAGCGCGCGGCGCGCGGCGTCCTCCCCACCCGCGACAGGAGCATGCATGTTAGTGGGTGGCATACAGGTTACTAGGATCAATGGGGACATACACATTACTGAGGCAGGTGGGAGGCTTACACATTACTGGAGACAGTGGGTGGCATCCGAATTACTGGGGTCAGTGAGTGGAATACACATTGCTGGGGCCGCTACGCGGCATAGACAATACTGAGGTCAGTGAGGGGCATACACATTACTTGGGGCCAGTGGGTGGCATACACATTACTGGCATCAGTGGGTGGCATACACATTATTAGGGCCAATGGGGTTATTACACATTACTGGAGTCAGTGGGTGGCATACACATTACTGAGGGACGCTGGAGACATACACATTACTGGGAGATGATGGGGCCTGAGAGGAATACATATTACTTTGGGGATGCAGGGGGGCATACACATTCTGGGGGACGCTGAGGGCCTGGGTGGCATACACATTCTGGTAGACACTGGGTTCCTGGGGGCATAAATACTGGCCCCCAGGAACCAGTAGAACCAGTCTACAGGGGATGGGCGAGGGTACAATGGACAGAGCTGGTTGTGCAGTGGTGTACTGGTGTTAGGGTTATTGTAGGTTGTAGGCTTGTTAGAAGAGGTGGGTCTTCAGGTTCCTTTTGAAGGTTTCCATGGTAGGTGAAAGTCTGATATGCGGGTAGAGTGTTTCAGAGTATGGGGGAGATATGGGAGAAATCTTGTATGCGATTCTGGGGAGAGGAGATAAGAGAGGGGAAGAGAAGGATGTCTTGTGAGAATATGAGGTTGCGTGTAGGTACGTATCGGGAGACTAGGTCAGAGATTTATAGAGGAGACAGGTTGTGGATGACTTTGTATGTCATGGTTAGTGTTTTGACCTGAAGTCTTTGGGCAATGGGAAGCCAGTGGAGAGATTGGCAGAGGGAAGAGGCTGGTGAATAGTGAGGGGAGAGGTGGATAAATCAGGCCACAGAGTGTAGGATAGATTGGAGGGGTGCCAAAGTGTTGGAAGGGAGGCCACAGAGCAGGAGGTTTCAGTAGTCGAGGATGGAGATGATGAGGGCATACACTAGTGTTTTTGCTCATTCTTGGTTAAGGAATGCATGAATCCGTAAGATATTTTGAGTTGTAGTCGGCATGAGGTGAAGAGGGCTTGGATATGTGGCTTGAAGGAAAGAACAAAGTTGTGGGTTATTTCGAGATAACGAGTTTGCGAGACTGGGGAGCGTGAGCAGTCATCAACTTTGATGGATAGGCTTGTTGGAGGGGTTGAGAGAGGAGAAAAGATAATGAATTCGGTTTTCTCCATGTTAATCTTATGGATTGCGCAGAGAAGAAAGATGAAATAGCAGACAGAGATTGTGGAATTTTGATTAGTATGGTGGAGATGTTGGGTCTAGAGAGGTAGATCTGCGTATCATCAGCGTAGAGATGATACTGAAAGCCGTGGGACTCTTTGAGATGGCCCAGGCCGAAGGTGTAAATGGAAAAGTGGAGGGGTCCAAGAACAGAACCTTGGGGAACACGAACAGATAAGGTGTGAGATGAGGAAGTGGGGTGACAGTGGGAGACGCTGAAAGTTCGGTCTGTTAGGAATGAAGAGATCCAAGATAGGAATCCTGGTGTTTTTTAATTAAGGTTTGAAGATACAAATCAACCCAGGCACTGAGTCTCTCGCTGAGAGACCCAATGCCTGAGACGATGGGACATAAAGGTGGAGGAAATATGTCCTTATGAACTTTATGTTTTCTTTTTTTCTATGGACTTCTATCATCCATGACTTGGTGGGATTAGCTTGAAGCCTCCAACTGAATTACAGTGGGCCACCATGCTACAATGGTGAGTGCGATTTTTTTTTTTTCAATTGAATACTGTACTGTATTTTTATATTAAAGATTTGTTCCTTTTGCAGATTTCTGCCTTTGCACAGTATAAGCAGAAACATGTCAATCAGTGGTGTGGGTGGGTTATAAAGAGCTCATTGGTAATAAAAGTAATAGAGCTGCAGCAGATAACAGTGATTTATCAAAACTATAGCAAGAAGCCCAGAATCTTTATTAACCAGGAAGGTGGTGGGCGATGGGCATTATTTGGCGACAGGGTGGCAGAGAAAAAAAAGAAAACCTGAATTAGTGAAACAGCGTCAATTGGAATAAGTACTCAGTTTTAATTAAAAAATCTGGATGGGGTTGAGCCTAAGTTACCTACAGTTAGGTCCATATATATTTGTAGAGAGACAATTCAGATGCAGTTGACGTTCAGACTTTCAACTTTAATTCAGTGGGTTGTACAAAATGATTGTATAAACATGTGAGGAACTAAAGCATTTTGTAAACTCCATCCCTTCATTTCAGGGGCTCAAAAGTAATTGGACAAATTAAATATTTGGAAATAAAATGTTAATTTCTAATACTTGGTTGAAAACCCTTTGTTGGCAATGACTGCCTGAAGTCTTGAACTCATGGCCATCATCAGACGCTGTGTTTCCTCCTTTTTAATGCTCTCCCGGCTTTTACTGCAGCGATTTTCAGTCGCTGTTTGTTTGTGGGCCTTTCTGTCTGAAGTTTAGTCTTTAACAATTAATATGCGGCTCTATTGGGTTGAGATCAGGTGATGACTCGGCCATTCAAGAATATTCCACTTCTTTGCTTTAATAAACTCCTGGGTTGCTTTGGCTTTACGTTTTGGGACATTGTCCATCTGTATTATGAAACGCTGACCAATCAGTTTGGCTGCATTTGGCTGGAATTGAGCACACAGTATGTCTCTGATAATGTTTTGATTTGTTTTTTTTTCAACAAAGTCCAATCTCTCCTTCTTATTCTTGAGGCTTACAAGTGTCTTGCTCCGTGCAGTGACCCCTCTGCATTTTCTTTCTCGCAGTCTTCTCTTTATGGTAGATTTGGATATTGATACACCTACTTCCTGGAGAGTGTTGTTCACTTGGTTGGATGTTGTGAAGGGGTTTGTCTTCACCTTGGTAATTATTCTGCGATCATCCACCACTGTTGTCTTCTGTGGGCGTCCAGGTCTTTTTGCAATATTGAGATCACCAGTGCTTACCATCTTTCTCAGGATGTACCAAACTATAAATTTAGCCAATCCTAATATTGTAGCAATTTCTTGGATCGTTTTTTTCTGTTTTCTATGAGGCCCGCAACACACATCCGTGCCTCCGGTACGTGTTTGGTATGTTTTTGCACGGACCGGAGACACGGAGACACGGAGACCCATGTTATTCTATGGGTGATGGCACACACGCGTAAAATCACATGGAACGTGTGTCCGTGTGATAAGTACGTGTGTGCGTTTTCCCGCACGGACAACGTGTCCGTTTTTGGCGGTCAGCACGCAGGCACAGACCCGCTAAATCAATGGGTCCGTGCCTGCATGGACGACACACAGAGCATGTCCGTGTTCAGCACGTTTCGTCCGTGTGCGTTTGTAAACGAGCGATCTATTTATTTATTTTTTTTTTATTAAAGTCAGTCTACTTACCTTTTTTTCTGCTGTTCTCAGTCATACTTACATTGGCGCTCGGTCGTTTTCTTCCCCCAGCTCATACTTACCAATCCCCGATCACCAGCGCAGCGAGGAACAGCTGTGCCGAAAATATACGGCTTCAAGTCATTTGAAAATGCCGGCCGCTCATTAATCAATCTATCCCCCGCCCACAGGTGCCTATGATTGGTTGCAGTTACACACGCCCCCATGTTGAGTGACAGCTGTCTCACTGCACCCAATCACAGCACCGGTGGGCGGGTATATACTGTGCAGTGAAATAAATAAATAATTAAATAAAAAACGGCGTGCGGTTCCCCCCAATTTTGATACCAGCCAAGATAAAGCCATACGGCTGAAGGCTGGTATTTTCAGGATGGGGAGCCCCACGTTATGGGTAGCCCCCCAGCCTAACAATATCAGCCAGCAGCCACCCAGAATTACCGCATACAATAGATGCGACAGGTCTGGGACTCTACCCGGCTCTTCCCGATTTGCCCTGGTGCGTTGGCAATCGGGTTAATAAGGAGTTATTGGCAGCCCATAGCTGCCAATAAGTCCAAGATTAATCATTGCAGGCGTCCATGACACACCCCCAATGATTAACCTGCAAGTTAAAGTAAATAAACACACACAGTGAAAAAATCCTTTTATTTGAAATAAAAAACAATAACAAATTCCCTCATTCACCAATTTATTATGCCCCAAATACCCATCCATGTCCGGCGTAATCCACGGAGGTCCCGCATCGCTTCCAGCTCTGCTACATGAAGGTGACAGGAGCTGCAGAAGAACACCGCCGCTCCTGTCACCTCCATGCAGCAACTGAGGTGAGTAGCGCGATCAGCTGAGCTGTCACTCAGGTTACTCGCAGCCACTACTGGATCCTCCAACTGTGACAGCAAGTCGCCCGAGTGACAGCGACGAAGTCACAGGTGAGTTGCGGTCTCGGGTGGAGGATCCAGCTAGCCGCGGGTAACCTGAGTGACGTCAGCGCTAAGCGCGCTGCTCACTTCAGTCACTCAGGGGATTAGCGGTCACCGGTGAGTCCTTCACGGGTGACCGCTAATCAGTACGCGACACCCAGACAGAGCCGCGGTATGAGGATGAAGTCAGGTGGAGTTCACCCGAGTTCATTCTCATCGTGCAACTCTGTCTGCTGTCAGTGGGTATGTATCAAACGACATTTTACCACACACACGGACATTTCACACGAACATTTCACGTACACA
This sequence comes from Anomaloglossus baeobatrachus, assembly GCF_048569485.1. Taxonomy (NCBI): domain Eukaryota; kingdom Metazoa; phylum Chordata; class Amphibia; order Anura; family Aromobatidae; genus Anomaloglossus; species Anomaloglossus baeobatrachus. Next base: position 273,930,687 of record NC_134357.1, on the reverse strand, counting down.
TACACCGACATTCCACACGCACACACGGACATTCCACACGCACACACGGATAGCATACGCCATCATACGGATGTCATACGTACCGGAGAAACGCCCAAAAAAACCCGGAACACGGACCCGAAAAACGGACCGTGTCACACGTACGTTTTTTATGCGGAAGTGTGTTTTTGGCCTGAAGGATGGCTTGTAGTGATGAGCGAGTACTAAAAAGCTCGGGTGCTCGAGGCTCGGGCCGAGCATCCCAAGATACTCGTGTACTCGGCCCGAGCACCGAGCCCAATGTTATCCTATGGGAGACCCGAGTATTTTTATGAAATCACCCCCGGCAGCATGTAGAAACCCTAAAAATGTCACAAAAGTCTCAGAAGAGTGCTCAAATGACATGGCAACAGCATGGGGAAGATCCCTTGAAGTATTTATCACTCAAAAGTCACAGCTGTGAACAATTTTGTCCGCGTTTTACGCTATTTTTACGGACTCACCAGAAAACCTTCCAAAATGACACCAAAATGAATTTTCATGGCGGAAATGTTAAGGGCACATACCCAATAGTGAGATAGAGCTGGTGTATGTTACTTTTGGAGATTACATGAAAGATTTTACGTGAAAACATTGTGTGGCACTTCGATGTCCCTGAGAAGAGACGTACATGAAGGCCTCTTGAGTCTAATGTGCCCATTTTGAGGAAGTGGGTCTATTGTAGTATAGCCCTTTGGCAGGGCAGCCAAAAATTGGGAGGCTCCACGTTGTCCCTGGATAGAGACGTGCATGAGGGCCTGTAAACCTGAAGTGCCCATTGTAAGGAAGTGGGTCTATTGTAGTATAGCCCTTTGGCAGGGCAGCCAAAAATTGGGAGGCTCCACATTGTCCCTGGATAGAGACGTGCATGAGGGCCTGTAAACCTGAAGTGCCCATTGTAAGGAAGTGGGTCTATTGTAGTATAGCCCTTTGGCAGGGCAGCCAAAAATTGGGAGGCTCCACGTTGTCTCTGGATAGAGACGTGCATGAGGGCCTGTAAACCTGAAGTGCCCATTGTAAGGAAGTGGGTCTATTGTAGTATAGCCCTTTGGCAGGGCAGCCAAAAATTGGGAGGCTCCACATTGTCCCTGGATAGAGACGTGCATGAGGGCCTGTAAACCTGAAGTGTCCATTGTCAGGAAGTGGGTCTATTGTAATATAGCCCTTAGGCAGGGCAGCCAAAAATTGGGAGGCTCCACATTGTCCCTGGATAGAGACGAGCATGAGGGCCTCAAAACATTGTTCCCTTTGCAAAGGAGCGGGTCTCCTGTCGTTGTAATGTCCATTCTGAAAGAATGGGCGAAAAAATTTACCACTTGGGGTATACCTGAAACAAAGGCCTAACTATTGTAACGGTCATCATGGTGGCGCATGAGGAGGAGGAGCAGTCCAGCGATTATCCAAAGTCCAGAAGTGTGTACGCATGGGTGAGTGGAGGTACATGGCAAATTCCCGTTACAAACTTTAAATTCCGCTCTCATTTGCTGGTGGTGTGGTGAAGTCTGGCCCAATCCAACCCTTGTTCATCTTGATCAGAGTCAGCCTGTCAGCATTTTCAGTTGACAGGCGGGTGCGTTTATCTGTAATGATTCCACCTGCGGCACTAAAAACACGCTCTGACAAAACGCTAGCGGCAGGGCAGGCCAGGACTTCCAAGGCGTAGAGAGCCAATTCATGCCACGTGTCCACCTTGGATACCCAATAATTGTAAGGCACAGAGGAATGTCGGAGTACAGTTGTTCGATCTGCAAGGTACTCCTTGAGCATCTGGGCAAACTTAGGATTTCTTGTGGCACTACCCCGCACCTCAGGGGCTGTGGTACGTGAGGGGCTGAGAAAACTGTCCCACATCTTAAAGACTGTTCCCCTACCTCTGGCGGACTGGACTTGTGCCCCTCTCGGCTGTACGCCTTGGTTGTCCACTGATTCCTGACCTATGCCGCTAGCGTTTTGTGAGGGGAATGCTTTGCCTACTTCCGTGACTATGGCCTTCCGGAACTGCTGCATTTTGGCTGACCTCTCCGCCTCGGGAATAAGAGACATAAAGTTCTCCTTGTAGCGTGGGTCTAACAGTGTTACCAACCAGTAATGATTGTCGGCCAAGATGTTCTTAACGCGAGGGTCACGAGACAGGCAGCTTACCATAAAGTCAGCCATGTGCGCCAGACTCTTAACAGCCAGTACTTCAGTATCCTGACCAACACGATGACTGAACATGCTGTCCTCCTCCTCCTCCTCCTCCTCCTCCTCATCTACCCTGTCCTCTGGCCAGCCACGCTGAACCGAGGATATGACTGGTGTGCATGTCATATCCTCAATTTGGCCGGAGAGTTGCTCCATGTCTTCATCCTCCTACTCATCATAGTCCTCCACTGCACGTTGTGATGAGACGAGGCTGGGCTGTGTGTTATCACCCACACCCACTACTGTTTCTTGCTCCAACTCATCGCGCTCCGCCTGCAATGCATCATGTTTGTTTTTGAGCAGAGACCGTTTTAGAAGGCAGAGAAGCGGTATGGTGACGCTAATAATGGCGTCATCACCACTCACCATCTTGGTGGAGTCCTCAAAGTTTTGGAGGATGGTACATAGGTCGGACATCCATCTCCACTCCTCAGGTGTTATGTGTGGAGTTTGACCCATTTCCCGACGGCTTAGGTGATGCAGGTACTCAACAACCGCCCTCTTCTGCTCACATATCCTGACCAACATGTGCAGAGTTGAATTCCAACGCGTGGGGACATCACACAGCAGTCTGTGAGCCGGAAGATGCAAACGGCGCTGAAAGCCGGCAAGGCCGGCTGAAGCAGTAGGTGACTTTCGAAAATGTGCAGACAGGCGGCGAACTTTTACCAGCAGATCAGACAGCTCTGGGTATGACTTTAGAAACCGCTGAACCACGAGGTTGAGCACATGGGCCACGCATGGAACATGTGTCAGCTGGCCTCGCCTCAAAGCCGCCACCAGGTTCCGGCCATTGTCACACACGACCTTTCCTGGCTTTAGGTTCAGAGGTGTGAGCCAGTGATCTGCCTGCTGTTTCAGAGCTGTCCACACCTCTTCTGCATTGTGGGGTTTGTCACCTATGCAGATTTGCTTCAGCACAGCCTGTTGCCGCTTCGCCGAGGCAGTGCTGCAGTGCTTCCAGCTTGGGACTGGTGTGGAGGGTAAAGTGGATGAGGATGCGCAGGAGGAGGAGGAGGCTGAAGAGCATGACATTCTGGAGCTGTAGAGTGTGGGTGAAACCCTGACTGAGGTAGGGCCTGCAAACCTTGGTGTGGGAAGGACGTGTTCCGTCCCTCGCTCAGACTGGGTCTCAGCTTCCACAATATTAACCCAGTGTGCCGTCAATGAGATGTAGCGGCCTTGCCCACAAGCACTTGTCCACGTGTCTGTGGTTAGGTGGACTTTGGGTGAAACAGCGTTGTTCAGGGCACGTGTGATGTTTTGTGACACGTGGTTATGCAATGCGGGGACGGCACACCGGGAGAAATAGTGGCGGCTGGGGACCGAGTAACGTGGGACAGCTGCCGCCATCAGGTTGCGGAATGCTTCTGTCTCCACCAGCCTAAAAAGCAACATTTCCAGCACAAGCAGTCGCGAAATGTTAGCATTTAGAACTGTGGCATGTGGGGCGTTGGCAGTGTATTTGTGCCTGCGTTCAAAGGTTTGCTGAATGGATAACTGAACGCTGCGCTGGGACAAAGACGTGCTTGATGATGGTGTTATTTCTGCGTAGGCAACTGCAGGTGCAGGACCGGAGGAGGCTTGTTCGCAGGCAGCATGGACAGGGGATTGGCTCGCATGCACAACATGCGAAGACGTAGCAGTGACATCAGCAAGCACTGCTCCTCGACTCTGTTGTACTTCCCACAAAGTCGGGTGCTTGGCTGACATGTGGCTGATCATGCTGGTGGTGGTCAGGCTGCTAGTTTTGGTACCCCTGCTGATGCTGGCACGGCAGGTGTTGCAAATGGCCTTTTTAGAATCATCTGGAGCCAACTTAAAAAACTGCCAGACTCGGGAAGACCTAACATTTGTACAGGCACCTTGTTGCCTGACTTCTGCCTGGAGCCACCACCCTGCTTCTTACTGCCTGTTGGGATGCTACGCCTCCCTTCCCCTGTGCACTGCTGTCCTCGCTCTGCATATCCTCCTGCCAGGTTGGGTCAGTTACTGGATCATCCACCACGTCATCTTCCTCTTCCGCACCCTGCTCCTCCTCCTGACTTCCTGACAATTGTGTCTCATCATCGTCCACCCCTTGTTGAGACACGTTGCCAACTTCGTGAGAACGTGGCTGCTCAAATATTTGGGCATCTGTACATACGATCTCCTCATGACCCACTTCAACATGAGCTGGCGAGAGGCCAGAATGTGCGAATGGAAACGTGAACAGCTCTTCCGAGTGTCCAAGTGTGGGATCAGTAATGTCCGAGGACGTGTACTCTGCCTGGTGGTAGGAAGGAGGATCAGGTTCTGAAATGTGCGGTGCAGTATCACGGCTACTGACACTTGACCGTGTGGAAGACAGAGTGTTTGTGGTGGTGCCAATCTGACTGGAAGCATTATCCGCTATCCAACTAACAACCTGTTGACAGTGGTCTTGGTTCAAGAGCGGTGTACTGCTGCGGTCCCCAAGAATTTGGGACAGGACGTGCGAGCGGGTAGAGGTGGCCCTTTGTTGTGGCGAAATTAGAGCTTGCCCACGACCTCGGCCTCTGCCTGCACCACCATCACGTCCACTTCCTTGTTCGTTGCCAACGCCCTTGCGCATTTTGCAATGCTGTGCTGACGTGTATTCACTAGACTTGTGCGTTATATCCAAGTTTGTGCAAAACGTGCACAAGTGCACCTGTACGCTGCCACCGACAGGCACACACGTGCGGTTTTTAAATGCAAGCACGGACGCACTAAGAACCTAACAGGTTTTTAGGAGCGACAATTACTGAGAAGTTTGACACTATCAGACACTGCTGACTGACGTGTATTATTCACTAGACTTGTGCGTTATATAATAGTTTGTGCAAAACGTGCACCTGTACGCTGCAACCGACAGGCACACACGTGCGTTTTTAAATGCAAGCACGGACGCACTAAGAACCTAACAGGATTTTAGGAGCGACAATTACTGAGAAGTCTGACACTATCAGACACTGCTGACTGATGTGTATTATTCACTAGACTTGTGCGTTATATAATAGTTTGTGCAAAACGTGCACCTGTACGCTGCCACCGACAGGCACACACGTGCGGTTTTTAAATGCAAGCACGGACGCACTAAGAACCTAACAGGTTTTTAGGAGCGACAATTACTGAGAAGTCTGACACTATCAGACACTGCTGACTGACGTGTATTATTCACTAGACTTGTGCATTATATAATAGTTTGTGCAAAACGTGCACCTGTACGCTGCCACCGACAGGCACACACGTGCGGTTTTTAAATGCAAGCACGGACGCACTAAGAACCTAACAGGTTTTTAGGAGCGACAATTACTGAGAAGTCTGACACTATCAGACACTGCTGACTGACGTGTATTATTCACTAGACTTGTGCGTTATATAATAGTTTGTGCAAAACGTGCACCTGTACGCTGCCACCGACAGGCACACACGTGCGGTTTTTAAATGCAAGCACGGACGCACTAAGAACCTAACAGGTTTTTAGGAGCGACAATTACTGAGAAGTCTGACACTATCAGGACTGTTTTAGACTGTGTACACCAGCCCCAGATATGATGAAGGCTGGTATACGGTCACCACTAGGAATGGCTATATACCCTGCCTGCCTGCCTGCCTGTATACTGCTACTATAGTCCTGACAAGGACTCTTCTGGTCACTAGCCTGTACTCCGACCTGGCTATACCCTGCCTGCCTGTATACAACTATAATAGTCCTGAGAAGGACTTCTGGTCACACTGTTTGCAGCCCTGCTACGGAAATAACTATAAAGGGCCGCAAACCTTTCCCTGAAGCAGCAACACTCTCCCTGCACTGACTGTCTGGATGGCTGTGAGCAGAGCACAGCGCGCCCGCCGGTATAAAGGCTCGGTCACGCTGTGCAGGCCGGCCAATCACTGCAATTCCACAACTAACAGGGCTGTGGCATTGCAGTGGTCTGCCAGCCAATCCCTGCATGAGGGCTGGCTCTCAAATGAGCGCCAACATGCAGGGATGAAGACCACGAGTACAGCACGAGTATCGCAAGATTACTCGGTCCCTGCCGAGTAGCCCGAGTACAGTGATACTCGTGCGAGTACCGAGTAGTAACAAGCATACTCGCTCATCACTAATGGCTTATTTCCCCTACATGAAGAGCTCCTTTAACCGCATGTTTTACTTTTCAGCCAAAACTTCAAAATGCAAGCACCATACCTCAAATCAATTCCAGGCCTTTTATATTCTTAATTGAGAATGAAATAAAAAATGAATTGCCCACACCGGCTCATGAAATAGCCTGAGAGTCAATTGTCCAATTACTTTTGGGCCCTTTAAAACCCGAGTGGCACATGTAAAGGAGCTGAAATGCCTAAACCAGTCATCCAATTCTAATGTGATATCCTCAAATAAAAGCTTTCGCTTTTGCCAACCTATTTTTAGGTTGGTGGGAAGCATTATGGGTGCATAGACTGGACCAATTTAAAACCCGAGTAACCCATTGGTCAAGATATATAGATGATGTCTTCTTTATCTGGAATGGGATGGAGGAAGAGTGTCAGGAATTCATAACAACGTTGAATGATAATGATCTCAACATCTATTTAACCTGCACTATATCATCCCTTAAGGTCAACTTTCTAGACTTGGAGATTATAAGAAACAATGACAAACTCACAACCAGCTCATGCCGGAAGACGACGGCAACAAACAGCCTGCTTCAATTTAACAGCTTACATCTGATACACACGAAGATTGTCGTACCAACAGGTCAGTTCCTCAGAACAAGATGAAACTGTACTGATGATGGGGTGTTTCGGTTACAGGCTAAAAAATCTAACCTATAGGTTTTGGGAACGCGGATACCCTAAAAATATGATCTCGAGGGCATTTCAGAGGGCCAATCAGGAGTCTCAAGCGTCATTGATCTTGACGAAGCCAAAAAAACAGGATCGGCAGGTGAGACTTATCACCACATATAACAATCAGTGGGATAAAATAAGAAACATTTTACAAAATCATTGGCCCATCCTGACCACAGATCTTCAGACATGTAATGTGGTCAGTGAATATCCCCTCTTAACTGCACGGAGGGCACCGAACCTGAGAGACCCTTTAATGATTAGCCACTTTGTGAAACCCCAAATAAAACTCAATAGGGGATACAATCCCGTAGGTTCCTACCCTTGTGGAGATTGCAATGTCTGCCAATGTATGCAGATAACCCGACACAAATTTTGTAACCTCCAGGACAATAAGGAACATGTACTAACAACATATGTTAACTGCAAATCGAAGAATGTCATCTATGCATTAATTTGTCCCTGCAATATGACATATGTGGGTCAAACATCACAGGAGTTGAGGAAAATAGTCCAAAAACATGTTTCCACTATTAACCTGGCAGCTTCGGACCAAAAGAAGGGTAAGTCTCTTACCCCTATAGCCACCCACTTTCTCCACCATCATAAGTCCAATCCTAGAGGGATACGTGTATTGGGGTTACAAAAGTTTAAGGGTAATGGAAGAGGGGGATCTTGCCACAAGTGGTTACTGCGGATGGAATCTAGATGGATTTTTAAATTAAATTCCATCACACCATTTGGATTAAATGAGGAACTTCTCTTTACAGGATTTCTGGGTTGAACATCGCATGTGCCAACTGTGATGATCTGTACCATCTGAAAATGCTGGGATATGACTGTCTGGATTAAGGAACCGGAAACGTTATGTGGACAATATGGTTCTTCTGGAGAAATTGAATGATAATGATCTCAACATCTATTTAACATGCACTATATCACCCCTTAAGGTCAACTTTCTAGACTTGGAGATTATAAGAAACAATGACAAACTCACAACCAGCTCATGCCGGAAGACGACGGCAACAAACAGCCTGCTTCAATTTAACAGCTTACATCTGATACACACGAAGATTGGCGTACCAACAGGTCAGTTCCTCAGAACAAGATGAAACTGTACTGATGATGGGGTGTTTCGGTTACAGGCTAAAAAATCTAACCTATAGGTTTCGGGAACGCGGATACCCTAAAAATATGATCTCGAGGGCATTTCAGAGGGCCAATCAGGAGTCTCAAGCGTCATTGATCTTGACGAAGCCAAAAAAACAGGATCGGCAGGTGAGACTTATCACCACATATAACAATCAGTGGGATAAAATAAGAAACATTTTACAAAATCATTGGCCCATCCTGACCACAGATCTTCAGACATGTAATGTGGTCAGTGAATATCCCCTCTTAACTGCACGGAGGGCACCGAACCTGAGAGACCCTTTAATGATTAGCCACTTTGTGAAACCCCAAATAAAACTCAATAGGGGATACAATCCCGTAGGTTCCTACCCTTGTGGAGATTGCAATGTCTGCCAATGTATGCAGATAACCCGACACACATTTTGTAACCTCCAGGACAATAAGGAACATGTACTAACAACATATGTTAACTGCAAATCGAAGAATGTCATCTATGCATTAATTTGTCCCTGCAATATGACATATGTGGGTCAAACATCACAGGAGTTGAGGAAAAGAGTCCAAAAACATGTTTCCACTATTAACCTGGCAGCTTCGGACCAAAAGAAGGGTAAGTCTCTTACCCCTATAGCCACCCACTTTCTCCACCATCATAAGTCCAATCCTAGAGGGATACGTGTATTGGGGTTACAAAAGTTTAAGGGTAATGGAAGAGGGGGATCTTGCCACAAGTGGTTACAGCGGATGGAATCTAGATGGGTTTTTAAATTAAATTCCATCACACCATTTGGATTAAATGAGGAACTTCTCTTTACAGGATTTCTGGGTTGAACAACGCATGTGCCAACTGTGATGATCTGTACCATCTGAAAATGCTGGGATATGACTGTCTGGATTAAGGAACCGGAAACGTTATGTGGACAATATGGTTCTTCTGGAGAAATTGAAAAAAACTCCTCGGTTTAATAAAATGGACTATATTTATGTATTTATCTGAATTTGGAGGCACGATGGGAGAAGAGGATAATGGAGGATATTGGCATAAGACACCATGCTTGGAAGATGAAGGGGAAGTATGCACCACTGGATTACAAACGCATAATGTGTTATATGCTGGACCCTGAACTCTAGCCTCTTAATCATAGTGTGTGGCAAGACCGTAATCACAGCATCTCATCTATTCTATTGGACAGTGCTGTGTGATGGTGCAAAATGCTGCACTTATTTGTCTGTAATATATGGCTGAACTATGTCCATTATGAAGACATCAGAATGGGATTATATGTCTAGACTCAATGGCCGTGCACTATGTAAAATTGTATTATGGATAGTATATGCGCTATATGTGGGCTCCACGGTGCATTCCCTTCCCTGGGCGAATGAGCACAAACACCTTAAATACCAACTACTTATAATGCTATGCTTGTGACTTATTTGCTTCTCCGTTTACTTACACTATTCTGACAGGCATACATGCTATGACCTTTCACTGTACTACGCATGCGCGCTCTATGGCCCTCCTCCTCCCCCTTCACTCACCCTGTCTCCATAACGACTATTGACGCTGACTCCGTGACGGGTAGGAGCGCATGCACGGCTCACGAGATCTCCTCGTATATGCCGGAACTTGATTTTGCTGAATAGATACCTGCGCAGCGTCTACCATGGGCTGGAGTTACCATGGCCGGCGGTATGCACACATGGAGCACTATTTGCTCCAACTGGTCCGGACCAGAGCACACAGGTGATTATTGGTCACATGTAATTATGTTTATATGCTATATAAGAGGATTGGGGATTGAATTGTGTACCACTATCTGTACGCGTGGGGCGTATGCCAGGGTCTCCACTGTTTGAAGTTGCTATATTCAGCTGGGTCTACCATCGGTCTGTATAGTATGTGCCTAGGGCTATCTTTTTCATCAGCTCTCTCCTATAATGGAGATGTGTGTTGACTCCTCACTTTAGGGAAACATACTATGGCCTGATACAATAGATGAATTGGTGACCCTTACTTCAACAGTACCACATTATTATTGGGATGTTGCGATTTACGTTGTTTTGCACAATTGGTTGACTGCAGTGCACATTCCCTGTATACTATTGTGATTTATGGAGATACCCAGGTGTGGGTTGTATGTTTTTAATTGTGTTTTAAATCCCTTTTGCAATTCAATAAAATCTTATTTATTTACACGATTTTAGGGTGTGCAGTATCTTTTTCCTTTCTTGACTCAAATAAAAGCTAAACGTCAGGACTTTATGACCATGTCCATTATATAACTGTAACTTGAATATGTTTCAGGAAACAGGTAAAAAAAAAATTGTGTCAGTGTCCAAATATATATGGACCTAACTGTATATTTAAAAAATCCCTTTAAATTTTGGTCCTTAGAACTGTATGGAAACAACACAGGATACATAAGTTACTTTTTTAATCCTTTTTTATTGTGTTTTCAATGTAAATCAACACGAATATTACTCAGTGATATAAGCAATAGGAACTATAAGTTGGTTTCATGGATAAATATTATGTCTTGAGCAGAAGGGATCAGATGTAGTAACCTGAGTCGCTGACGGAGACCTAAAGGGTTAATCCAACACTGCACCCAGGAGTAGATGAATGGAGGATGGCTGACTTGGAAAATGCTCAACTGGAAACCAGGAAAACACAATAGCATATATAACGTATGTATTACCAATAACATCTGTTAATTATATTAGAAAGAACAATCTTTAATATTTACTTAAAGTAGAAGAAATTCAATAAAATGATTGAAAATGATGATAACACTGAAAGGTGCTGCTTTCTGTAATGGTTTTGTCACTGTTTTCCGTACAAACTGGTTTATATGACCTGATAGTTATACCAGTATTTAATATATTATTCAGTTCATCATTGCCGATTTCTTGTTGCCATAATCAGTGACATAAATCATAAATTGTGCTCAATGAAAATGCAAAGAAAGATTAAACCAATTGGAAATTATAATAACAAGAACAATTTACAAAGAAGAGTGGTCATCGCAGATAGCCAATGTTTACCGTATCCCATATATAATAGTAATAGATACTTTATGTCTATAGGACATACAGGAATGGAAATCTTTCATCTTTTTGAGATCTGATGGATTACACCCACAGTATGTTCTGTAGTAGCAGACACAAATGGCCAGTTGGTGCAGATCTGCTGCTATAAGTAATAGTGGTGCCTTGTATTCTGCAAAACACCTGACATAGATTTATATAATTAAATCTCATCTAAAGTATATCCATAGTATAAATATGATTGGTCAGCTGCCGGTCACATGACCGGTGTGTTGCTGTGCAGCCAGGGCAGTTGGAATGTTTACATCGTCAGTGAGTGACAGTTGGATGTGACCAGCGATGGTGAAGGAGTTGTCTGCTGAGCACAGAGATAATATGGATGCAAAAGAAAAGAAGTTTAGGACAGAAGGAGGGAAGAGACGAAGATCTGCCTATGACCCATCTGATGATGAGAGGAAGTCTTCAGTCAAGAAGCCCAAACAATCTGTCCTGAAGAAGGAGGAAGAGATAGAGGCACATCGGAAGACGGGAGCCAAGAAGAGAGCAGCCGTCTTCAGCTCATCGGGGGACAAAGAAAAGTCTCCCAAAGTGAGCCAGGGAAGAAAACGGCAAAGGATTTCATCCGGGCAGAAAGCCATGGACATGAAGAAGGAAGAAGACTGCAGTAAAGCCAAGAAGAGAAGACTGGTCTTGGCAAGATCCATCAAGAAACCTGAACAAGTCCAGAAGAAAGAAGACTTGCAGGAAGACCAGCGAGGCTCAGGTAGATAATGTATTCCTAATTACCAAGAGAACTGTACAATTGTGAATGCTGTACATATGTTATGTCTAATGCTGCTTTGTTATCTAGGTGTAAAGACTGAGAAAACTCTTCTTTATTTTTAATGTACTGTATATGTGAAATGGCCAAACTAATGATGTAAATCACATGTTCTCATCTAATGTGTCCTGCTAAAATTATGATTAATGTAAATGTTCAGCACAAAGGTTTATAACCCTGTGGATCTTGTACTTGGCTCTCTCCAGCAGTTCCTTAGACAGTGAAGGGGGCGGTAATGTACATGTGTAATCATCACTTCATTTACAGCACCACTTCAGCGTTTTTTGTTTTTTATTCAGCGATGGAGTGGCGCTTTAAATATACTCCCCTACCTCCGTTCTTATACTCACTTTCCAGCAGCGTCAACTTTTACCGCTGTCGCTCCAGTCTTGTGGCGCCATCTTGTGCCCATAAATTATGACTGTCCGAAAGTAAGAAGTTACGTCAAAAGCGCTCAGTGCATCTCTATGAGAGCCAGAACAAGGCCAGATCATGGCTCTCATAGAGATGTATTGGAAAGTGACCTCTGGCGCGCTCTATGAAACACTGGAACAGCTGGTCACCTTTTGCCAGAGACAGACTGGAGCGATGCTGGAAAAGAATGAAGGTATCAGAAGATGAGTATCAGACCGGGGGCAGGAGACTTACATTGAAAGCACCACTGCAGAGGCCCAATAAAGAAAACAAAGCTCTATAGTGGTGCTGTAAAGGGAATATTGGTCCATCATTTTCAGGATTAGTAGGGGTCCACATAGTGGGACCAACAGCGATCAAACATTTTTCATATTTTTTACATTTTTTAACAATTGAATTTTTATTGAATTTACAAAGTTAAATTGACAGAATTACAAAATAAAGCAGAAAACAATTAAAATCAATGCAATACAGTTTTGGTAAAGAATTTATAGGCAACAGCGGATGAACTCAACTCTGAAGAGTTCACCTCATCTTTACATTTATACATCAGCCAAGACAAGACAGAACATTGATATAAAAGGGGAAGGAGCGGGGGGGGCGGGGGGGGGGTAAGAAGAAAATACCAAAGAACAGTGTCAGTCTGATAATTCTACATGAACTACTTTTGGTAACCAGATCTATTAACAATCACTCTGCCTCCCTATTACATAAACTTAACCCCAATATCCCCAACTGTTGTTGGAGATGTGGCAACTCTGGGGCAGACCTACCTCATCCATTTTTCATATATTTTAAAGATTGCTGATAAATGTTGTTTATGTGCCAAACCCTTTAACCTCTTCTGCCTGCATTCTGGGCTTTTACTTCTTAGGGCAAAATTACTTAACTGCTCATCTGTGCTGGGATCTGTAAGTGTGGAAAGGGTTCAGGAGCTAAGCCCCATTCACAGGGAGGTGCCAGCTGTGTTATACATCCGGTCTCTAGGGTGCTTTACATGCTGCAGTCTCACTAGCGAAATCACTAGCGTGCGTACCTGCCCCCATCGGCTGTGCGTCACGGGCAAATCGCTTCCCGTGGCGCACAACATCGCCTGCCTAGCGACGTCGCTGTGACCGGTGAACCGCCTCCTTTCTAAGGGGGCGGTTCGTGCGGCGTCACAGCGATGTCACTAAGCGGCCGCCCAATCGAAGCAGAGGGGTGGAGATGAGCGGGACGACCATCCCGCCCACCTCCTTCCTTCCCCGTTACCGGCGGCCGCAGGTAAGGTGATTTTCTTTGTTCCTGCGGTGTCCAACATAGCAATGTGTGCTGCCGCAGGAGCGACGAACAACATCGTACCTGCAGCAGCAACGATATTTGGGAACTGGACAGCGTGTCAACGATCAACGATAAGGTGAGTATTTGTGCTCGTTAGCGGTCGCTCGTAAGTGTCACACGCAACGACGTCGCTAACGAGGCCGGATGTGCGTCACAAATTCCGTGACCCCAACGACATTGCATTAGCAACGTCGTTGCATGTAAAGCGACCTTCTGTCTTACAGGGAGATGCCAGCTGTGTTATATAGCCAGCCTCTGTCTCTACAGGGAGATGCCAGCTGTGTTATACAGCCGGCCTTTGTCTCTACAGGGAGTTGCCAGCTGTGTTATACAGCCAGCCAATTTTTCTACAGGGAGGTGCCAGCTGTGTTATACAGCCAGCCTTTGTCTTTACAGTGTGATGCCAGCTGTGTTATACAGCCAACCTCTGACTGTAACAACAGCAATCACTGTTGTAAACCATCTGGATGGTGCTGTCAATCTCCCCCAAAAAATACAAGCTCTGAAACAGTTCCATTAACGGAAAAATAAAAATGTCAGAAAATAACAAAACAAACACCCATTTTTTTTTACAAATTTTTACTTAAATAAAAAACAAACTCCTCGCTAGTTTGGTATCACCATAATCGTAGTGACCTGGAGAATCTTCATCTCATAAGTTATTTTAATCATGTAATGAACTCCATAAAACCCCCAAACAATGGTGGGATTTCAATTTTTGTCACTATTTCATCTCACTTGGATTTTTTCCTATTATTCAGTACATTGTTTGATAAATTAAAAACTACAAATAACTGTGCAAAAATAAAGCTGCGTCACTGGAAAAGTAAAAGTTTTATGATTTTTGAAAGAAGACAAACAAAAAGTTACAAAAATTAAAACTTTCCTGGTCCTGAAGGGGTAAATGACCAAAGCAAATGTTGCAGTTTTTTCTATGAAATGACTTATCAGGTAAATGTAGGGATTGTGGCATCCCCATGAAACTGACATTGCTTGTCTTCCAGGAGACACATGGATATGTTATTGATCCATTATAGGCATTCTTCTCTATTTTGTTCTGTAATAATAGAGGAAACTGTTTTCTTTAATTTCATGTGTAACTTTATTTTTTTTCAATAAATAAAGTTTTTCCTTTTCTGCATCTCTGAATTTATTTCTGCATTTGTTCTCATTACATGGAGACTAAATAGTCTGATACATGTCAATTTTTCAGTCTATTTTATGGTGTAAAAGCGAACCTGTCATGTTGGGAAAAGCTATTTACCTGCAGATACAGGGTTAACCTGATGGTAAATAGTATTAGGCCACGTGCACATGTTGAGTAGTTGGTGAGCTTCTTACCTCAGTGTTTGTAAGCCAAAACCAGGAGAGGGTAAAAAAATGCAGAATTGGTGCTCGTGTCTCTATAATATACTTTTCCTCTGATTGGTCCATTCCTGATTTTGGCTCACACATATTGAGAGAAAAATCTCACCAAATCCTCAACATGTGCACGTGAAGCGACCGGAGGTAAGGCCGCGGGTGTGTGTGTATGCTCTATTCCAACAAAATTCCCATACTCAGATTTTACCGGTAGTAACATTTCTTTACTAGGAAACATATTTATAATACAATCAACTGAACTATCTGCACACATGAGTATAGGGAAGCCCCTGGACTTTCACTCCTTCCGGGTATGCAGCAAGAAAAAAACAGAAGGGAAAACAACAACAAAAAAATGGCGGCAACTTTCCCTAACTTTCCCTACAATCACGTACCAGTCTATCCCGAAAGAAGATGCCGCTCCCACGTCGCAGGCCTGGAGTCTCACGGTGATGGGTCCTGGTGCAGCGCTGAAGAAATGAAGCTCCTCGGTCTTTTCCTTCTTTTTCTCCTTCCCCCGCAGGTGACGGATTCTAAGTAGTCTTTTGGTTCCGGAGCACGCCGGGCAGAAGAAAGCAGGTGACAGTCCTTGCAATTACCCTCAGATGGCGGTGCTCGGCAGTCCGATTAACTCCCTGAAGAAAACAAAGTTCTGCAAACCGGGAGTGACAGAAACTGTTTCCACCGGGTGATTTCTTCCTGACTTTTGCGGCAAAACGAGCCCTCTCTTCAGGGAGACCACACGCAGGTCTCTCCTCACTGAGCTCCGGAGCTGAACAACCACTTCCCGCGTCTTTTCTTCCTGGCTTTCATACACTAGTTCCTGTGGGGAATTTCCCAACTCTGTGTTTGTCGTTGTACAGTCTGACGCTGCCCCCTTGTGGGCAATTGCTGGAACAGTATTCAAAGCCATTTCTACAGAAAGGATGCAGTCGGACTTGCTGACCCCATTACATACCCCCCCACTTAAAGGTTGGCAGTCCCTGTCAACTACCGTCGGTTCCCAGGCAGCGATGACTGCAGACGTTACAGGGGTAGGTTGAGAAGTGGGCCATACATACTGGTCCCTGTAAGACCGCCCGGGCGGGATCCCAGCAGTGGTGCGGTCAGTGCGTCTCAAGGGTCGGTTGTTCCCCACCCTGTCACTGTCTCTACACCCCACTCCAGTCAACGCTCCGGGGAAAGAACTGGGTTGTGTAGGGGGGTCACTGATCTCAGAGTCAAGGTGATCACTATGCCGGGAAACGTCTGTGACGTCAGTCGTGTTGGTAGTGTCACCCCCTCCGGGTACTGTGGTAGGGGAGTCAGGCTGGGATCGGCAGGGCCGCAACATATTTCGGTGCACAGTGCGGATGCTGTGATTGTCTTCACCCCGCACTCGGTATACATGCCCGTTGGGGTAGGGGCGTTCGATTACCCGGTAAATCTCAGTCTCCCACTTGGCTCGAAGTTTCCCTTGGGGCTTCTTGATACGGAGCAGGACCAGCTGTCCCAACTTCAAGGGTTGCTCTTGCACGGGGAGTGGATCAGCATGTATCTGGTCCCGGATTTGTTTGCTCACCAGTCGGTGCACCGTCTCCATCTTCTGTCGGTGAGCATTTAGCCAGGAGGGGTAGTTATGGCAGACGTCAACTCCAGGGCGAAATAGGTTCAGGTCATGGACCCCTTTTCCGGGGCGACCAAAGAGAAGGGTGTGTGGGGTGTAGCCAGTCACAGAGTGGACCTGGTTGTTGTAGGCCCATACTAAATCAGGAAGGAATTGAGGCCATTGGTCTCTCTTATCATCGGCCAAGGTGCGAATCAGCTGGAGTAGGGTCCGGTTGAAGCGTTCACATGCACCGTTCCCTTGTGGGTGGTAAGGAGTGGTCCTCGACTTCTGGATCCCATACATCTGGTGCAGCTCTTCGATGACTCGGCCCTCGAAACAAGCCCCCTGGTCGGAGTGCAACCTCTCCGGGCACCCGTAGACATGGATGAACTGTCGACAGATGGCCCGAGCAGCCGATTCAGCCGTCTGGTCTTTGGTAGCGACAGCGACAGCGAATTTTGTGAAGTGATCCACCATGACTAGACAATACTGATAGCCACTGCTCGCCGTCCCAACCAGCAGATAATCCACCATCAACAGCTCAAGGGGTCTGGATGTCCTAATTGTCTGAACAGGTGCACGCTGCTCGGAGGACTTGTGTAGTTCACAGGTGCGACAGGTCTGGCAGACGTCTTCAACCAGCTTGCGGAGCCCCGGACAATAGATAGACTGTTGAACCCACCGAAAGGTCTTGTCCATTCCGAAGTGTCCATTCCTAATGTGGGCCTGAGCCACCATCTCACGGGCCAATTGTTCAGGCACTACAACTTGTGTACATTCTTCCAGCATGTGTGACAAGAGAACCTTCCGGTATAGCACTCCTTCTCTCAGAATCAGCCGGTCCCACTGGCTGAGCAGGGTCAAGGTCCCAGTAGACAGTCGTGCCCGTATATCGGCGGGAGGCTTCTGCTGCCGTTTCACCCATTGTTTGAGTAGAGCCCAATCAGGGTTCTGGTCCTGAATCCTGCACCACTCCTGAGGTGGCAAGGCGACTCCCACCGGAGTTCCAGCTTCGCCCACAACGAACTGGCGATGATCCACCATCTGTTGGGCGAGCTTTGCAAAGTCAGGTGTCTCGTCCCCTTCTAATTCTTCATCCCGGTCTCGGTTGAGTAAGGGGTATGACACCCTAGACAGGCTGTCCGCATTTTGATTCTCAGCTCCAGCCCGATACTTGATCTTGTAATTGAACTTGGAGAGCCGAGCCATCCAACGCTGCTCCATGACTCCGAGCTTCGCATTTTCTAGATGGGCCAACGGGTTGTTATCGGTCAGGACTAGTACTTCGGTCCCCGTGAGGTACCCTGCAAATTTCTCCGCCATAGCCCACGTTAGGGCCAACAGCTCCAGCCGGAACGAGCTATAATTGGTGGGGTTCTTCTCGCCCTCATGTAGGGACCGACTGGCATAGGCTATGACCCGTTCCTTGCCGTCTTGGACCTGTGAAAGTACTGCCCCTAGACCCTGTAAACTGGCATCGGTGTGTAGTTGAAAGGGCAGGTTGTAGTCCGCATATGCCAGGATGGGGGGAGACGTTAAGGCACCCTTTAGGGCTTGGAAGGATTCTTCCTGACTGGGCCCCCAGCTGATGGGTCGTCCTCTGGGACTGTGGGTGGTCCCTCGAAGCAGATCATGCAAGGGTGCAGCAAGCTGGGCGAAGTTTTTGACGAACCGGCGGTAGTAGCCGGCCAACCCCAGGAAAGCCCTGACCTCTTTGACGTTTGTGGGCTGCGGCCAATCCCGTACGGCGGCTATCTTCTCTGAAGATGGCTGGACGCCTTCGGCTGAGATCCGGTGGCCCAGGTAATTAATCTCGGGCTGCAGGAGACGGCACTTGTTGGGTTTCAACTTCAGGCCATGTTCCCTCAACCTACTGAACACACGGCCCAGCTGCTGCAGGTGTTCTTCAAATGTGGCCGAATAGACTACAATGTCGTCCAGGTAGATGAGGGTGAAGTCGAAGTTGAAGTCTCCCAAGCAGCGCTCCATCAGCCGCTGGAAAGTCCCCGGCGCGTTGTTCAGACCAAAGGGCATCCGGTCAAACTCGTACAGGCCCATGGGTAAGATGAAAGCAGTCTTCTCTCTATCTTTCTCATGCATAGGTACCTGCCAATATCCGCTGGCCAGATCCAACGAGGAGAAGTATTTGGCTTTCTTCAGGGCTGTCAGGGATTCTTCGATCCTTGGCAGAGGGTACGAGTCCCGGATGGTGCAAGCATTCAAACGGCGGTAGTCCACACAGAATCTCAGGGATCCGTCCTTCTTCTTGACTAACACTACCGGCGCCGCCCAGGGGCTCTGGCTTTCCCGTACCACTCCCGCGTGTAGCATGGAATTCAGGAGATTTTTCACTTCTTGGTATTGCTGGGGAGGAATTTGGCGGTACCTTTCACGGATAGGAGCAGTGTCACCGGTGGGGATCTCGTGCTTGATACTGGTGGTGCACCCAAAGTCGGTGTCGTGCCGGGCAAAGGACGCCTGATGCTCTTGGAGTAGCTCTTCCACCTGAGATACCTCCCGTTTGGAGTATTGGGATACGTCCAACTGACACTTCTCTCGGAGTTCTCGCCCTACGTTGGTGTCACCCGCGACAGCGGCCATGGTAGAGACCGTCACTGTCCAATCTCCCTCTGTAGACGGTACAAACTGGAGGGGGCTCATAGGGTTCACCTCTTCGGTTAGAGCGTAGACTTGGCCGAGCTGTGTCCCGGCTTTTAGGTCAACGCTCACATTAGCCGTGTTGCCCAGCCTGACAGGAATTCTTCCCTTTCTCACTACTGCTAGAGTTCGAGCGACTAGTGGGTTCAGTTTCCCCTCCCTCGGGGAGCGCGGCTCAATCAGCACCTCCACGCCTTCAAACTGTCTCATGGTGCCAAGGGGTAGTGAGATAACTGTCTCTTTTCCAGCTGGTAAGGTGATCCTAGTATGGCGGGGTACGGTGACCGTGGCCAGCGGCAGCTGTTCTTCGGTCATTCGTTGGAGGTTGCAGGTCCGGACCACTTGTTGAAAGGCACGGCGGGTGGCCTTATGTGCGGTCACTCCTTGCCAGTACTTGGGCCCCTTCTTGGTAAACAACACCAGATTCAGGTCTTTCAAGATGTTCATCCCAATAATCATGGGCGTTTCTGGTTCAAAGCCTTCCCTGACCACGATTATCCCTCTCTTCCCGAGATCTTGGCCACAGATTTGGGTGTTCATCCAGGCAACTCCCGACACCGGAATGGGTAAATTATTGGCTGCTTTGATCTTGATGGCGGTATCAGGGTCATAGGCAACTCGCGGCTTTAGACATTCTTCGTAGAACTGCTCGGAGATAGTGGATACCTGAGACCCAGTATCCATTAACCCTTGTACGGCGATCCCTTCCAGTAATACTTCCAGGGTGGGGCTATTTGATGCAAGTTTGTTCCGTGGCTGGCTCTGTTTTCCTACACCCCTCTCTTTGGCATCCCCTGTCGAGTGAGCCTCTTTGACAGGGGCGTCTAGTTTAAAGGCGGCCTCTGTTGTGGGACCTGACTTGCTGGTCCTGGTAGATCGGACTGTGGAGGAGCTTGAGAGTTCTGGGGGCAACGGTTGGCTTTGTGGCGGGGATCGCCGCATGTCCAGCATCTTCCCATCGGCCGGCTGGGTTGTTGTCTCGCTTGCCGGCCCGCCTGTTGATCTAAGGTGAGCTGTAGCACCTGTTTCTGCAACTCTGCCACCATCTGTTTCAGTTCCTCCGTGTTGCTGTTCGGCGTCCCGATACCAGATATGGACCTGCAAGCCGCGGTATATGTCTGTGTCTCCACGACAGGTCCCCTTGAACGTTCTATAGCTTCTTGTTTGGCCTCAGCGAACGTAAAGGCCGGATTTATCCGGAGTAGATCTTGCAATGAGCGGTTAAGGTACGGGTCTCTCAATCCGGTCACAAACTGATCTCTCAATACCAGGTCACGGGTACCCATACTAGCTATCTGTTCTTCTTTTCTACAGGCTTGTTCTAGTAGCACTTGAAGGGCATTGGCATATTGAGGGATGTCCTCCGACTCGAGTTGCGTCCGCCGGAAAAACATATAGCGCAATGTTCCCGCATATGTGGTCGGTCCATAGGTGTTCTCCAGCACCCGCACTAAGTCATCCAACGTACGCTGGCCCCTAACCGTCTCCAGCCTGACTGTCGTCCACGCTTCCCCCTCTAATGTTAGCATGGCCATTTCTGCTAAGGTCTTAGGATCAGTGTTATACATTTCCCCCACTATCTTAAGTTGTTCAGTCCATTCAGTTACAGGATAGTTCCGTCCGTCAAACTTCCTCACCTGATTGACAATAGATGGCGGGGGAGCTGTCCGGTTATAAGTTACTACCGGGGGATGATTTTGTTGGTCACACATCCTGCCGACTACGCCACATGAAGCGACCGGAGGTAAGGCCGCGGGTGTGTGTGTATGCTCTATTCCAACAAAATTCCCATACTCAGATTTTACCGGTAGTAACATTTCTTTACTAGGAAACATATTTATAATACAATCAACTGAACTATCTGCACACATGAGTATAGGGAAGCCCCTGGACTTTCACTCCTTCCGGGTATGCAGCAAGAAAAAAACAGAAGGGAAAACAACAACAAAAAAATGGCGGCAACTTTCCCTAACTTTCCCTACAATCACGTACCAGTCTATCCCGAAAGAAGATGCCGCTCCCACGTCGCAGGCCTGGAGTCTCACGGTGATGGGTCCTGGTGCAGCGCTGAAGAAATGAAGCTCCTCGGTCTTTTCCTTCTTTTTCTCCTTCCCCCGCAGGTGACGGATTCTAAGTAGTCTTTTGGTTCCGGAGCACGCCGGGCAGAAGAAAGCAGGTGACAGTCCTTGCAATTACCCTCAGATGGCGGTGCTCGGCAGTCCGATTAACTCCCTGAAGAAAACAAAGTTCTGCAAACCGGGAGTGACAGAAACTGTTTCCACCGGGTGATTTCTTCCTGACTTTTGCGGCAAAACGAGCCCTCTCTTCAGGGAGACCACACGCAGGTCTCTCCTCACTGAGCTCCGGAGCTGAACAACCACTTCCCGCGTCTTTTCTTCCTGGCTTTCATACACTAGTTCCTGTGGGGAATTTCCCAACTCTGTGTTTGTCGTTGTACAGTCTGACGCTGCCCCCTTGTGGGCAATTGCTGGAACAGTATTCAAAGCCATTTCTACAGAAAGGATGCAGTCGGACTTGCTGACCCCATTACACACGTGGCCTTATAGCCTGGCCTGCCTACTTTAGTGAAAGTGCAGCTACAGGTGGAAAATTAGCTTATATCTTCCCTGCAGCCTCTTGCTTTCAGTCTTAGGGTCGGCGGAGGAAGCTGTAACAGTCAATGCATTCCAAACTGTGGCAGCGGCTCTAATTACTCTACAGCACATTGACTGACAGCCTCCTCTGCATAGAAACACTGCTTACACACACTGCAGAGTAAACTGCCAATCAATGTGTTGGGGAGTGATTACAGCTGCTGCTCACAGTCTACTGAGTGGTAACTGTAAGAGCTCTCAGTACCACCCCGATAATACCATAATAACAAAAAGCGAGCAGACGCAGGAAGAATGGAAGTAAATTTTCTCTCTGTAGCTGTTGCTCTAATAAGCTAATCCTGATCTTAAAAAGGTTGTCCAAAGGCTGAAAATATTTAAATCGAAATCCCTATATATTGCCCTAATCTAATTTCTAATATTGCTGTGTTAAAAAATGTCCTACCCTTACTTGACTACACTATCTAACTCCCATAGATTTTTTTCCCTACTTCCTGTCAGATGATGCTTTGTTTGAGGATCCCAGTGCATGCTGCAATACTGAAACAAAGCATCATCAGGAGGTAGAGGTTGCGGTCACTGTCACAGACTCTGACACTTCCTTGAAACAAAGAATCATCAGTGACACTTGTTTCAGTGGCTGCTCCATCTCTGCTGTGTCCCTCACTGCTCGCTGTGTACTGTGCAATCTGCTCAGTGCAAGTGTCTGCTCTGTTGCCAGCTCAGGTCAGTAGAGCCAGCAGCACAGAGCAGCGCTGTTAGTGCACTCAGAGTATCCGGCGGCATGCAGGACCAGTGCCATTGTACTGAGCTAGGTGGTGATGAAGCAAATGAGACTATTGCAGGCAGGAATAAGTGAGGTTGAAGATGTAATGATGATATTATGTGTGGAGATACTCTATGTAACAGAAGAAACATACGAGAAGTTGTGTATCTGCTATCTGCTGTATATAATTGCCATCAAGTGGTTGTGCAGTAAGATAACGTTTTTAAAGAACAGGTGGTCTCCTTCACTGCACTGGTTAATATCAGGTCCTGGCCAGCCAAAGCCATCAGTATCATGTGTTTCCCAAGTGTATCGCTTCTGCAGCAAAAGTCTATACATCCAGGCAGGACCCCCTCTTTCAATGTGGCGTGCTGGGGCATCAGAAATGACTAGCTCGCCCATAGTTACTAGCTCGCCCATAGTTGCACCCACGCTACAGTGATAACAGATGATATGTGGGGTACCGGGTATTGGATCCCCACCGATTAACTATTAACACCACCGGGTGGGTGTCAGAGGCCAGGCACAAAGAAGCACAGCCCTGTACACTGTTTAGTAATGGCTGAAGAGAACTGGAGTGGATCTGCAGGACCCAGTGTCGCGGGCGGGGAGGAGGGTGTCAGCACACTACGCTCACCCCTTCTGCTCGGGTCCAGCTGCTGCTCTGTGGTGGCTCGAGCTGTGGGCCGGATCCCGGGGTTTCTCGAGCGGCACTCCTCACCCGTGAGTGAAAGGGGTTTGTTGGGTGTGGGAATTGGTTATTGTCCGTGACGCCACCCACGGTTGTGGTGATTTCACCACCGCTGCTCAATATGGGGGTCCCGGGGATGGTGATGCAGAGCAGCCAGGTGTTGTGTTGCCCCTCCGTGGGTAGGGGTTGGTGATCCCGGGGCCCGGTGATGGCTTGGGAGGTGCAGGGCCTGGTGGGCGCAGGGACGCGGGGGCAGCACTGTGCCTTGCGGCACTGTGGTACTCATTCAGCCTGAGACGTTGACACAGTTTTTACGGTAAACCAAACGGCTGGGAAAACGGTCCCACGGACGGTTCACGGTGCTGCGGTTCCCTGCAGTTGGCGGTGATGGTCACTCTTCCCTGCACCTATGTTACATCTATTGGTAGCGATGGATTCCCACCGGTTACCCGCTCCCCGACTACAATCTGGGCCGGAGGAGCTCCACACTTTGCCCGCAGGCGCTGGCCCTGGGGAAACTGGTGCCCTGGCGGTGGCGGTGTCTCCCCTGTAATGGTTGAGCTGTTGCCTTCAATCGGGACTTGGTTGTTGGGGGATCTACGTCCCCTTCACTGACGGATTTGGCAAATTATGGCGACTCCTAGCCTTGCCGGGGTCCGAGAGGCCCCTGCCCTGGTGCTGACTGTCCTTTGTACGCTGCTCCAGACCCCCGGGCACACAGCCTCCGCGGTCCTTCCAGGAACCTCCAAATAGTTCCACTCCAGACAATCTCCGCCGTCTGCTGACCTTGCTGTCTCTGTCCAGGCACACAGCCTCAGACCACTTCAGGCTGTACTAAACTGCCACTTTGCACTTTCTCTACTTTCACTTCTCTGTCACTTCAGCTTTCTTCTTCAGCTCCACTACACTTCACTTCCTTCCACTTCCTCCTCCCTGGCTGAACTGCCTGCTCCTTCCTGCCTCCAGGGCTATGAACTCCTTGGTGGGTGGACACCAACCGCCTGGCTCCACCCCCTGGTGTGGACACTAGCCCCTGGAGGAAGGCAACAAGGACTTTTAGGTTAGCTGGTGTACCTGCAGGGAATGTGGGGTGTGTGTGTTGTTGTGACCTGTGACCCCTGGCTTGCCCAGGGCGTCACATTCCCCCTTAGCAAAACGCAGACCGTCCGCGGGCTGCCGTCCAACACCGGTTTTATTTTTCTGCAAAAGATAACATTGTAAAATAACATATGTACATTTTTAATAACTCTTCCCTTAACGGGAGGCACATTTCTTAAACGTTGCATAACGGTTTACGGTTACGGTTTCCGCTCTCTCCCACCCAAGCAACCTGGCCCTGATGCTGCCCCTAAAGCCCAGGCAGCACCCCTTGACCCACAGTCCAGCACACGGTACCCGAGCGGGATCTGTCCTTCCCTCCAGAGGGTAGCCACCGGTTCCTTTGGTGGCTGGGCCCCAGCCTGCTCCGCTGAGGGCCCTCCCTCCAACCTGCCTCTCCGGAGGCGGCATTGCGGAAACGGTAACGGCAAACAACATATTTACAAGCCACTAACGTTTGTGGTTGCCCTGTAAGTTCACGGGCTTGTCCATGGATAGTTCCCATGCAAAACTTTTCAAACGGTCCCCACGGGGACAACGGTGCCGGCTCCTGCCGATTCAATCACAAAGCAAATCAGGTTAAACTTCGGTAATCATCTTTTTCTTATCATCTTTCAAACTTTTAAACAACAACCAAATTGGTGGTCCCAACGGGGACGGTGCAACGGGCATCCGTTGCCCTACTCCAGGCCTTCAGGCTCCAGTGCTCCTTCCAAGGGAGGGGGCGCGGCGCTCACTCGGGACTCTTGGCTGCCCCGTAGCTTAGCGTCCAGCGCGAACCACCCCCGCTCCCCACAGTGCCGGGTGTATTGCACGATGCCGCCCGGCATCAGGTTGCGGCCGGGATGCTCCTCAGGCAGGTGGGCATTCAGATCCCGCCGGGCTACAAATACTTCGGCCTCCAGGCCCGGCTCGTAAATGAACCCGTAGCCCCGGCGGACATCAAACCGCCTCACCTGCCCCACGTACAGCGGGCCCCAGACACGGAACGTGGCCTGTCGGAGATTTTCCTTCTCTCGGATGGCTCGGGCCACCAGCTCGGCCTTCTTTCGCTCCCTCTCGGCGATCTCCAGGCCCAGCGGTATCGGCTCCCTATCCCAGTACGGCGCAGCTGCCAGCGCCGGCGCACGGGTCGGGCCCCGCGGGACATCCTGAACGTTGCCCACTGTCAGGAATCTGGGTGGCATGTCCCGCGGTGTCTTGGCCTTGGGCGCTGCCTTGCAGCAACAATCCGGCGCTACCTCAGCCGAGGTGTGGGGGATGGGCATAGGGGCTTTCTGCTGCTGGGCCTTCGGCTCGGAGCGGGTCATCGGCTCCGGCTCGGGGAACTTCTCAGGGGATGCCTCCGGTTCAACCTTCGGAATCTTCCACGGCAACACCTCCGGTTTACTACGGGCTCCGGCTACAGGTTGGCCCGCCTGGGCGGGGACGCTGGGTACTGCTACCGGTTGCGGTGGTAGCAGGGTCACGGCCTCCGGGACGGGTGGCGAGGGAGGCAACGGGGGGAGAGGGCTTGGACCGGGCCCCACAGCCGCGATGACCGGCCCTTCAAGGGCATCGGGACGTGGGTCACTCACCCTCCCTTTCTCCGCCTCCTCCTCGCGTCTCCGCACGGTGGCTATAACGTCCGCCATGTCGGCCTCCCACTCCTCCATGAGGAGCTGCATCTTCACCTGCAGCCGTTGGTAGAGCTGCGCGGTCCGGATTTCCACCCACGCCGCGGTTCCAGGAGCGGGGGCTACGGTGTCGCGGGACGGCATCCACATGATGGCTTCTTCTTTACTTCCAGGAACAGTATGTTTGCAGAGTCCTGGCGTCCCTGCTTTTATAGCTGCAGCTACATGCGTCCAGCCGCCATCGCGTCCCCCTTAGCTCTTTTCGGCCCCTCCTTTCTCGGGGCGGGGTTTTGGCCTTCGCGCCTCTACTACTCGAGAAGACGCTCGAGTGGGAACTTTTCGCGCCAAAGATGGCGGCTTCTGAAATTTTTCTGCCGGATACCTCCGGCGGTAACAAGGCGCACCTCTACCAGACGGCAGAGCGGTAAGATCCTGTTCGTGACGCCAAGTTGTCGCGGGCGGGGAGGAGAGTGTCAGCACACTACGCTCACCCCTTCTGCTTGGGTCCAGCTGCTGCTCTGTGGTGGCTCGAGCTGTGGGCCGGATCCCGGGGTTTCTCGAGCGGCACTCCTCGCCCGTGAGTGAAAGGGGTTTGTTGGGTGTGGGAATTGGTTATTGTCCGTGACGCCACCCACGGTTGTGGTGATTTCACCACCGCTGCTCAATATGGGGGTCCCGGGGATGGTGATGCAGAGCAGCCAGGTGTTGTGTTGCCCCTCCGTGGGTAGGGGTTGGTGATCCCGGGGCCCGGTGATGGCTTGGGAGGTGCAGGGCCTGGTGGGCGCAGGGACGCAGGGGCAGCGCTGTGCCTTGCGGCACTGTGGTACTCATTCAGCCTGAGACGTTGACACAGTTTTTACGGTAAACCAAACGGCTGGTAAAAAGGTCCCACGGACGGTTCACGGTGCTGCGGTTCCCTGCAGTTGGCGGTGATGGTCACTCTTCCCTGCACCTATGTTACATCTATTGGTAGCGATGGATTCCCACCGGTTACCCGCTCCCCGACTACAATCTGGGCCGGAGGAGCTCCACACTTTGCCCGCAGGCGCTGGCCCTAGGGAAATTGGTGCCCTGGCGGTGGCGGTGTCTCCCCTGTAATGGTTGAGCTGTTGCCTTCAATCGGGACTTGGTTGTTGGGGGATCTACGTCCCCTTCACTGACGGATTTGGCAAATTATGGCGACTCCTAGCCTTGCCGGGGTCCGAGAGGCCCCTGCCCTGGTGCTGACTGTCCTTTGTACGCTGCTCCAGACCCCCGGGCACACAGCCTCCGCGGTCCTTCCAAGAACCTCCAAACAGTCCCACTCCAGACAATCTCCGCCGTCTGCTGACCTTGCTGTCTCTGTCCAGGCACACAGCCTCAGACCACTTCAGGCTGTACTAAACTGCCACTTTGCACTTTCTCTACTTTCACTTCTCTGTCACTTCAGCTTTCTTCTTCAGCTCCACTACACTTCACTTCCTTCCACTTCCTCCTCCCTGGCTGAACTGCCTGCTCCTTCCTGCCTCCAGGGCTATGAACTCCTTGGTGGGTGGACACCAACCGCCTGGCTCCACCCCCTGGTGTGGACACTAGCCCCTGGAGGAAGGCAACAAGGATTTTTAGGTTAGCTGGTGTACCTGCAGGGAATGTGGGGTGTGTGTGTTGTTGTGACCTGTGACCCCTGGCTTGCCCAGGGCGTCACACCAGCAGCGGCCACTAAACAACATACAGAGTTGATGTCTTCCTTGCACTATTTGCATCCAACAACCACCATGGATTGGTGGAGCTGTCTGCTGGGCCTTATACTGATGACCTATTTTAAAAATAAGTCATAAATATACATTATATATATATATATATATATATACATATATATATATATATATATATATATATATATATATAGTAGTTTCTCAATTTCTTCTGCTTCCAGGAGGCAGCGATGCTCGGCCATCCGGCTCCAGCAGCCCAGTCTCTGATAACTAGAGATGAGCGAACCGGTCCCGGTTCGGCTCGAGGCCGGTTCGCCGAACGGAGGTCCCGTTCGAGTTCGGCTCGTCGAACGTTCGACGAACCGAACTCGAACTGCATAGGAAACAATGGCAGGCAATCACAAACACAGAAAAACACCTAGAAAACACCCTCAAAGGTGTCCAAAGGGTGACAAACAACTCAAACACATGGGAAAGTGACAAGGACATATACTCATGCGAAAACAAAACAGCTGGACAAGGAAAAAGAGGAGGACACACAGATATATGAGTATATGCAAGGAAACATCGATTCCATTATTGTGCAACTTGAGCCCTGCTCATTTTAGGCTTCCAATCTGGATAAATTGCCTGAGCTCGCCACGTACGCCTTGGGGATCTTGTCGTGTCCTGCAGCCAGCGTTCTCTCGGAACCTGTCTTCAGTGCTGCTGGGGGTCTGCTGGCAGATAAGCACACGTGTCTGTCCACTGACAATGTGGACATGGCTCTCAGAGGACTTTTCTTCCCCTGGGTCAGCCAGGGGACGGGAAAGGCACGCGTATTTTTGAGAGTGCTTCATGCAAAGCATCTTTTTCTTTTTCAAAAGGGGGCTCAACCGATGCCAGTCAAGTGGGGTGTGTGTGGCCCAGTTAGTGGAAACGAGGGAGACTGTGGTTGGAGTCCCCTCGCTGTGTTTCTAAAAGAACCAAGATGAACAAGTCATGGCTTTCAGAGGACTTTTCTTCCCCTGGGTCAGCCAGGGGACGGGAAAGGCACGCGTATTTTTGAGAGTGCTTCATGCAAAGCATCTTTTTCTTTTTCAAAAGGTGGCTCAACCGATGCCAGTCAAGTGGGGTGTGTGTGGCCCAGTTAGTGGAAACGAGGGGGACTGTGGTTGGAGTCCCCTCGCTGTGTTTCTAAAAGAACCAAAATGAACAAATCATGGCTCTCAGAGGACTTTTCTTCCCCTGGGTCAGCCAGGGGACGGGAAAGGCACGCGTATTTTTGAGAGTGCTTCATGCAAAGCATCTTTTTCTTTTTCAAAAGGGGGCTCAACCGATGCCAGTCAAGTGGGGTGTGTGTGGCCCAGTTAGTGGAAACGAGGGAGACTGTGGTTGGAGTCCCCTCGCTGTGTTTCTAAAAGAACCAAGATGAACAAGTCATGGCTCTCAGAGGACTTTTCTTCCCCTGGGTCAGCCAGGGGACGGGAAAGGCACGCGTATTTTTGAGAGTGCTTCATGCAAAGCATCTTTTTCATTTTGAAAAGGGGCATCAACCGATGTCAGTCAAGTGGGGTGTGTGTGGCCCAATTCGTGGCAACGAGGGAGACTGTGGTTGGAGTCCCCTCGCTGTGTTTCTAAAAGAACCAAGATGAACAAGTCATGGCTCTCAGAGGACTTTTCTTCCCCTGGGTCAGCCAGGGGACGGGAAAGGCACGCGTATTTTTGAGAGTGCTTCATGCAAAGCATCTTTTTCATTTTGAAAAGGGGCATCAACCGATGTCAGTCAAGTGGGGTGTGTGTGGCCCAATTAGTGGCAACGAGGGAGACTGTGGTTGGAGTCCCCTCGCTGTGTTTCTAAAAGAACCAAGATGAACAAGTCATGGCTCTCAGAGGACTTTTCTTCCCCTGGGTCAGCCAGGGGACGGGAAAGGCACGCGTATTTTTGAGAGTGCTTCATGCAAAGCATCTTTTTCATTTTGAAAAGGGGCATCAACCGATGTCAGTCAAGTGGGGTGTGTGTGGCCCAATTAGTGGCAACGAGGGAGACTGTGGTTGGAGTCCCCTCGCTGTGTTTCTAAAAGAACCAAGATGAACAAGTCATGGCTCTCAGAGGACTTTTCTTCCCCTGGGTCAGCCAGGGGACGGGAAAGGCACGCGTATTTTTGAGAGTGCTTCATGCAAAGCATCTTTTTCATTTTGAAAAGGGGCATCAACCGATGTCAGTCAAGTGGGGTGTGTGTGGCCCAATTAGTGGCAACGAGGGAGACTGTGGTTGGAGTCCCCTCGCTGTGTTTCTAAAAGAACCAAGATGAACAAGTCATGGCTTTCAGAGGACTTTTCTTCCCCTGGGTCAGCCAGGGGACGGGAAAGGCACGCGTATTTTTGAGAGTGCTTCATGCAAAGCATCTTTTTCTTTTTCAAAAGGGGGGTCAACCGATGCCAGTCAAGTGGGGTGTGTGTGGCACAGTTAGTGGAAACGAGGGAGACTGTGGTTGGAGTCCCCTCGCTGTGTTTTACATGCTTTTAGAAGGGCATGACATGGCTTGGAGGTTGACTTTCAGCATCTGCAAACTGTTGGCTACCAAAATGCTGCCTTTCCAACACCTGTGGTTATAGACAATGAGGAACATACTGATGAAGATGAGACGCAGATACCCGATTGGGATGACAACTTAAATATTCGGTCAGGGCAAGAAGAGGCTCGTTCTGAGGGGGAGGGGAGTGCAAACACAACAATTGATGATGAAGTTCTAGATCCCACCTACTGTCAACCCACAGTCAGACACTCGAGGAGGTCAACAGAGGCGGTGGAGGAGGATGCAACCGACGACGAAGTTACCTTGCGCCTTCCTGGACAGAGTCGGAGCACTGGTAGCACGTCTACAACTGCATCCTCAGCCACCACTCTGCCTCTGAGCATTATTCGGGGTGGATCAACAGGTCGCATGGCCTCTAAGCCTTGCCTAGCCTGGTCCTTTTTTGACATAGAAAAAGATCGCCCAAATTATGTGATCTGTAAAATTTGTCATGGTTCTCTTAGTAGAGGTCAAAACCTCAGCAGTTTGACAACTTCTTCCATGAATCGTCACATGAATAAATATCATAGGTCCCGGTGGGAAGCTCACCGTGCTGCAATGCGACCTAGCGGAGCGAACCATCCACCGCCTGCCCCTTCCAGTGCATCCGCGCGCTCGTCATCTTCTAGGACTGTGGGGACAGCTGTCACACCTGTTTTTCCACCCACAACTTCCACCACTGTAACCGCAACAGGCAGTTTGCTTGGTAGGTCGTCAGTTGGTTTGGAAGGGGAAACAAGTGAGTGTGTACAGCTCTCTCAGACATCGATACCACCAACGTTGGATGAAGGCAACATCATGTCTCCGCCTGCACTTTCCTCACAAACCTGCATTTGTCCAGGGACACCCTACTCAACACCGTCTACACACAGCAGCCAGATCTCTGTCCCTCAGATGTGGTCAAATAAAAGGCCACTTCCTACGACCCATGACAAAGCGAAGAGGTTGACTCTATCCCTCTGTAAGCTGTTGGCTACCGAAATGCTGCCTTTCCGCCTAGTGGACACACAGGATTTTAGAGACCTTATGTCTGTCGCTGTGATCCAGTACAAGATGCCCAATCACCACTGCTTCTCCAAGAACAGCATGCCCGCGCTACACCAGCATGTCGCACACAACATCACCACTTCCTTGAGAAACTCTGTGTGCGACAGGGTGCATTTCAACACAGATACTTGGACCAGTAAGCATAGACAGGGTCATTACATGTCACTGACTGGGCACTGGCAAACTATGGTGAGAGATGGAGAAGGGTCTGCTGTCCAAGTCTTGCCGTCC
Source organism: Anomaloglossus baeobatrachus (assembly GCF_048569485.1). Taxonomy (NCBI): domain Eukaryota; kingdom Metazoa; phylum Chordata; class Amphibia; order Anura; family Aromobatidae; genus Anomaloglossus; species Anomaloglossus baeobatrachus. The sequence goes on along the minus strand of NC_134357.1, from coordinate 273,898,989 downwards.
CCACGAGTTGTTTCAATCCTTCTTCTGTATGTAGAAGTTAATACACTGCTTCTGCCTCTTCAACCTCGTGTGGGTCCTCCACCTTGGCGCAAACCCTGTGTGGTCAGACCACCCTTCCTTGTAACTGCGCACAAGGACTACCACACACCTCCTTACTATGCTGGCAACAGAGCTCAATGCCATCAGGCGGTCAAAGTTTTACTTTGAAATGTATGGGAAATGTGAGTCACACCGCTGAGAAGTTGTGGACGGTTAGCTCTGGATACCGAGTTTCATCAATGGTTGTCTCCACTCAACCAGCAGCCAGGGAAGGCCGGGTGCGACAATGATGCAAACATGGGTGCGGCCCTTCGCTGTGACAATGTGACACACATGGCTTGTGTGGTTCACGTGTTGAACCTGGTAGTCCAGCAATTTTTAAAGCACTATCCTGGACCACATGGCCTTCTGCAGAGAGCACGGTGTAACGCCTTCCTTGATCTACACACTCAGATGGGCTGTTAATGATAGGCTAGAGGGAAGCCACTCACCAAGCAGGACCCCTAGAACCCTGAAACCCTTTAACCCCTATACAGGGATTAGGAATTGCACAGGGCCCAAGGTGATTAATACCTGTGGAAGGCTGCAGTTCCAGAGAATTGTAGTCAGGCAGGGTCAAAACATTAATTGAGGAACAGGAACAGAATGGGACGGCCAGGACTTAATCAGAAAACAAGCAGAGGTGAAATGCGGATCGGCCAACAAGGTACATAAACAGCAAGCAGGAAAAGTAGTCAGGTAACAAGCACACAAAATCATAAAACTGAACTGGGGGTAAAAGTAACCAGAGGTCATAGCTATGTCTGGCAGTGGTCTGCAGACAGGATGGGCATAAAAAAGGGTGTGGTGTCTTCCCATTGGTTGTAGCTGAATGATGGTATTTCATCTGTGAGATACCCACCAGCTACATTCAGCCAGAGATTCTGCATCTGTCAAGGTAATGCAGCCCAGTGGGTGAGCATAACCTGCGTCCACCTGCGCCGCTGGCATCGACTCCTCTCCCATCATCAGCACTATGCGCATGAAAGGAACACGTTGTCACCTGGCGACCGGAGTACAAATTGACGGAGCGGACTCCGTTGGTGACTTAACAGCCGTGTGCGGCAATGATGCAAACCTGGCTGCGGGCCATCGTCAGGGCAATGTGACACACGTGCCTTGTATGGCTCACGTGTTGAACCGAATTCTCCAGCAATTTTTAAAACACCATCCCGGCCTACATGGCCTTGTGCAGCGGGCACGCTCGCTATGTGCTCACTTCCATCGTGCGCACACAGCAGCTCAACAACTTTCATCACTCCGGAAGTCTTAGGGTCTGGCAGTGAAAACGCCGGAAATGCGATGTTCCGACACGCAGGAATTGGAATCTGCACATGTTGCAGCGTGTGTGGCAGCACCCCAGAGCCCTGCTGAAATACGGTATGACATATAGCCTGGGATAACTTGATCAAGAGGTGGTGCAGATCACGCTGCTGGAGTGGTGTCAGATCAAGGACCTATGCACCCTGCTACACAGTTTACAAATGTCGACGAAGATGTTTAGCACTGGCAATGTCATTCTCAGCGTGACAATTCTGGTCATCTACATGATGGAGCACACTGTAATTATTATTCGGAGTCAGGTGTTGGGACAAGAGGAAGGGGAGGAAGTACAGGAGGAGTCATATGCGGAAGGGATAACAAGATCTACGAGGTCCAGATGGTCAGCGGCACCTATGCGGCATTCATGGTGAGGGAGAGGGATTAACAAGGGCGCATAGTATCAGCAAAAAGTGTTGATGAAAGTGCAGGAGCCCATGAAGAAATGGAGGACGAACTGGCGATGGGCATGGAAGACTCAGCAGATGAGTGAGAGCTTGCTCACATTTCGGTTGTGCGAGGTTGTGGGGAGAGGGCAGAGGAAGGAGGCACGATTCTCACCTCTCTGCCACCAACACACCAAGGACTTGGTCCTCCTGGATGCACAAGACACATGAGCGCCTTCTTGCTGCACTACCTACATGACCCTCGGATTGTACGAATTCGAAGTAATCCTGAATACTGGGTTGCCACACTGTTAGATCCCCGGTACAAGACAAAATTTGGCGAAATAATTCCTGCCATAGAAATGGACGCACGTATACAGGAGTATCTGCAGAATGTGGTACGCAATCTTAGATCTACTTTTCCACTAAACACCAGTGCTGCACAGAGTGAATCTCAACGCTTTGTCATGGATAGGAGGAAATGGTCTTTTACTTGTCCACATCGGAGGGACTGAGGGATGGCTGCTGTGCTGAGATGGCGTTGAGTACGGTGTCCCTGCAGAGTTGCACTTTTGGTCATATACCAAAATGAGTTGAAAAAGGACAGATGCTGGTGGAAAGGGGAACAGGTGTGTTGGAAAGGGGAAAAAAGTTTTGGTCCGTGGATTTGGTGGTTAAGCAACAGTAACATTTGCTGAAGAAACACCATCTGTTACAGTGGGACTGGCAGATTTGGATAAAGTGGTATATACTATGTTACCGCTATATAACGAAAATTAATAAGAAAAGAAAGAGAAAGGTATATATCCCCATCAGCAGTCAGTGTCCACCGTGCTCCCAGTTGGAAAAGGAGAGGTTGGCAACTGGAAGGTTTGGTGGAGGATACAGAGCTGTGTGGCTATGAAACTAATAGTAGCCTGAACCGAGTTAGACGCCATTCGGATCTGGAGACTGTGAGCCCTGTTAGCGTCACAGGGTCCACATGCCCACCCAGCCCAGGAACTCACTGTTAACAACACAGGGGCCATTGAGTACGCTGACCGTGTGCGTAGGGGCACACCTGTGGACAGCAGGCGCATCAGCAGCAGCAGGCCTGTTAATGCCACTGGGCTGCACAAGCAGGACTGGTAGGACAGGAGCTGGTCTTAACCGTTCTGCGTTACCAACTGTGGTGGTGGCCTGCATCGACACCCTATCCCTGCCTACCTCTGGCCTAAAGCTGCAATGGGTTCAACACATGGAGGTGTGCTCTTTCGTAGCATAATAGAAGACTGCGCACCTCCTTGTTGGCTCCAGCCCCTTTTATAACCTGGGTCCGCCCCAAACCAGGGTGAACCACAATGCACCTCCTGGAGACAAAAGTAGAGTGACACGTCATGAGTGGCATAACTAGCGTCCTATTTGGAACCGCAACTTCAATGATGACCTCATGGCTGCCATGACCCAAACACCTCACCAGTCATCGTCTGACCATCAATAATGCGGTGACAAGTCATAGGGGTGGGCCTCTGCAAGCCATTTGGGAGGACACCTGATGCCCTGTAGTCTATATGGGACCCCCACATCAGGGGCAGGGCCAAAGAGTTCATTACCGGACCTAGTCTCTGATGCAGTAAGTGCCTGATCATGCTCAGTAGCATGAAATACAGTCTCTGAAAAAAGACTATCAGCTTTAGCATGGTGTCTAGGCACAAAACAGGACTTAGACCCGGCACGGAATGCAAGCACCTGTGCAAAGAGGCTTTTCACACTTAGTGTGGGAGCATGCGCTGTATCCCGAAATGAAGACTTAGCGTCAGGAATAACACAGTCAGGCTGAGCATACTCACTAGGCGAAACACTGTAATTAGGCTGCAGCTGGGGTAAATCGGCACACGCATGCGCACTAGCTGCCTCTCCACACTTAGACGTGGAGGGGAAATTGCTCTTGGAGATGCTGTCTATGAACAGAAGGAAAAGCTAAAGGAAGCCTGACTTTCTATCCCTCCGAATTATGAAATGCATCAATGAATTCCATGAGTTTGCTATAACATTAGCGTAGCAAAATGTGCATGAGGGTGTCATGTAGAGGTGCTATAAATAGCTTGTCACCAGTGGGGCACTAATGGAATACAACAGCCAGTTCTATGATGCCACTAAATGGCAGTATTTTTTGCTATCATTATAGCTTATTAAAAACAGAGCAGGAGGGTGTCATGCAGAGGTGCTAGAAATAGCTTGTCACCAGTGGGGCACTAATGGAATACAACAGCCAGTTCTATGATGCCACTAAATGGCAGTATTTTTTGCTATCATTATAGCTTATTAAAAACAGAGCAGGAGGGTGTCATGCAGAGGTGCTAGAAATAGCTTGTCACCAGTGGGGCACTAATGGAATACAACAGCCAGTTCTATGATGCCACTAAATGGCAGTATTTTGTGCTATAATTATAGCTTATTAAAAACAGAGCAGGAGGGTGTCATGCAGAGGTGCTAGAAATAGCTTGTCACCAGTGGGGCACTAATGGAATACAACAGCCAGTTCTATGATGCCACTAAATGGCAGTATTTTTTGCTATCATTATAGCTTATTAAAAACAGAGCAGGAGGGTGTCATGCAGAGGTGCTAGAAATAGCTTGGCACCAGTGGGGCACTAATGGAATACAACAGCCAGTTCTATGATGCCACTAAATGGCAGTATTTTTTGCTATCATTATAGCTTATTAAAAACAGAGCAGGAGGGTGTCATGCAGAGGTGCTAGAAATAGCTTGTCACCAGTGGGGCACTAATGGAATACAACAGCCAGTTCTATGATGCCACTAAATGGCAGTATTTTGTGCTATAATTATAGCTTATTAAAAACAGAGCAGGAGGGTGTCATGCAGAGGTGCTAGAAATAGCTTGGCACCAGTGGGGCACTAATGGAATACAACAGCCAGTTCTATGATGCCACTAAATGGCAGTATTTTTTGCTATCATTATAGCTTATTAAAAACAGAGCAGGAGGGTGTCATGTAGAGGTGCTATAAATAGCTTGTCACCAGTGGGGCACTAATGGAATACAACAGCCAGTTCTATGATGCCACTAAATGGCAGTATTTTTTGCTATCATTATAGCTTATTAAAAACAGAGCAGGAGGGTGTCATGCAGAGGTGCTGCACATAGATTTGCAGTAGTGTGACTAGACAAAAGTCCAATAGCCACGTTTAGGATGCCACTAGGTGCACTGACTGTTTGCTAGTATAATGGCTTAGTTAAAAAAAGTTGGAGTGTGCAATGCAGGCAGACGTTCTGCAAATATCTTTACAATAGTGTGAATAGACAAAAGTACAATAGCCACGTTTAGGATGCCACTAGGTACACTGACTGTTTGCTAGTATAATGGCTTAGTTAAAAAAAGTTGGAGTGTGCAATGCAGGCAGACGTGCTGCAAATATCTTTACAATAGTGTAAATAGACAAAAGTACAATAGCCACGTTTAGGATGCCACTAGGTACACTGACTGTTTGCTAGTATAATGGCTTAGTTAAAAAAAGTTGGAGTGTGCAATGCAGGCAGACGTGCTGCAAATATCTTTACAATAGTGTGAATAGACAAAAGTCCAATAGCCACGTTTAGGATGCCACTAGGTACACTGACTGTTTGCTAATATAATGGCTTAGTTAAAAAAAGTTGGAGTGTGCAATGCAGGCAGACGTGCTGCAAATATCTTTACAATAGTGTGAATAGACAAAAGTCCAATAGCCACGTTTAGGATGCCACTAGGTACACTGACTGTTTGCTAGTATAATGGCTTAGTTAAAAAAAGTTGGAGTGTGCAATGCAGGTAGAGGTGCTGCAAATATCTTTACAATAGTGTGAATAGACAAAAGTACAATAGCCACGTTTAGGATGCCACTAGGTACACTGACTGTTTGCTAGTATAATGGCTTAGTTAAAAAAAGTTGGAGTGTGCAATGCAGGCAGACGTGCTGCAAATATCTTTACAATAGTGTGAATAGACAAAAGTCCAATAGCCACGTTTAGGATGCCACTAGGTACACTGACTGTTTGCTAGTATAATGGCCTAGTTAAAAAAAGTTGGAGTGTGCAATGCAGGCAGACGTGCTGCAAATATCTTTACAATAGTGTGAATAGACAAAAGTCCAATAGCCACGTTTAGGATGCCACTAGGTACACTGACTGTTTGCTAGTATAATGGCTTAGTTAAAAAAAGTTGGAGTGTGCAATGCAGGCAGACGTGCTGCAAATATCTTTACAATAGTGTGAATAGACAAAAGTCCAATAGCCACGTTTAGGATGCCACTAGGTACACTGACTGTTTGCTAGTATAATGGCTTAGTTAAAAAAAGTTGGAGTGTGCAATGCAGGCAGACGTGCTGCAAATATCTTTACAATAGTGTGAATAGACAAAAGTCCAATAGCCACGTTTAGGATGCCACTAGGTACACTGACTGTTTGCTAGTATAATGGCTTAGTTAAAAAGAGTTGGAGTGTGCAATGCAGGCAGAGGTGCTCTGATAATGTCTTTGCACTAGTGGGACTATAGCAAAGTCCAATAGCCACGTTTAGGATGCCACTAGGTACACTGAGTGTTTGCTAGTATAATGGCTTAGTTATAATGAGTTGGAGTGTGCAGAGGACAGGAGGGTACAGTGCCAGGATTGTGGGTATGGGTAGAGGAATGGAAGCCTGCCTTTCTATTCCCTCCTAATGGTGAAATGCAGCGACGAAATCCCTGACCTTGGCTACACAGACGCTGTCGCTGTTTTCAGGACCTGTCACCTATGGCTCTCTGACCCTGCTGGTTTGAGCCCTTAAAAGGACTGATAGAAAGTGCTCTCCCTAAGCTGTCTAACGCTGTGTATGGAGCGCATACAGCTGTATCGGCGATAGGACTCAGGAGGACGGAGCTGCGACAGTGATGTCTGACACCAAAGACGCAGAAGAGATAATGGCGTCCTGGAGGAAAATGTCCGGTTTTATAATGCAGGGACATGTGACATGGACATCCTATCACACATGCCGTTGCTTCTCTGGCTAAAAGTCCACTTAGCTGTGTGTGTGTCTGGGATTGGCTGACATGCTGGCCCGCCCCACTACACGCGCGCGCTTAGGGAAGGAAGACAAGGAAAAAAAAAAAAAAATGGCGATCGCCATTATAGAAACAGCAGTGATCTGAAGGCGCTGTTCACGCACACTATATACTGAAATGTCATAATAGTGTGATTCACAGAGTGACTTACACTATTACAGCAGAAACCAAGCTAGGATTTAGCTGTTTTTTTGCTGCTAGAACCGTTCTCGAACGTTTCTAGAACTATCGAGCTTTTGCAAAAAGCTCGAGTTCTAGTTCGATCTAGAACAGGCCCCAAAAATCACTCGAGCCTCGAACTGGAGAACCTCGAACCACGAACCGCGCTCAACTCTACTGATAACATCAGAAGGAGATTGTTGTTCCATCATATGCTGGGCCGAGGAGGTTTTGGAGCGGTCCTGCTGGCGGAGGATCCATCTACCTGCAAAGACTTTGCTGTTAAATTCATCTGCAAAAGAACCGTGCTTGATGTTGGTGAGGAATTTGCGATGGTGGAGCGACGAGTTTTACAGCTGGCATCTGGGAGCCCCTTCCTGGTCCACGCAGACTTTGCTTTCCAGACCAATGTAAGATGTTCACTATTTATAGCAATTTTCTGCTCATATTTAAAAGTTAGAAATAGGAAGGGATGCTTATGATAGAAAAGAATTAGGTCTACTTACTCCATAATGAGCTCACTCCTGTATTGCTGCTGCTCCGGCCGTTTCCACCAGACTGAAGGACATGAGCTCAAAACCACTAATCATATGACCACTCAGGCCACTGACTGGCTTCAGGGTGATGTGACTGGTGGTTTGGGTATAATCTGAGGTGGAGATGGTTGAAGCAATGGCCCTCAACTGTCACTTCATGATGCACTGCTAAAAGGGAAAGTGTCATCAAAAAAACAATTTTTTCAATAACTGAAAAAATGTAAAGTAGTAATGTTTTGCTTACATATTATCCTTTGTTTTTAACTGACCAAAATAGAAAAAATAATTTCAAACTTAGATATTTTCCACTCTTAAACATTGGGGGGAGCAGCTGCTGAAAACCTATACAACTAGCTCACATTACAGCTACAGTAAAAGTGGGTGGAATCTGCTCTCTTGTGTGTGATGTCCCCTCCCCCTCCACTTCTGGGTGTTTCCAAAAGGATAAGGGAGAATGAAGTTTAGCATCACAGTGCAAAGCCATTTTGTTGGTGACTGCAGAGATCCTCAACTGTTGAACGTGTCACCGAGGACAGCTGCCATAGTGCTCCACTGTCTAATGTGCCCCACTGTATACTGTGCCCCATATACTCTGCCCACATATTGCTGTGCTGCCATATTGCTGTGCCCCTTATACTATGCCACCATAATAGGATGCCACCATATTGCTGTGCCAGCCAATTGCTGTGCCACAATATACTAGGCACCATATTGCTGTGCCCCATATACTGTGCTGCCATATTGCTGTGCCCACATATACTGTGCCGCCGTATTCTGTGCCACCATATTGCTGTGCCCCCATATACTGTGCCATGCCATCATATTGCTGTGACCCCATATACTCTGCCGCCATGTACTCTGCCACCATATTGTTGTGCCACCAAATTGCTCTGCCCCATATACTGTGGCGGCACATTGCTATGCCACCATATTGCAGTGTCCCCATATACTCTGCCTCCATATACTATGCCACATAATGCTGTGCCCACATATTGCTGTGCCCACATATCGCTGTGCCACCATATTGTTGTCCAACCATATTGCTTTGCCGCCATATATGCTGCCACCATATTGCTGTGTCTTCATATACTGTGCCGCCATATTGCTGTGCACCGTATACTGTGCCATCATATTGCTGTGCCACAATATTACTGTGTCATCATATTCTTTGCCCCCATATTGCTGTGCCACCATATACTTTGCCCCCATATTGCTGTGCCGACATATTGCTGTGCCACCATATACTTTGCCCCCATATTGCTGTGCCGACATATTGCTGTGCCACCATATACTTTGCCCCCATATTGCTGTGCCACCATATACTTTGCCCTCATATTGCTGTGCCACCATATTGGGTCTGTGCTCTTCACATCTCAGCAAAGCAGGCAAACAGTAGTGACATTACCGCTGTGCTAAGCTCTCAGAGAGCACAGACAGCGGTATATTTGAAAGTGCGATCTTCAGCAGAGGGCCCAGTGCTGACATTGACACCTAGTAGGGGCATCGCCTGCCTCTATTGGCAGTACGCCACTGCTATTAGCTGAAGACAGTAGAATGTATGGACTGTAGTCAGGACCTGAAAAGAACCCGTATATTCTACGTTCAATCCTCCTGTCAGCCCAGTGTCACGGCTCAACTAGCGCTGAACACAGAGCGGGTGACAGGGAGAAAGTGAGCGCACAACATATACTGTGGTCGCCACAAAGATTGTGCCAATCTCCTCCGTCTGCTGTGATCTGGACAGCCCAACGGGCTGGATTCTGGCAGTCCTAAGGCTGTGAATGCTTCTGGAGTTGGAGGTCAAAGGGGACCTGACAGGTTCCCTTTAATGAGTAGCACAAACTGAAGAATCAGGAGAACTCTAGTCTGATATTATAAAGATATAGAGTAGGGTTCACATTGAGCCTCATTCATGAAACCTGTTTAATAGTCAAACTGTCCTTATTACCTTTAGCAATTAATCCAAGAATGACTTTAATTTTATGGAGTAAACTGAGCTCTGATTGGTTGGTATGTGTAACAAGGCCTTTCTTATATTTATATACAGTATTGTGCAAAAGTTTTAGTCAAGTCCTGAAAAAATGCTAAAAAGCTAGAAATATTTAAAAATAAAAGTGGTAATAGTTTATTTTTTATTAACTTAATGAAAGTGAATAAACAGAAGAGTAATCTGAATGAAATTAATATTTGGTGAGACCACACTTTGCCTTCAGAATATCATCAAAGCATCAATTCTTCTAGGTTTCCTTGTACATAATTTGTGAAGGAACTTGGCAGGGAGGTTGTTCCAAATATCTTGGAGAACTAACCCAGAAGCGTATCTAGGGGGGCTGGCAGGGTATGTGCCCCGAGCGCAGTTCTAGGGGGGCGCCGTCAGTCCACCTGATGCCATGCTCTGAGAATCTCTCCAGACGCTGTGTCTTGCGCCCTCCATAGTGTCAAGCTGACAGACGGACTCAGAGAAAGTGCAGCACACGGCTCCCTGAGACCAATTGTACTGGTGTCTTTCAGACGCCAGTATAATTGAACCCTGTGACCACCGGCGCTGACTTCCAGGTCAGTGTGACTTCAGTACTGTGATCAGGTTAGCTGATCACACTGCTGACGTCAATCATCAGTGCGGAAGCCCACAGAGGCGGTAAGCAGCGGTGGTGGTGAGTAGTCAAGTCACAGAGCTGAAGACACCGAAGAGGAACAACGGAGGGTGGGGGTCATCTTTAGACACAGTATGGGGGAGGGTGAGGGGAGGAAAAAATACTGCCACAGTATGGAAAGAAGGGAAGGAATAAAAGTGACTACAGACTTTCATCATAAACCTGAACAACCCCTTTAACAATAAAATTAGGCACTGAAGCCCAATCCTAATAGCATGTAATATACTCCCTGTCAGGATTCAGCTCTGCATTCTGGTTCCAGCAGTCATCACATGACTACACCACTCACATGCAATTTTCATATTTAGTCAGGAGAAGCAGTGAACACGCAGGAGGGTAATGAGCAGCCGTGGAAGTAGTGTTACAGCTGCGCAGGAAACTTAAGTATAATTTGGCGCCACTGAGGCCTCAGTCGCCACAGGGTACTGCACCTCACTTAAGATGCGGTACTCATCCTGGATCCAGAGGAGGTTGGTACCGGTTCCACTACATGCCAACTCAACAACCAGGTTGCCAGTGCAGGGTGCAGAATCCTAGGGTAGAATAAACTTCAAGTTGAATCACCAGAATCTGCAGGACAGGGGGATTGCATGTCCCTCTGGCCACCAAAGTTCCCGGAGCACAGTGCCATATAGGGTCCGGAGTCGAGATCTCAGTCAGGCCCCACCACGGACCAGCGACACCTGCATACAGGACAGGAGTCAATACTTAAAGAACCGGGGTCCCCAAGTAGCTTCAGGCCACGGAATCCATCTCTAAAGGCGCAAGCAGGAAGGGTCCACCGACCACTGTACCGGGTCTGACCTCTCACGGATCCGGGATCGACTGGGGCCCATCACGGCGATGACCGGTTCTCTGGGGCAGCAGTGGAACAGTAAGTAAAGACACCTGGAACTGCAGACACTGTGTCAGCCTGTTACTGCTGTCGCCCCGTGCTTCAGCGCCAACGGCCATTACTACTCCCCTCATCATCCTCCCCGGGGCCCGATCCACCTGTGGGGAGCAGAACCATCTTTTCTGCTACAACCATCCGCCCTGGAGGACAGTGACAGCAGCAGCGGCTAATCCCTGGTCGCATACCGCAGGTGGTGTCACGAGACAATCATTCTCACCCTCATCCACTGCTACCCCCATTATCCCATCCATCCCCTTCCGTGGACACCTCAGGGTCACGAAACCGATCAGGCCACCCGTGAAATCCCCCGACCCTTCACTGGCCCGGCGACAAGTGTCCCCCCAGGCCCCGTTGGGTGCTTCAATAACGCTTCTGCTTATTCCTATTTGCTTTGTTTTTCCTTTATTTTTTGTCATTATCTGGATGGCTGATAGTTACACGGATTTCCCTGAGATCTCCAGATCTGATGTCGGTGCACGAATACTAAGGGTACCTTCACACTTTAGCGATGCAGCAGCGATCCGACCGGCGATCTGACCTGGTCAGGATCGCTGCTGCATCGCTACATGGTCGCTGGTGAGCTGTCAAACAGGCAGATCTCACCAGCGACCAGTGAACAGCCCCCAGCCAGCAGCGACGTGCAAGCGACGCTGCGCTTGCACGGAGCCGGCGTCTGGAAGCTGCGGACACTGGTAACTAAGTTAAACATCGGGTATGGTTACCCGATGTTTACATTAGTTACCAGCGCACACCGCTTAGCTGTGTGTGCAGGGAGCAGGGAGCCATGCACACTGAGCGCTGGCTCCTTGCTCTCCTAGCTACAGTACACATCGGGTTAATTAACCCGATGTGTAATGCAGCTACATGTGCAGAGAGCAGGGAGCCGCGCACACTGCTTAGCGCTGGCTCCTTGCTCTCTTAGCTACAGTACACATCGGGTTAATTAACCCGATGTGTACAGCAGCTACATGTGCAGAAAGCCGGAGCCGGCAGCACAGGCCCCACCTTGGTTACCCGATGTTTATCTTAGTTACCAGCCTCCGCAGCTGCCAGACGCCGGCTCCTGCTCCCTGCTCGCTTCATTTGTCACTCTCTCGCTGTCACACACAGCGATCTGTGTGTCACAGTGGGAGAGCGCCTTTGAAGAAAACGAACCAGGGCTATGTATAACGAGCAGCGATCTCGCAGCAGGGGCCAGATCGCTGCTCAGTGTCACACACAGCGAGATCGCTAATGAGGTCACTGCTGCGTCACAAAAAGCGTGACTCAGCAGCGATCTCGGCAGCGAGCTCGCTGTGTGTGAAGCACCCCTAAGTATCCAGCACTGATACCGGATTTTACAGTCTGGGTTATCCTATCACTAATTAAGAACTATCTTCAGCAAAAAAAAAAAAAAAAGGACAAGGGATCCTGGAAGTGATGATTTGGCCCCCGCAGGGCTCTGATCAAAACATCGTTTGAGTCTGTCTGGGATTACAGAAAGAGACAAAAGGATTTGCACAAGCCACATCCACATGTGGGGTTAGTACTCCGAGATCTTTAGAAAAACCTTCCTGAGTTCCTTCTATATTTGTGTACAAGGGTACCTTGAAGAATTGATGTTTTCAGGTTGTTTTGAAGTCAAAGGACGGTCACTTCAAATATCGATTAGATTTAATTTAATTTTTATTCACTACAATTATATTTTCTTAATTGATAAAAAAAATAATTAGATTTATAATACATTTACGCTTCTATTAAATTTCCATTTTTGCCATGCCTGCCTAAAAGTGTTGCAATGCAAAGTACTGTCTACACAGTGTGTGTGTGTGTGTGTGTGTGTGTGTGTGTGTGTGTGTGTGTGTGTGTGTGTGTGTGTGTGTGTGTGTGTGTGTGTGTGTGTGTGTGTGTGTGTGTGTGTATGTCCGGGATTTGCATCTGCACCGTAGCAGCTTCAGCCACAAAATTTTGCACACTCACATGTCTGGACCCCGAGAGCGTCATAGGCTATATTGTGAGGTGAAATTTTAACCCCGCGCGTTCCAATTTACCAATCAATTTTGCCCCTATCTACATAATGAGGAAAAAGTGAAACGAAAAGTATATCCGCACCGTCGCATTTACAGTCACGATATTTTGCATAGACACCTCATGTGACACAGGGAACGTCGTAGACTATGTTTTGACAGGAAAATGTAACCCCCGCGCTTTATAGTTACTCTCCAAAAAACATGGCTCCATTAAAGTAAATGGAGCCTGGAACTACAGGTTATTAGTAGGAGCTGTGATTGGTTGCTATAGGAGCAAAAGACATTCATAGTATAAGAAGCTTATATGTGAGGTAATAAGATCTTGGTGGGGAGACGGATAGAGAGAGACAGACAGAGACAGACAGAGACAGATAGAGAGACAGACAGAGAGACACACAGACAGACTGAGACAGACAGAGACAGACAGAGAGACAGACAGAGACAGACAGAGAGACATACAGACAGACAAAAGACAGACAGAGAGAGACAGAGAGACAGACAGAGAGACAGACAGAAAGACAGACAGAGACAGAGAGACAGGGAAAGAGACAGAGACAGACGGTGAAAGAGACAGACAGAGACAGATAGAGAGACAGACAGAGACTGACCTAGAAAGAGACAGACCTGGAAAGAGACAGACTTGGAAAGAGACAGACAGACAGACATGCAGACAGGGACAGAGACAGGCAGACAAGGAAGGAGGAGACAACCAGAGAGACAGACAAAAATAGATGGGGAAAGACACAGACCTTCATAGAGACAGACGGGAAAAAGACAAAGAAATAGAGACAGACAAGGAAAGAGACAGACAGAGACAGGCAGACAGGGAAAGAGACATACAGGAAAAGAGACAGATAAAGAGATGGGGAGACAGACGGGGAAAAAAACAGACCTGGGAAAGAGACAGACCTGGGAAAGAGACAGACCTAGAAAGAGACAGATGGGGAAAGTGACAGAGAGATGGAGACAGACAAAAAAAAAAGACAGACAGAGGAAAGAGACAGACGGGGATAGAGAGACGGGGAAAGAGACAGACGGAGCACATTTCTTGGCCAATTTAGTTAAATCTGTGTGGAATATCTGTGGTGTTGAAATATGTGTTGTGAAATGCTTCTATTAGCTAGTTTTTGCCTTTTAATAATTACATTTCTATATATTTATTTTGTGGTTTTTGTGTGCAGAATACATTTTTGTTAATAGATTCTATTTTGTTAACAACAGTGATTAACCCGGGCGAAGCCAGGTAGTACAGCTAGTATATATATATACATTACAGACCAAAGGTTTGGACACAACTTCTCATCTCTAGAACAACTGTTAAGAGGAGACTTTGTGCAGCAGGCCTTCATGGTAAAATAGCTGCTAGGAAACCGTTGAGACTCTGAAGAAGGCGGCATATTGTCTCCACCGAAACGCGTAGTCTGTTTAGCGTGATGTCTGCACCTTGCTATTGAACTCTGGAAACTTTTTTAATCCATTTGCAATAAATTTTGGATTTTAATTACAATACCTGAAGTCTCCAGTCCAGCTGCACCTTACCACGTTGTTTTTATACATATATATATATATATATATATATATATATATATATATATATATATATATATATACACATATATATTTATTTATTTTTTTTAATATATATATATATATATATATATATTTTATTTATGTTTTCACAAATGATTTTTTACAAAGCATGGGGGACATTCCACATGCATATAATTTTCATTTACGTATTCTGAAGATTTTTGCATAAACCGTACACACTCCTTTTTGTAACAATTTCTATCACTCATTCGCTGAACGCTCAACCCAGATATTCATTCTTACACCGCATTTTCTATTATAACACAGCACTCATGATTTTTATTTTATTTATTTTTACTTTTTATTTTTATTAGTAAAATAGCTTACACCCCCCCTTTTATTTCCACTTTTTTCTTCACTACTACTTTTATAAAGACATTTTTTCTTTCTTTATTTTTAATGTAATTTTATAAAGCAACACCACCATTTTTTGCCACAAACACAATTTTTCTTGTCATTCATCCTGTTCACCCTTATTTTCACGGACGTGTGAAGGGGGCCTAAGAGGTAGTCACCCGAAATGGTCTTCCAACAGTCTTGAAGGGGTTCCCAGAGATGCTTAGCACTTGTAGGCCCTTTTGCCTTCATCTTGATTGGTTTCAGGTCTGGTGACTGTGGAGGCCAGGTCATCTTGCGTAGCACCCCATCACTCTCCTCCTTAGTCAAATAGCCCTTACACAGCCTGGAGGTGTGTTTGGGGTCATTGTCCTGTCCAATCTACAATTTTCAGAGTCATTAAAATAAAGAAAACTCTTTGAATGAGAAAATGTGTCAAAAAACTTTTGGTCTGTACTGTACATACACACACACACACGCGCGCACACACACACACACACGCACACGCACACACACATTCAGCGTTATATATTAGATTTAGATTTTTCAGACAAAATAAACATATTTTACTTTTGACTCTTAATCACCAGGCTCCTCACAGGCTTGATCCTAACCAATATGTTCTCCTATATAATTACTACTTGTCATCAATGTTAATAACAGGAGATGTCCCTCATGGTCACATATGTGACATCATCTAATACAGGTGGCCATTCTTACCCCACAGCGTGATGTCACAATGACTGAGAATCTATAGAAGTTGGTGTACAGGAGACAAATGCTCATTTCAGTAGATGAAGTTGAGGAGAGCAAAGGATCGAGGACACAGATGGTCATCTCAGAAGACAAACAGCGGAGGATCCAGGATTGAAGATACGTTGTCATGTCTGGAGGTGAAGATAATGAGAGTGGACGCTCGAGGATTGTGGACTCAGAGGTTCAAGTCAAGAGGTGAAGACAAAGAGGGCGGTGGATCCAGGATTGATGACTCATCTCAGAAGGTGAAGACGAGGAGAGTGGAGGATCCGGGATCAACAACACAGGTAAATGAGGAGCTTTAGGCTAGGTTCGCACACTGCGTCTTTTTGACGCTGCGTTATTGTGCGTTTTTGGCCGCTAAAAACGCACAAAAACGCACCTGCGTCGAAAAAATGCATCAAAAAACGCATGTGTTTTTGCCGCGATTTGGTGCGTTTTTGGCTGCGTTTTGCTGCGTTTTTGATCTCTGCGTTTTGCTGCGTTTTTCCAATGCATTGCATGGGGGGGAAAAAGCAGAAAAACGCAGGAAAGAACTGACATGTCCATTTTTTTTTTTAACTCAAAAACGCAGGAAAAAAAAACGTGTGTGCAGACAGCAAAAATGAAAACTCATAGACTTTGCTGGGGAAGCAAAATCCTGCAGTTTTGAGGCCAAAAACGCACCCGAAAAACGTGCAAAAATGCCGTGAAAAACGCACTGTGCGCACATAGCCTAACAGGGTTTTCAATCAGTTAAACTTGTGCCAACATGAACGCTTAGGCTATGTTCCCACAAGGCGTTTTTGGTGCTTTGATTAGAAGCAAAACCTGATCTTTTAGCAGTAAAAAACAAGCTGCGGTTTTGTGCTGAGTTTTTGCCACGTTTGTTACTGGGTTTTAAGTCTGTCATTTGTTTACAGTACATGTTAAATAAAGTTTCTTTCATTCACAAAAAAAGCGGCAAAAAACGCACCAAAAAATGCACTGCTGCGTTTTTTTACTCTCATGGCTTTCAATGGTGAAAAAAACAACAAAAACAAATGCTGAGAGAATAGGCATGTGTCGCGGGCGGGGAGGAGGGTGTCAGCACACCGCGCTCACCCCTTCTGCTCGGGTCCGGCTGCTCAGTGGTGGCTCGAGCCGTAGGCCGGATCCCGGGGGTTTTTCTCGAGCGGCACTCCTCGCCCGTGAGTGAAAGGGGGGTTTGGGATGTTGGGATAATGTCCGTGACGCCACCCACGGTTGTGGTGATGTGTAGCACCACCGCTGCTCAATGCGGGGATCCCGGGGATGGTGATGGGGAGCAGCCAGGTGTTGTGTTGCCCCTCCGTGGGTAGGGGTTGGTGATCCCGGGGCCCGGTGATGGCTTGGGAGGTGCAGGGCTTGGTGGGCGCAGGGACGCGGGGACAGCGCTGTGCCTTGCGGCACTGTGGTACTCACTCAGCCTGAGACGTGGACACAGTTTGTACGGTAAACCAAACGGCTGGTAGGACGGTCCCACAGACGGCTGCTTTGCTTTCCCGGTAGGTGACGGTGATGTCCCTCTTCCTTGCACCTGTATGTACGGTTGGTTGCGATGGGTCCCCACCGGTAACCCGCTCCCCGGCTTCAAGCTGGGCCGGAGGAGCACTACACTTTGCCCGCAGGCGCTGGTCCTCAGAGACTGGTGCCCTGGCGGTGGCGGTGCCTCTGTTGTACGGGTTGCCTTCAATCGGGACTTGGTTGTTGGGGGAATCTACGTCCCCTTCACTGACGGATTCGGCAAATTTGGCGACTCCTAGCCTTGCCGGGGTCCGAGAGGCCCCTGCCCTGGTGCTGACTGTCCTTCGGAACACTGCTCCAGACCACCGGGCACACAGCCAACGGGGTCCTTCCAGGAACTTCCAAACGGTCCCCCTCCGGACAGTCACCGCCGTCGCTGACCTTGCTGTTCTGGCCCTACACAAAGCTGGGCTCACCGGCTTGGCACACTCTCTGCTCTGTCACCACTTCTTGCTTTCCTCCTTTACTACTCTTCTTTCCTCCACTTTCACTTCTCTGTTGTTTACTCTAGCCCTCAGCTAGACTTCACTCTTGCCCTGCCTGGGCTAAACTCCACTCCTTCCACTTCCTCCTCCAAACTCTATCCGCCTGGTACTTCCTGCCTCCAGAGCTGTGATCTCCTTGGTGGGCGGAGCCAACCGCCTGGCCCACCCCCTGGTGGGAATCATCAGCCTCTGGAGGAAGGCAACAAGGATTTTTGGTTCAGCTTAGGTGTGCCTACCTGGGGTGTGGGGTGTGGTGGTGTTGTGACCTGTGACCCCTGGCTTGCCCAGGGCGACACATTCCCCCTTAGCAAAATGCAGACCGTCCGCGGGCTGCCGTCCTACACCGGTTTTATTTTTCTGTAAAAAGGGGATAACAGGGTTAAACATAACATATGACATTTTTAATAACTCTTCCCAAGACGGGAGGCACATTTACTTAAACGTTGCAACGGTTGACGGTTACGGTTTCCGCTCTCTCCCACCCAAGTAACCTGGCCCTGATGCTGCCATTAAAACCCAGGCAGCACCCCTTGACCCACAGTCCAGTACACGGTACCCGAGCAGGATCTGTCCTTCCCTCCAGAGGGTAGCCACCGGTTCCTTTGGCGGCTGGGCCCTGGCCTGCTCTGCTCAGGGCCCTCCCTCCAACCTGCCTCTCCGGAGGCGGCATTGCGGAAAACGGTAACGGTAACCAACATATTTACAAGCCACTAACGTCTGTGGTTGCCCTGCAAGTTCACGGGCTTGTCCATGGATAGTTCCCATGCATTTTTAACGGTCCCCACGGGGACAACGGTGCCGGCTCCAGCCGGTTGCAAATCACACGGTGAATCAGGTGAACTTCGGATCATTTTCACTTATCATTCTCATTATCAGTATAACTTTCAAACAACAAACAACAGGTGGTCCCAACGGGGACGGTGCTGCGGGCATCCACTGCCCTACTCCGGTCTTTCAAGCGCTGGGGTCGCTGGCAAGGGGTAGAGGTCTGCACTCGCTCGGGCTTCCGGGCCCCTCCTGAGTTTAGCGTCCAGTGCGAACCATCCTCGCTCCCCAAAGTGTCGGGTGTATTGCACAATGTCTCCCGGCATCAAGTTGCGGCCGGGATGTTCTTCGGGCAGGTGGGCATGCACATCCCGCCGGGCTACAAACACCTCGGCCTCCAGGCCCGGCTCGTATATGAACCCGTAGCCCCGGCGGACATCGAACCGCCTCACCTGCCCCTCGTACAACAGTCCCCGGACACGGGAGGTTGCCTGCCGGAGATGCTCCTTCTCCCGGATCGCTCTGGCCACCAGTTCGGCCTTCTTCCGCTCCCTCTCGGCGATCTCCAGGCCCAGCGGTACCGGCTCCCTATCCCAGTACGGCGCTGCCGCCAGTGCCGGCGCACGGGTCGGGCCCCGCGGGACATCCTGGACATTACCCACTGTCAGGACTACGGGTGGCATGTCCCGCGGTGTCTTGGCCTTGGGCGCTGCCTTGCAGCTGCAACCCGGCGCTACCTCAGCCGAGGTGTGGGGGATGAGCATAGGGGCTTTCCGCTGCCGGGCCTTCGGCTCGGAACGGGTCATCGGCTCCGGCTCGGGGAGTTTTTCACGGGATGCCTCCGGTTCTACCTTCGGCGTCTTCCACGGTAACACCTCCGGTGTGCCGCGGGCTCCGGTTACAGGTCGGCCCGCTTGGGCGGGGACGCTGGGTACTGCTACCGGTTGCGGTGGTAGCAGGCCTAGTGGCGGGGTCACGGCCTCCGGGACGGGTGGCGAGGGAGGCAACGGGGGGAGAGGGCTTGGACCGGGCCCCACAGCCGCGATGACCGGCCCCTCAAGGGTGTCGGGACGTGGGTCACTCACCCTCCCTTTCTCCGCTTCCTCCTCGCGTCTCCGCACGGTGGCTACAACGTCCGCCATGTCGGCCTCCCACTACTCCATGAGGAGCTGCATCCTGACCTGCAGCCTTTGGTAGAGCTGCACGGTTCGGATCTCCACCCACGCCGCGGTTCCAGGCGCGGGGGCTACGGTGTCACGGGACGGCATCCACATGATGGCTTCTCTTTTTGCTTCCAGGAACGGTTTGTTTGCAGAGTCCTGGCGTCCCTGCTTTTATAGCCGCAGCTACATGCGGCCGGCCGCCATCGCGTCCCCCTTAGCTCTTTTCGGCCCCTCCTCTCCCTGGGCGGGGTCTTGGCCTTCGCGCCTCTACTGCTCGAGAAGACGCTCGAGCGGGAACTTTTCGCGCCAAAGATGGCGGCTTCTGAAATTTTTCTGCCGGATACCTCCGGCGGTAACAAGGCGCACCTCTACCAGACGGCAGAGCGGTAAGATCCTGTTCGTGATGCCAAGTTGTCGCGGGCGGGGAGGAGGGTGTCAGCACACCGCGCTCACCCCTTCTGCTCGGGTCCGGCTGCTCAGTGGTGGCTCGAGCCGTAGGCCGGATCCCGGGGGTTTTTCTCGAGCGGCACTCCTCGCCCGTGAGTGAAAGGGGGGTTTGGGATGTTGGGATAATGTCCGTGACGCCACCCACGGTTGTGGTGATGTGTAGCACCACCGCTGCTCAATGCGGGGATCCCGGGGATGGTGATGGGGAGCAGCCAGGTGTTGTGTTGCCCCTCCGTGGGTAGGGGTTGGTGATCCCGGGGCCCGGTGATGGCTTGGGAGGTGCAGGGCTTGGTGGGCGCAGGGACGCGGGGACAGCGCTGTGCCTTGCGGCACTGTGGTACTCACTCAGCCTGAGACGTGGACACAGTTTGTACGGTAAACCAAACGGCTGGTAGGACGGTCCCACAGACGGCTGCTTTGCTTTCCCGGTAGGTGACGGTGATGTCCCTCTTCCTTGCACCTGTATGTACGGTTGGTTGCGATGGGTCCCCACCGGTAACCCGCTCCCCGGCTTCAAGCTGGGCCGGAGGAGCACTACACTTTGCCCGCAGGCGCTGGCCCTCAGAGACTGGTGCCCTGGCGGTGGCAGTGCCTCTGTTGTACGGGTTGGGCTGTTGCCTTCAATCGGGACTTGGTTGTTGGGGGAATCTACGTCCCCTTCACTGACGGATTCGGCAAATTTGGCGACTCCTAGCCTTGCCGGGGTCCGAGAGGCCCCTGCCCTGGTGCTGACTGTCCTTCGGAACACTGCTCCAGACCACCGGGCACACAGCCAACGGGGTCCTTCCAGGAACTTCCAAACGGTCCCCCTCCGGACAGTCACCGCCGTCGCTGACCTTGCTGTTCTGGCCCTACACAAAGCTGGGCTCACCGGCTTGGCACACTCTCTGCTCTGTCACCACTTCTTGCTTTCCTCCTTTACTACTCTTCTTTCCTCCACTTTCACTTCTCTGTTGTTTACTCTAGCCCTCAGCTAGACTTCACTCTTGCCCTGCCTGGGCTAAACTCCACTCCTTCCACTTCCTCCTCCAAACTCTATCCGCCTGGTACTTCCTGCCTCCAGAGCTGTGATCTCCTTGGTGGGCGGAGCCAACCGCCTGGCCCACCCCCTGGTGTGAATCATCAGCCTCTGGAGGAAGGTAACAAGGATTTTTGGTTCAGCTTAGGTGTGCCTACCTGGGGTGTGGGGTGTGGTGATGTTGTGACCTGTGACCCCTGGCTTGCCCAGGGCGACACACATGCTGCTTCTTTACAAAACGCAGCATTTTGCCAGTTCAGTAAGGAAAAATAAAAGTCGGTGTGAGTCTGTGTGTGCAGGAGATTTCTGGAATCTCATAGGTTTTGCTATTATGATAACAAGCAGTTTTTTGTTACCATGTATTTGCATAAAACAAATAAAACAAAATGCAAAAAAAAAACCCACCAAAAACAACCTGTGTGAACATAGCTTTACCCTCCAAATGTCCTGATTGTGGCTGTAACGCACTATACATTGCTTCAGTCTTTGCTGTTAGAATGTGTAGACTTGGGTGATGAAGGTTCTATGTGAGGTCACATGGCGGAATGTTGGACGCAGAGAGCTCCATGCAGCAAACATGGAGACATCCACTTGGAGATAATAATATTTATATAGCGCTATCAATTCCACAGCATTTTACATACATTGGCAACACTGTCCCAATTGGGGTTCACAATCTAAATTCCCTATCAGTATGTTTTTGGAGTGTGGGAAACCGGAGGAAACCCACGCACGCACGGGAAGAACATACAAACTCCTTGCAGATGTTGTCCTTAGTGGGACTTGAACCAAGGACCCCAGTGCTGCAGTCACCGTGCCACCCATACATCAAATAAGTTTCTGTGACAATCATTTTTAACATGATAAAAAATACCAGTTTTCTAAAATAGATTTGTTTTACTTGACTTGAATTATTTGACACATTAATCTGATCTAACATTGGAAGTGCATTGCCATGCTTAAACACTTGCACTGGCATAATATTGCCGCACATTTATCATTAAGGTGCAAAATTGAAAAAATATGGATTGGCAGGTTTTGAAGTGAGTGATACAGAAAAATGTGGAGCAAATTCCGCCATTTTAGATCACTGGGACCATTACAATTTGGAATGTTGTAACGTCTGCATTGTAATATGTCATTATAATCTGAAGAATTGGTAGGTGGGGGATGGTTATCCATTATTTGTTCTCACGTATGTGCACATATGGAGCATCTAGTCACAATCTAATTTAAGGACTTCAGATCACATATAAACACAACCAATTGAAGTCCATCTTCCATTTTTACATTAGTCTTCCGAATTCTAGGACTTTGACCCTTTCTTTTTTTCTTTTTTTCCAGGGAGTATATCGGGATCTAGAAAGGAAGACTGAAGAATTTAGAAAGGGCCATTATATTGATTAGTGTTAGATTATAGGACTACCGGTATATTGTATTTGGTGCCTTATGTGTCATCACACACTGACTATATAGAACAAAATCTGGAATCTGTTTTATGGTATTCTATTACAGCCATTACTCTGTTTTCCTATACGGGAAGTTGACATCACCATGCATAAAGAATCCCTATCCATCTGCATGTTCAGAAAGATGTTACATTTTGGCATCTGGGCATTGCAACAATAGAACCTGGACCTTGGATTAGTCTACATACAAGTTGATTGTCTCTATATGCCCTTAACATTTGATGGGATGCAGGTCTGTATTGTAAAAATGTCTCCTATCATGTTCCCTATTTTGTTATCATTTCCACATCCTGGTCCCCATCTTGGACATCATAACACATTTACACATTAGAACCGTAAGAAAGATAACACTACAGCTACAGAGGTGACCGTCTGATAGCCCAGCTCGACTATCCATCTCTACTGAAGACCCTTTCAGCTTTTTGAGAGTTGGGTGGAGGACATCATCTCTGAAAATAGGGTCCCACAGCTGCACCCCATCAGTGGGAGCAGGACTCTTAGGACTTTTAGAAGAGTCAATGCTCTGAGACCATGGGGGGCGCTTAGCCCCCTCTCTTCGACACTGAGGATGTTTCATTTTTCAGGGATTAGAGAGGGTGGTCCTTATGGTGGACTGCAGGTATGGAGAGCTGTTGTTATCGTATTAGATAGATAAGAATAATTATATGTATTGTAGAAATGTCTCCTATCATGTTCCCTAATTTTTTATTATGTCCACATCCTGGTCCCCATCTTGGACATCATAACAACAAACGTGCACTTTTTTGTTTAATTTACACATTGGACCATAGGAAAAATGACACTACAGCTACAGAGGTGACCGACTGATAGCCCAGCTCGACTATCCATCTCTACTGAAGACCCTTTCAGCTTTTTGAGAGTTGGGTGGAGGACATCATCTCTGAAAATAGGGTCCCACAGCTGCACCCCATCAGTTTGAGCAGGACTCTTAGAAGAGTCAATGCTCTGAGACCATGGGGGGCGCTTAGCCCCCTCTCTTCGTCACTGAGGATGATTTCATTTTTCAGGGATTAGAAAGGGTGGTCCTTATGGTGGACTGCAGGTATGGAGAGCTGTTGTCATCGTATTAGATAGATAAGAATGATTATATGTATTGTAGAAATGTCTCCTATCATGTTCCCTAATTTTTTATTATGTCCACATCCTGGTCCCCATCTTGGACATCATAACAAGCGTGCACTTTTTTGTTTAATTTACACATTGGACCATAGGAAAAATGACACTACAGCTACAGAGGTGACCGTCTGATAGCCCAGCTCGACTATCCATCTCTACTGAAGACCCTTTCAGCTTTTTGAGAGTTGGGTGGAGGACATCATCTCTGAAAATAGGGTCCCACAGCTGCACCCCATCAGTGGGAGCAGGACTCTTTTAACTCTTAGAAGAGTCAATGCTCTGAGACCATGGGGGGCGCTTAGCCCCCTCTCTTCGTCACTGAGGATGTTTCATTTTTCAGGGATTAGAGAGGGTGGTCCTTATGGTGGACTGCAGGTATGGAGAGCTGTTGTCATCGTATTAGATAGATAAGAATGATTATATGTATTGTAGAAATGTCTCCTATCATGTTCCCTAATTTTTTATTATGTCCACATCCTGGTCCCCATCTTGGACATCATAACAAACGTGCACTTTTTTGTTTAATTTACACATTGGACCATAGGAAAAATGACACTACAGCTACAGAGGTGACCGTCTGATAGCCCAGCTCGACTATCCATCTCTACTGAAGACCCTTTCAGCTTTTTGAGAGTTGGGTGGAGGACATCATCTCTGAAAATAGGGTCCCACAGCTGCACCCCATCAGTGGGAGCAGGACTCTTTTAACTCTTAGAAGAGTCAATGCTCTGAGACCATGGGGGGCGCTTAGCCCCCTCTCTTCGTCACTGAGGATGATTTCATTTTTCAGGGATTAGAGAGGGTGGTCCTTATGGTGGACTGCAGGTATGGAGAGCTGTTGTCATCGTATTAGATAGATAAGAATGATTATATGTATTGTAGAAATGTCTCCTATCATGTTCCCTAATTTTTTATTATGTCCACATCCTGGTCCCCATCCTGGACATCATAACAAACGTGCACTTTTTTATTTAATTTACACATTGGACCATAGGAAAAATGACACTACAGCTACAGAGGTGACCGTCTGATAGCCCAGCTCGACTATCCATCTCTACTGAAGACCCTTTCAGCTTTTTGAGAGTTGGGTGGAGGACATCATCTCTGAAAATAGGGTTCCACAGCTGCACCCCATCAGTGGGAGCAGGACTCTTTTAACTCTTAGAAGAGTCAATGCTCTGAGACCATGGGGGGCGCTTAGCCCCCTCTCTTCGTCACTGAGGATGATTTCATTTTTCAGGGATTAGAGAGGGTGGTCCTTATGGTGGACTGCAGGTATGGAGAGCTGTTGTCATCGTATTAGATAGATAAGAATGATTATATGTATTGTAGAAATGTCTCCTATCATGTTCCCTAATTTTTTATTATGTCCACATCCTGGTCCCCATCTTGGACATCATAACAAACGTGCACTTTTTTGTTTAATTTACACATTGGACCATAGGAAAAATGACACTACAGCTACAGAGGTGACCGTCTGATAGCCCAGCTCGACTATCCATCTCTTCTGAAGACCCTTTCAGCTTTTTGAGAGTTGGGTGGAGGACATCATCTCTGAAAATAGGGTCCCACAGCTGCACCCCATCAGTGGGAGCAGGACTCTTTTAACTCTTAGAAGAGTCAATGCTCTGAGACCATGGGGGGCGCTTAGCCCCCTCTCTTCGTCACTGAGGATGATTTCATTTTTCAGGGATTAGAGAGGGTGGTCCTTATGGTGGACTGCAGGTATGGAGAGCTGTTGTCATCGTATTAGATAGATAAGAATGATTATATGTATTGTAGAAATGTCTCCTATCATGTTCCCTAATTTTTTATTATGTCCACATCCTGGTCCCCATCTTGGACATCATAACAAATGTGCACTTTTTTGTTTAATTTACACATTGGACCATAGGAAAAATGACACTACAGCTACAGAGGTGACCGTCTGATAGCCCAGCTCGACTATCCATCTCTACTGAAGACCCTTTCAGCTTTTTGAGAGTTGGGTGGAGGACATCATCTCTGAAAATAGGGTCCCACAGCTGCACCCCATCAGTGGGAGCAGGACTCTTTTAACTCTTAGAAGAGTCAATGCTCTGAGACCATGGGGGGCGCTTAGCCCCCTCTCTTCGTCACTGAGGATGATTTCATTTTTCAGGGATTAGAGAGGGTGGTCCTTATGGTGGACTGCAGGTATGGAGAGCTGTTGTCATCGTATTAGATAGATAAGAATGATTATATGTATTGTAGAAATGTCTCCTATCATGTTCCCTAATTTTTTATTATGTCCACATCCTGGTCCCCATCTTGGACATCATAACAAACGTGCACTTTTTTGTTTAATTTACACATTGGACCATAGGAAAAATGACACTACAGCTATAGAGGTGACCGTCTGATAGCCCAGCTCGACTATCCATCTCTACTGAAGACCCTTTCAGCTTTTTGAGAGTTGGGTGGAGGACATCATCTCTGAAAATAGGGTCCCACAGCTGCACCCCATCAGTGGGAGCAGGACTCTTTTAACTCTTAGAAGAGTCAATGCTCTGAGACCATGGGGGGCGCTTAGCCCCCTCTCTTCGTCACTGAGGATGATTTCATTTTTCAGGGATTAGAGAGGGTGGTCCTTATGGTGGACTGCAGGTATGGAGAGCTGTTGTCATCGTATTAGATAGATAAGAATGATTATATGTATTGTAGAAATGTCTCCTATCATGTTCCCTAATTTTTTATTATGTCCACATCCTGGTCCCCATCTTGGACATCATAACAAACGTGCACTTTTTTGTTTAATTTACACATTGGACCATAGGAAAAATGACACTACAGCTACAGAGGTGACCGTCTGATAGCCCAGCTCGACTATCCATCTCTACTGAAGACCCTTTCAGCTTTTTGAGAGTTGGGTGGAGGACATCATCTCTGAAAATAGGGTCCCACAGCTGCACCCCATCAGTGGGAGCAGGACTCTTTTAACTCTTAGAAGAGTCAATGCTCTGAGACCATGGGGGGCGCTTAGCCCCCTCTCTTCGTCACTGAGGATGATTTCATTTTTCAGGGATTAGAGAGGGTGGTCCTTATGGTGGACTGCAGGTATGGAGAGCTGTTGTCATCGTATTAGATAGATAAGAATGAT